>NW_028270141.1:97940152-98253416 GCF_037043375.1 Chiloscyllium plagiosum | reverse complement strand
ACTTCACTGTTAGGACTCTGATACTTTGAATTTCAATAATATATTCTTATTCCCAATTTTTATTTTCCTTTGTCAATCAATATTATTTAAGCTTGTGCTGAAGAATTGTCTTAAATTTCTGCTGTTAACTTTGTCAGTAAGTATATTGTTCAGAAATTTGTTAATTCTCTGTTAGAATTGATTATGCTCCCGTGCCTAGTTTTTACATTTTTGTTCCTTTCCTTAAGGCTTTGTAAAAGGTTACTTTTTGTGGGTATTCAATTTGGATTTTTTCCTTTAGGTGCCAGTGGACTTTTACTGCTCTAACTCCTTCTTTAATAGTTTGTTTCCTGCATTATTGACTGTAAATCTGTTCTTAAGACTTCATGTTTTGGTCGTTTCTCTGGAAGAGCTTTCTGTGCAGTGATGTTTCCTCCTCAGCTCTGTAGCTTTCCTGGATGCTTGTTGGTCTTTAAATTCTATGAACATGCAAAAATGCAATTCAGGAGTGGGGGTAAGCCATTCATCCACTCCAACCGAAGAGCTTTTTTTCGCTTTCCACTTACTGCTTGTTGAATTGCTTGAGATTATGAGTGCAATAAAACATTCCTCCTTTTTAAAAATATATTCACACAGTGTGTGTATTGTTAGCTAGGCCAACATTAATTCCCATCCCTAAGTGCACTTGAGAAGGTGGCGGTGAACTGCTTTCTTGCAGCATCATTTTATACTATGGTGCAGCATATTATAACAGTAACTTCTTCCAGTAAACTGCAGTTAAGCAGACTATATCCATGTTTTCAAAATTATTAAATACAATGAAATGCCTTTCAGCACAGTTAACAAAAATGATTTATAAAATGGTAAATTAATAACAATTTTGTATATTCTGCAAATATATTTTATGTCAGGACAATGTAGTACAGTCCTGACACTCACACAGATAGACCTTCAGAATGGTAATGGATGGAATCTTCCCTAGCTCTTGCACAAGGTGGACAATGGCTGGTCAGTTGGGAAAATAAGGTTTGATCAGCAGAAATGAGATTCTGTTGATTGTTGAGAAAATCATGTCTGGTTTTGCAACCAAGTGTTGAATGGCAAGATGTGAATCGTGCAAATGAGCAGCCAGAGACCTATTTGCATCTACTTGCATGTTTTAGCATTCTATTATTGCATAATCTTGCCTCATTGATATGCAGTTTCCCATTCTTTTACCTGCTGGATAGAAATTAGACAGCAACAATTCCCAGCTTGAAAGCCAGGACAAATAGCTGGTGACTTCAGTTCATTGCTTCCTCCCCCAGGCCTTCATCTTGGGCATCAGTCACTAACACCTCAGGGCACATTCCATATGCAGTGACTACCCATACCCCCTGTCCACAGAGTTGACATCTGACATGTATAAGTCTCACTGCACCCTCATGGTACATCTCCAATGCAGTTCTTGGTGCAAACCACATCTTTCATTGTCATGCTGTTCTCTGGACATTTCATATGCAGGACAGGGACTCAACTTGTGGATTTGACCAGGCTGCTTCTCAGAGCTCCTTGTTTGCTCTCTTACACTCACTCACTTTGTGCCTGCTTAGATGCTGACAGCAATGCCTTGCCTTTTTGTGCTTTGTCTCTTCAGCCCAAATTTAAAGCCTCGCAATACTTAACTGTTGCCTTGTCTTTTAGTGCAGACATAAAGCCAAGCAGCTTGTCATGGTCACCAGCTGTAATCAGTCAATCTGTTGGACATGTTGCTGTATGGTATTGTGCTATATCAATGTCACTTTGTCACTTTCTGATAAATTCAATCTTGTGTTTTAAATGTGCAAGAAGGCAACTTAAATCCATGAAAGATGGATCTATTCTTTAATACAACATTATTTTTGGAAGGAGGGAGTGAACTATCTGTAGATAGTAATTTTACGATACATAGATTTGCATATAACAACAGAAAAATTTCACGTCATTCCACCTAATAATTCTGTGCCAGTTTATGCTCCACATGATTTTCCTCGCATTTTACTTAATCTTACTCTATCAATATATCCCTTTCCTTCTTTAAGCCTCCTGTAATTATCCAGTTTCCCCTATATGCAGTGATGCATGATTAAATATGTTACTAAACAGTGGTTAACAGTGTTAGATTAATGTGTATAAATTAAAAACTGAACAGGTTATAAATGCTGTTTTTGTTTCAGGTTATATTTCATATTTCTAGCATTCACAGTATTTTCTTTCGCATTAATGTCCTTGAGATTTGCTTCATTACTTTTGGAAATGGGAGAATATCTGTGATGAGCTTCCCTTCAAATCTAATAACGTAAACTGAATAGGGTCAGTGGAAAGTCTAGTCTTGAGGGTCGGAATGGCTTTTTTCCTTTGGCTTCTAGTATCCAAAGCAAAATAGCAGGGCAAATTTAACTCTTAGCCATAAGCTGCGTGCACTGAGGCTGAATCAAATAGATGATGTTGATTATGAGATTTTAATTGCCAAATTTCATATCAGACCCTTCACACATATAATGATCTAATGGAATAAGTTGGGATAAAAACAGTTGAAAGAAAGGATCTTAGCAGAGAAAATCAGAACCAATATTAACAACAAAAAGCAAAAACACTGATGAGTTGTTCATAGTTCCTAACAATCTTTAATGTATAGGGCACAGTGTAAATCAGAAAGTTAATTCTGCATGTAGTAAGAGTCTTACATTAACCATAGGGAACTTTAATCTTAAATATACACTGGATAATTCAAATCTGTCGTAATAATGCAAAGGGTGAATTCTTGGAATATTTACAATATTTGGCTTAGAATGTTAAGGAACCAACTGTGGATTTTTTTTTGGATCTAGTGTTGTGTAATAAAAAATGATATTAATAACTTGTTGTAAAGCAGACTGTAAGGAAGAGTGACCATGATAAAATAGAATTTTCTACTGTGTTTGAAAGTGATTTAGGTAAGTTCGAAGCTACATGGAATATATGTCCTAGAAACAGGCTATTCAGTGTAACCAGTCCATGTTCATGTTTGTGCTCCATTTGAACCTTTTTTAGCATCTGTGGAAATGAAGGTCTTCATTGAAGAGAGATTAAGAAGGAAGCTACATTCAAACTATAATAATAGGACAAGTGTTGGTTCACATTTAAAAATTAATACCGTATGGATTTATGGAAAAGCTAAGCTAAGTTAGTAGCCACACACGCAGACAACAAGCAACATGAATTCGACTGGGACAACACTACTATCGTGGGGCAAGCCAGACAGAGAACAGCCAGGGAATTCCAAGAGGCATGGCATTCATCCACAAACTCCATCAACAAACACATCGACCTGGACCCAATATACACTACAGCGGACAGCTGAAACTGACAACCGGAAGCGGCAGGGACAGACCACTATAAACACCGGAGGAAACATCAAAGAAGCGCTTCGCAGGAGGCTCCCAAGCACTGATGATGTCGCATAGCCAGGGGACGAAACGTTTGCAACAAAAACTTCCAGCTCGGCAAACAGAACCACAACAACGAGCACCCGAGCTACAAATCTTCGCACAAACTTTGAGCTAAGTTAAATATTTAGACAAAAAGACGGGAGCAGACTTCTTCTGTGAGTAATGTTATGGAGAGTTTGAAATTACCTTCTTCCATCACTTAGCTTTAGTAAAGTTGTCAGTCTGGAGACTGTTTCCACCAGCCCTGTCCCCCAAAGTAGTGCCAAGCAACCAAAAATACACAGACACAAGGAACTGAACAGCCAGCTTCAAAGGTGTGCTCCTCAGTGATTCTATTTCCTAGGTGCCAGGGGAGTTTGACTTGAGCAACAAACCAAAGATAAGTGTACAGTGCTTTTTAAAACTTGGGATAGACTTATACTTAAAAAAATGAACGATACTTTGGTCAAACATCAGGTCAACTTACATGAAATAACCTTTGCTTGAGTAATTGCAACAAACACATTCCATTAAAGCATAGAAAGTTCACCCAATATTGATGGAATTTTCAGGTCACCTTTTACAATTTTATTTATGTAGAATATTTGAGATTTCCTCCCTAACATTGTCTTA
The DNA here is from genome assembly GCF_037043375.1 of Chiloscyllium plagiosum. Lineage (NCBI taxonomy): Eukaryota > Metazoa > Chordata > Chondrichthyes > Orectolobiformes > Hemiscylliidae > Chiloscyllium > Chiloscyllium plagiosum. Next base: position 98,249,376 of record NW_028270141.1, on the reverse strand, counting down.
CTTCCTTCCCACTAACCTCATGTATGCCTACTGCCTGCAATTGAAACATGTTCCCTTTGAAGAGAGATTCCTATTTCATGAGCACCACTCTCATGTGCAGCTCTAAGTACAAAACAATTTGGATCATTTATTTTGAATTTTCGTTTATCACTGTCTGAAGTAGGATGGAATCGCCTCAACAAGGTATTATTAAGGAAGGATTTTAATAGTTTACATAATTAGTAAATGTTGAAAACAAGACAATTTTGAAAAGTCTGGAATAAAGTTCAAGTAATTACTTTGTTTATAAAAGTTTTTTGGAAAAAATTGAAACTCTTCTACAGTCATAATTCCTGAGCCATATATCCTAACTTAATTTGGCATTCTGTTTATATTTGGTGTCACAGTTACACAAGTTAAAGTTTGTGATTTCAAATAAATCTTTTGGATTATAGCCTGGTGTCATGTGACTTCTGTCATTTCTTCAAGTTAGCTGGAGTGAGATCTCCAGAGAGGAGTTTTGATACAATGTGGAACGATGCCAGCTTCAGTACAGGATACTGCAACAGGGTATTATCTCATCAATCTGCAAATTTTTCATTGAACTGCAATGCCAACAGTTTGTTGTGATTTTTCTTACTAAGTATGTTTTCATCCTGGATTTACCTTTGTGCTCTCTTGTGGATGGGAAAACCAGTAGGCAAAAAACATTCCAGCCAGTCTGTTATCAGCTTTAGCACAACCTTTCAACTAGCTGTTTAGGTTGATATATATTAAAGTCTATTCTGTGGTCATCCATCACTTATTATACTTTAATCTTTGGGATGGTTTTGCTATTTGTCACATGATCTTATAGGGGTATTATCATTGTCATGTTAAACATTCACTGGCATTACATTGTTGAAACTGGCAGCAACTTCACACACCATAACACAGATATCACTCTTGTAGAGGTCGATAACCAAATTTGAACTCCCAGTGACCAACTTAAAGTAATTGAATGAGGAAATTTCAAGTTTTACGATTTTTCTGTAACAACCTGAAAACAATCTTGATGAAGCTCAATTTTGTAGGAGTCTTATATTCTAAGCTATGGAAGAATTCCTTTGATAATGTTTTATCATGCCATAAATGTCTTCTACGTTATAATTTACTCTGTCCCATAAGTGGATACTTCGTTCTCCAGGAACTAGTGAAGTGATTTTTGGGTCCGAATTTTTGCCGTGGTCAAATTTGACTTGTAAGACAGCCTGCAAAGAGCTGGACCCAGTGTATTAATATCTGGATATCATCACACTGGTCTGATTATTATGGAGGTTGAGTGGATACAGAAATCAGAAGCACTCCTGTCGTTTTCAAATCACTGATTACAAAGTATTGAGCTTCTTAAAGATCCAATTTGATGCAATTTTTCTTGACCTTGACATTTTTTGACAAGAATGATTGCAAAGAATTTGTGTGGTCTTTATGCCGAGCATGAGGAGGCAGCACAAGGATGGACATAAAAACCTTCCACTGGAAACATAGCTTCAGGTAGCAGCAGTGTTTGCTAATGAGGGTAGCAACATTGCTATGATTTTAGATTTTCAACAACTTTTAACAATTTTGAGCCTGGCATTAGAAATAAAGAGTGTTTGAGAGGCCAGCCTAGCTTTAGATCGGTGGCTGTGACCCACTTCCTGTTCCTGCCTCCTTCATGACATCCAGGCGAAAATGTCTGACCCTCCCCATTCCCTGAACCCCTTCCCAGCCCCTTCCCCCTCCCTTCCACTGGTCCCTGCCACCAACTGGGTTCATTCCTCCCATTGACCAACCAGGTTGTACCCTTTACCTGTGTTCACCTATCCCCACTTCACTACCCTGCTCCTGCCTCCTCCTTTATCTGCACGTCCCCCCACACCTACCCCCAATCCTGAAGAAGGGTTACACCCAAAACATCGACTTCTGCACCTCCTGATGCTGCCTGGCTTCCCGTGTTCTTCCAGCCTCCTGCTTTGGATGTCTGATTGGGCTCCCAGCTTCCTCTTTGCTCTGCTGATTGGCCACTTCCTACCAGAGGCCCTAATACTGGCCTTACTGAGCTGAGATGGCAGAGACAAGAGCAAGTGGAGTACTCATTTTCCATTCTGTCTCACTCACACCACCAAAAATTGTAAAACAAGTCTCAAGATCTCCTATGCCATTTCTGGAGGCTGTCACCAATATAAAGCAAAGCCACAAAGAATGAACATGGAAGTTAGGAACTTATGGTACATCTTAGTGCATATGGGACATTTTAACAAAAGGAACAATTGAAACAAATGCCATTGTATCTTTAAATTGACTATTTGAAATCTATGTAATTAAGGTGTCTGGGGACTGCACAGAGTTGTGAGATTACTTTACAAATAGCTCACACAGGTATGATGCTAATCTGTAAACTCTTTGTGTTTTTATCTAAACCATAAACCATTCTGAGCCATCAGTAAATCACCTTCTGTGCGCACTATGTGAGGTGCCGGCATCGCATTAGCAATGTAATGGAAATTAGTTCCAGGAATGAGCAAATAATTGGGAGCTCCTTATGTGTTCCTTGTCTTTTAAAGGGCTATTGTGAAGCATGTGGCAAAAAATGGCTAGCGCACATTTCTCTTTGCATTAAATACACTAATTTGAGCTGCAGTTAATCTGCACAGAATAACACTTCTGTACTTCGAGGAGAGCTCACTGCTGTGTGCTGACAGAAGGAATAGGGAAGCAAAGTTGACGCCATCTGAATCCACAATCTTTCAGGGAGAAAAAGACATTCAAAAGAAGCATCTAATGGAGATGATGCGGAACATTTGATATATCATGGGGAGAAAGTGAAACAAACTTGTGCCAGAATTGTGGACTGCTGCACAAGATATGCAGCGACTGAGGGGGCTGGATCCATGTCATGTGGAGGTTGGTTCCTCCCTGGAATTCTGTATCTCCAGCAATAGTCACCTTCAGGCACTTCAATTCTTTTTGAGCAGCAGGACTGAAATGGGCAAGAACTGCTATTTTTAATGAGTTGTTTTTAGTCCAACACACTTAAAGGGGCACCATCTCTGTTATATTGTAAGTTGCTTTTTCCTTTATGTTTGCAAACTGGTGTTCGCTTCGAAAACCTGATTATGAATCGGGGACATTGAGACTTGAGCCAATAATGTTCACCATGGATGCTCATGATCCAGTGTTGTTGTCCTGGCACCAAAACTGGGAGCTGAGCACAGAATGATAAGCAGCAGGACCCTGGGCAGCTTCTTTACAGGCAGCGGTCAATGAAGAGGCTGATGTCAACATGGCCATCTGATCTGAGGGAAGTGGTCCGTCTCCCAGAGCTGCCAGCCCCCTCAGATCCAGCTCAGCCACTTTACTCTTTTATTCCTTTCTCCACCATTAACAGTCCCTATGTCTTTGCACTGGCCCTCTGCCGTTGTCAAAAGTATTAAGATAAAACATTTTCCAAACTTGTTCAGTTCTGATGAACACTCATCCTTATCTCGAAACCTTACCTCTGTTTCCCTCTCTCCATAGATGCTGTCAGACCTATTTAGATTCTCCAGCATTCTCTTTTTTTTTCACATTAACAACCTTCTGACAGAAATATTTCTCCTCATCTCTGTCTATCTTATCTCCTTATCTTTCTGCATGCAAAATTGGGTTCAGCATTTTGAATCATAATCTTTGCCTCCATTTTGTTCTTTTATTTTAATTTGTACACAAAACTTTCTTTGTTCACTATATCTGCTATCTCTGGCTGTGGCACTGTGTTATTGAGTTTCTCATGGTGTTTACCATTTTGTAGACATTTGTCTTTGTTCTTCCTAATCCTCTCGCCTTCCACTGGCTTAAAAACAATTACATTTCTTTGTTTCTACAGTTCTAATGAAAGGTCATCAGCCTGAAATATTAACTTTGTTTCTCTCTACAGATATTGCCTGAACTGACTGCTATTCTTTGGTCTAAATCCAGATGCTAGCTGGTCAAGCTAGTAAAGCTTGTTAAGAGCCTTTTTAACAGCAACAGGTTGAGTTTTCTGAATCAGCAGGAGGCAGCTTGCTTGGAGGTTGGACGTGAAACGTTGACTTCTCCACCTCCAGGTGCTGCTTGGCTTGCTCTGTTCTTCCAGCCTCCTGCTTGTCCACCTTGGATTCTAGCATCTGCAGTTTTTTTGTCCCTAATCTATGTTGGAATCCAGTGGCAGGCTAAGAAGCCAAGGGACCCAGGCTAGCCTCGAGGCCAACCCCTGCTGCTTATTCTCGGTACAACAACCAACAACGCTATAGTAGGCGACCCATCCATTATCCTTTCCAATTATACCTCTTATGCTCACATCCAAATCATTTATATAAATGATGAAAAGCAGTGGACCCAGCACTGATCCTTGTGGCACTCCACTGGCTACAGGCCTTCAGTCTGAAAGGCAACCCTCCGCCATCACCCTCTGTCTTCTACCTCCCAAACTGTGAAATTTCCAGATAAGAATGAACTGGCTCTTATTTATTCACCACAAAGTTAATTTAAAAAAGATCCCTTCCCTGCAGATGTCTTCTCCCGGACCCACATAAAATATTGTTCCATAAGGAGCCAATCCAAACAGATTTACTTGAATTAACAATTAACAATTAGATTCAAAACCACCAGCAACAGTTCTCCTTCAGGATCCTTCGCTCCACACTTGCAGCCATGCGGCGGCACCTAACCTCTCTACAGTCAGCCCTGCCTCAGTTGAGGGCCACACTCTCTCAGAACTGCAAAGGACCCCTTCTGTACTATATTCTAAGAAGAATTCATACTCTCAACAAATAGTATTTCAACACCATCTCAAACACCAAAAACTATAAGTACAACAAACTTTTATACACCCACCTCCCTAACCAGTGCTCCTCAAACATTCCAGAAGATTCCCCCGACCTCTGGAACTGCTCGGATGCCATTTGCCATGTGGCTGGTACAGCTACCATCCCCACGGTGATCAATGACATCACTTCCGCCACCATCATGGTCACTTCCACAGCCACTTCCCCCCCTCACGATTCCTCATGCACCACACGTGACATCACTTCCGCTCCCACTTCATCGCTGATGTCACATGTTCAATGACTTCTGTCCCCTCTACTGCCGTGTTCACCATCACTTCCGCCCACATCAACGCCACTCACCTGCATTCTGCCAACACGCAGTCCGCAGATCCCACAGTCACCATCCACGCCCCCAGAACCCTGAGGGGAACATCACCCCTGCTCATGACTCCACTCCCATTCCCCCACCACCACGTCCACTCCAGTTACAGGCTGCACCCCTACTCCCAGCTACACCAGGTCCCAGGTCCTAGCTTCCAGCCCTGCCGAGTTTTCACCATCCCCCCAGACCTTCCCCTCACTGAGGACGAACGATCAGTCCTCAGCAAAGGCCTCATTCCTTTATCCCTTTCCGTCCATGCATCAATGAATTTAATACACGCTGTGACGTCGAACACCTCTTCCGCCTCCGAGCTTACTTTTACAATCAGGACTACCGTTACCTTCCGAGCACCCCTTCACATGCCTCCAACACACTCCATCCACCTGGACACCCCGTGCTGGCCTATTACCCGCCCTCGATCTCTTCATTTCCAACTGCTGCCGAGACTTTAACCGCCTCAACCTGTCTACCCACTCCAACCTCTCACCATCACAACGCGCAGCCCTCCACTCCCTCTGCTCCAATCCCAACCTCACCATCAAACCGGCAGATCAAGGGAATGCAGTGGTAGTTTGGCGTACTGACCTCTACTCCGCTGAAGCCAGATGCCAACTCAAATACACCTCCTCCTAACGCCCCCTCGACCATGACCCCACCCCCCATCACTGAACCATCATCTCACAGACCATACAGAGCCACATCACCTCAGGAGATCTCCCACCCAGAGCTTCCAACCTCATAGTTCGGGAGCCCCACACCGTCCGATTCTACTTCCTTCCCAAGATCCACAAGCCTGACCACCCTGGCCGACCCATTGTCTCAGCCTGCTCCTGCCCCACCGAACTCATCTCCACCTACCTCGATACTGTCCTATCCCCCCAGTCCAGGAACTCTCCACGTTTGAGACACCGCCATGCCCTCCACCTCCTTTAAGGCTTCCGTTTCCCCGGCCCCCAACGCCTCATCTTCAAGTTAGATATCCAATCCCTCTAAACTGCCATCCGTCATGACCAACGCCTCCAAGCCCTCCGTTTCTTCCTCTCCCGACGTCCCCAACAGTACCCTTCCACTGATATATTCTCATTCGTTTGGTTGAACTGGTCTTAACAATGTCTCCTTTGAATCCTCCCACTTCCTCCAGACCACAGGGGTAGCCATGGGCACCTGTATGGGCCCCAGCTATGCTTGTCTCTTTGTTGACTACGTAGAACAGTCCGTCTTCCGTAGTTACCGGCACCACTCCCCACTTCTTCCTCCGCTACATTGGTGACTGCATCGACGCCACCTTGTGCTCCCACGAGGAGGTTGAGCAATTCATCAACTTCACCAACAGATTCCACACTGACCTTAAATTCACCTGGACCATCTCTGACACCTCCCTCCCCTTCCTGGACCTCCCCATCTTCATTAATGACGACCGAATTGCCACCGACATTTTTTACAAACCCACCGATTCCCACAGCTACCTGGATTACACCTCTTCCCACCCTACCTCCTGCAAAAATGCCATCCCGTATTCCTAATTCCTCCGCCTCCACCGTATCTGCTCCCAGGAGGACCAGTTCCACCACGGAACACACCAGATGGCTTCCTTCTTTAGAGATCGCAATGTCCCTTCTCACATGGTTGAAGATGTCCTCCAACGCATCTCATCCACATCCTGCACCTCCGCCCTCAAATCCCACCCCTCCAACCGTAACAAGGACAGAATCCCCCTGGTCCTCATTTTCCACCCTACCAACCTTTGCATTAACCGTATCATCAGCCGACATTTCCGCCACCTCCAAACGGACCCTACCACCAGAGATATATTTCCCTCCCCACCCCTTTCTGCTTTCCGCAAAGACCGTTCCCTCCATGACTATCTGGTAAGTCCATGCCCCACAACAAACCACCCTCCCGTCCTGGCACCTTCCCCTGCCACTGCAGGAATTGTAAAACCTGTGCCCACACCTCCTCCCTCACCACCATCTAAGGCCCCAAAGGAGCTTTCCACATCCCTCAAAGTTTCACCTGCACATCCACCAATATCATTTATTGTACCCATTGCTCCTGATGCGGTCTCCTCTACACCGGGGAGACTGGACGCCTCCTCACAGAGTGCTTTAGAGAATATGTCCGGAATATCCGCCCCAATCAACCCCACCACCCTGTGGCCCAACATTTCAACTCCCCCTCCCACGCTGCCGAGGACATGCAGGTCCTGGGCCTCCTCCACTGCTGCTCCCTCACCACCCAACACCTGGAGGAAGAACGCCTCATCTTCCGCCTCGGGACACTTTAACCCCAGGGCATCAATGTGGATTTCACTAGTTTCGTCATTTCCCCTCCCCCCACCTCACCCCAGTTCCAACCTTCCAGTTCAGCACTGTCCTCATGACCTGTCCTACCTACCAATCTCCCTTCTCACCTATTCGCTCCAGCCTCCTCTCTGACCTATCACCTCCATCCCCACCTCCATCCACCTATTGTACTCTTTGCCACCTTCTCCCCAGCATCCGCCCTCATTTATCTCTCCACACTGGAGGCTTCCTGCCTCTATTCCTGATGAAGCTTACTGGCAGCATTGACCTTGATAGGTGAACAGTTGGCTTCACGATTCTTAGTTTTGTAGTTTGATTTAAATTCTTAGTTCTGATTCCTTTTGACTACAATTGAATTACAGCATCCAGAGGGAGAAGGAGAGTCTTTTGTTGCCCTGTTTCCTTTTTAACTGGTTTGCAGCACTTGAAATTAGAAAGGATCTTTACCTGTAATGCGGGCAATTAGGGTATAGGTCTTTACTATGAACATCACAGCAGCATATTGCTCAATCTCAGGATGATATACATGGGTAAGTTCAGTCCCACTATTCTTCTCCAGTATAATTGAAATTGACTTATTAACCCCTTGTGTCATGTGTATTCCTGGAAGGTAAAACAGATATGTCTGCAAGAGGTGGCTTTCTGATGAGAGGGGAGAGATAGTCATTTTCCCCTCATTAATTCTTCTTGTTCAGTCTCTCTGTTTTAAATTTCCATGATAGTTTATCTGTGCAACATTTCTTTGGGTTCACACATGACTTTGTCACACAGTCATCAAACTAAATCTGCAGTTTTCTGCAGCAGTCCTCTCTTTTAAATACAACCCAATTTGGAGTTGAAAGTGAAAAAAAGTCTATGAATACTTCAGGGTTCTGATCTATTATCATAACAGAAAGGAGGCAATGTGCATGGTTAGAGGGAGAAGGCAGGAGATTGGTGCTAAAATGCTCAGACAGCCAGAGCAGTCATGATGGGCTGAATGGCCTCCTTCTATACTGAACCAATTCTTTGATTCTACAACTGCGTCTCAGTGCAGGTTAAGTGAAAATCCCAATCAGTGACCAATTCCCCTGTGGCATGTTTAGGATATTGAAACAATCCCTATCCCGTGTAGAGAAAAAAAGATGTAACCTCTTGTACTGACAACTCTTTATTTTTGGATATTCTCCTTTCTATTATCACACATTGCCTTCCAGACTTTAGTTGGTTAGGTTTCACATTTCCGTTCCCTTTCTGAAACTTGGCCTCCTCAACTCCTTTCCCTCATTTTAAGCCCCACCTTTGATTGAGTTTTTGATTATTCCAGGTAATCTTTTAACATTTGGTTCATAAACTTTCAACGTTAAATGTTTTGAACTCGAGTCAAGAAGTCACAGGAAAACTTGTGTCAATGGGACTCAGGAGGAAAACTCTCCACTGTGTGAGTCATAACCTGGCACAAAAGAAGATGGATGTAATTGTTCGAGGTCAATCATCTCTGCCTCAGAACATCTCTGCAGTAGTTCTTCAGGGCAGTATCCTTGGCCCAACCATCTTCAATTGCTTCACCAATGAATTTCCCTCCATCATAATCATCGCGTTCACAAAGATTCAGTCTGTCCATCACTGATGCTTTGTTGCAACCATATTTACTACCTACAAGATGCACTGCAGAAATTCACCAAGGCTCCTTCCAATTCCACAACCACTACCATTTAGAAGAACAGGGGCAGGAGATATATGGGAACAGGAGAAAGTGAGGTCTGCAGATGCTGGAGATCAAAGTTGAAACTTTATTGCTGGAACAGCACAGCAGGTCAGGCAGCATCCAGGGAACAGGAGATTCGACGTTTCGGGCACAGGCCCTTCTTCAGGAATAAGGGCCTGTGCCCGAAACGTCGAATCTCCGATATATGGGAACACCATCACTTGCAGGTTCTTCTTGAAGCCACTCACAAACCTGACTTGTAAATATCTCGCTGCTTCAGTGTTACTGGGTCAAAATCTTAGAACTCCCTTCATCATGGAATAATGTGTCCACTGAGAGTAAATAGACTTCAGAATTCAAGGAGGTGGCTAACCATTGTTTTCTGATCGCCAACTGCAGAAGGACGATAAATGCTGGTCCAGTAAGCAGCACCCACATCCTGTGAAAGGAAAAAAGACTTGGTTTTGTTCTTCAGTCGCTGTTGTGAAGAGCAGAAGAAACCTTTCTTCATGTCTCACTAATAATGTGCTCATTGGAGTGTAGAATAATGGAAGGCTAGCTTATTAAAACAAATAAAAGCTTTAATTTTGCACATAATACTGAGATCAACAATAGAGGAGTAAAACGTTATCAAAAATACAGCAATAGCTGTTAACTGTATGTTGATTTTCTTGGTATTTTGAAATCTAACATCAGCTGAGATTCTATATACAGGATTTGGAAAAGTTTTAAGAAGCAATAATATATTAACATTATCCTATTCTTTACATTAAATGGCATTTACATTTTTGTAGTTGAGCTTTAGAGACCAAAAATTAAACACCTGTCCCTAAACATCGCAGGATTTATTCATTGAATCTCATTTTTGTTTGTAGCTAATCATTTATAAATTCCTGTTAATTATTGTTCATGGTAAATATAATTTGAAAAGTTGGCATGATTTTGTAGTTGATCACAACATAACATTTCTTTTTGAAATTCTGATGGTTGAAACGTGAGGACAATGTAATAAGTTTCTTTGGTTTGACTTGCGTACTTTACATAGCCTACCAAAAGAAATAGGAACAGCCTCCTGTCTGTACTCTGCCATTGAAGAGGATCATGGTTGAACCAACGTTCCTCACGTCCACTTTCTTACCTTCTCTCCATAATCATTGATTCCCTGATTGATTAAGAATCAATCTGTCTCAGCCTTAAATATACACAAGGTTTCTGCACCTGCAGCTCTCTGGGGTAAAGAGTTCCAAAAACACTCAACTCTCTGAGAGAAGAGATTCCTCCTGATCTCAATCTTAAATTGGCACCCTTCCATTCTGAGAGCAAGCCTTCTGGTTCTCCATGCTCCCAGAGGGGAAACATCCTTTCAGCATTTACCCTGTCAAGCCCCTTAAGGATTCTTTATGTTTCAAGGTCAGCTGCAAACTTTTTCTGAAACAGTATTCCAATGATCACACAATTTTCTGACTCACAAGTAGAAATGCTATTGCTCATACAGTATATGGAAATTGGAAAGATAAATGTTTTTGATGATCAGGACAAGAGTAGCCTTGTGACTGGGAGGGTGTTGTTAATCATTTACTCTGAATGACATTGTGTGCAAGAATGAAAGTCCAACAACTGGACTGCTGAGCAGGAACAATATCTTTGATGAATATGGGAGAATTGGTTATATTCATTAGAGTGAGAAAAACAATGTCAAAAGCTAAGCTAGTGACAGATGATGGTGACCTGATGTCTCCAGGTGGATGAGGTGTTCCTAATTTTTTACTTCAACCAATAAGTGAGTACAAAGTACATCTGTTGGATTCTGGTGGAGTCCTTTCTCTCTTATCCATATCGGGTCCTAAAGAGATCAATGAGACCTGACTGCAGTTTCAACTGGGTGGCCTGTGTAAGACGTAACAGTGGCTTTTGTGGCCTCTGAGTCTGTGGGAACTGCGCTGTTCCCAGAGGAAATTGAAACAGATTTGTTTTTCATTTTCCTTCCTTCGGGGGCCTAAAGGAGCATTCCTCTTCCTCCAGAACCTATAGATTCATTACCACAGGAAGTAGTTGTTTTCAAAACATTGTATGTATTCAATGGGTGGCTAGATCTAGCATTTGGGGCGAATGGAACCAAAGGTTATGGGGACAAAGCAGGATTAGGCTAATTGGATGATCAACCATGATTGTGATGATTGGAGAAGCAGGCTCAAAGGGCCAAATGGCCTCCTGTTCCTTTCTTCTATGTTTCTTTTTTTTACAAAGAAAGCTTAGATTATCTCTCTAGAAGAACTTTAGACGCCGCCAGAGCTGTAGCATTTTCCATCATCTCATGTTTTCATTTCAGCTTTCCAGCATCCACTAGTTTTGCTTTTATTTAAACTTTTCCTTTTCTAGGTGTGGATTCTCTGCATCACTGAATTACTTGCCTCGATAAGAAACCAGCAAGGCTTGAGGCTATGCTTTCGGGAGTAACAAAGGCAAAAGGCAGCGGAGACTTGCAAAGAATATAAGAAAGAGTGAAAAATATTGTAATGGCAGTAATAATGCAACTTGATTTTTCAGTTGTAGTATAAGTGGTTAGTGTTAAAGTTAGACCAGAGTGGAATTGAATAGAAATATTGTGAAGAATTAGAAATCACAAATTTGTAAATTAGTTTTTGCAATAACGATTGCTTTGACTCAAGAGCATATGAAGATCAATAAAACAGAATACAACGAATTATGTCAGAAGGAATGCACCCTAAATACTCAAGCAAAAGGGGAAGAAAATTAACCAAAATGTAATTTATATTCATAAGATTTTTCAGAACCTAAAAATTAAGGAGGAAATGTTAATATTTAAACAAGGTAAGCCAGGAGTCCAGAAAGTATTAATGATTTCAGCTCACAGTAGGAGAACAGTTTTTACTGGATGCTATTCAGTTTTGCTAAGAGTTCAGAAGTCAATTAGTTTTATTAGCAGTATATCACATCTTGTGACCTTTGTGTCCTTTTAAGGAGGTATCTTTGCCATCTCCAATTTTGATTATTCCATTGCTCTCCAGATTAACAGCTTGTCCCAATCTGATGAATAGAGAGCAAAGCTCCTCTCCTTTCAATGCCTTCTCTGTCAGTCAAACAAATATTGTTTAATCTATCCTTTTACTGTATGAAGTGATTGTACTTCAATTGGTTGAGTTGACCAGATCAAAAATAAAGGCCAAACAATTATAAAACCTTTGAGTGAAAGAGACTGGTCTTCTATTACCTAAAAAGGAAAAAAAGAAACACAAACAAACACACACAAAAAAACAATTCATGAGCTTAAAGAAGGTGGAAGGAGTGGCACCTGCTACAGACAGGAAAGTAATGGTAGCTGCAATTTAAAGTTACTTTTATATTCTTTGAATTGTGAGTGAAATCTGACACCCAGTTGTTTAGCTATTGTTTTGTTTCCTTCATAGCGGTAAAGTTCCAGATGTACAGAGTCCTCAATAAATCATTGCTATTATTCCAGGTTGCTTTTCATTAGCAAGTGTTAAAGATTGAAGGAGAGGGAGAGAGGGTCATCTCTGTATTCAGTCCATGTTGCTTTCTTTCTCACAACAAGTGACTGACTTTTAGTTCTTTGTATATTCCCAGTCTAGCTTCATTAGCTTCTCTAAACTGATCATGTCATGGGTAACATTTATTTTCAATACATGAAGTTTTCGGGCAAGTGTGAATGAAACAGTAGGTGCAAATTTATTGACACTTCTGAGTTTTCCAGCTTTCTGATTAAAATGATAATTCTAAGGCAACTTTATTTCTGTGTGGGTGTCGCCTGGGCTTGTCAGATGATCACAGCAACCATTTTAGATGAGCTTCTTTTCTGAAAAAACAATTTAGTCCATGAAAGTCTCCGGTATTAAAGTCAAATTATGAAAGTTGATTAAAGCTCTGCTCGTAACCTATTCTACACACAAGTCTCACTTGCCTATCAGCCTCATCCTCGCTGAGCTATTATTCCATTCCACAAGCTTTAGGTTTACAGATCTCATCCTGGTGTTCAAGTCCAACTATGGCCTCTTTATTCCTATTTCTGTAGTCTCCTCCACAATTAAAGTGCTCCACATATTTTCCATTTCATTTTCTTATTCTCTTTTCCCTTGCATTGGCTGTCAGCTGCCTAAACTCCACATTCTGGAATTCTATCAGCTTCTCTCTTGAGAGTTTCTTTGAAAACGACCTCTAGTAGCTCCATGTAGACTCAGAATCCAACTTTTCTCTTACTTTTCACTCTGTGAAGGGTCTTGTAACATTTTTCTATGTTAAAGTTGCTGTATAAATTAAAGTTGTTATAATAAATGACTAACCAATAATTATACATACTTGTATTTTCAGAAGTCATTCAGGTGGCACGGTGGCTCAGTGGTTAGCACTGCTGCCTCATAGCACCAGAGTCCTAGGTTCGATTCCAGCCTTGGGTGACTATTTCGATAGAACCTTTCAAACACAACCACTACCATCTAGAAGGACATGGGTAGGAGTTATATGGAAACACCTCCAACTGCAGGTTCCCCTTGAAGCCACTCGCAATCTTAACTTGGAAACATATTACTGTTCTTTCAGTGTCACTGGATCAAAATCCTAGAACTCCCTTCTTAACAGTATTGTGGGCTGGAAGTAGCAGTGGTTCAAGAAGACAGCTCACCACCACCTTCTCAAAGGCAATAGAGACAATGGCCCAGCCATTGACACCTGATATGTTATTGGTAATGAGTTAGGACAGGTCCTCTACACTCAATTGTTTGTGCATTTCCAAACTAATGAATGATTGACTGTACAGCTCACATAGTAATATTTATTCTCCAGGTAACTGTGCATATATATGTGCAAGGGAAAATGTTTACTTGCCACAAATACCTTTTTTAAAAACTCATTAACAAGATATTTACCCTTTCCATAAATAATTTTCCATCAACTCAAACTATAAATAATTCCACTATTATGTTTACTAACATTAGGCATAGTGAACAGCAGTAATATTGTTCAGTAATATTATTCTAAAATGCATGTTTCCCTGCCAACTTGATATTTTCCAATTAAATTTTCATTTCCCCTCTATAAGAAATTGAAAAATAAAACTGAACGTAATGGATTTGCAATAGTTAAAAGCCTCTAAAATATGATAGTGAGTTCAAGGTATGTAAAATCTTCACTGAAAAATGTGTTGCTGGAAAGGCGCAGCAGATCAGGCAGCATCAAAGGAGCAGGAGAATCGACGTTTCGGGCTGCCTGACCTGCTGCGCTTTTCAGGCAACACATTTTTCAGCTCTGATCTCCAGTATCTGCAGACCTCACTTTCTCCATGTAAAATCTTCACCAGCTCTTGTTCCTTTTCAGTATTGTCTGACTTGTAAGCCAAGTAAGTGTGTACTTGGATAAGGAATTTAATAATTGCCCAAACTTGATAAAGAACTAACTTTTGTATTACTGTACACAGCTTCTAATAAAATTCCTCAATTTGATGTACAGTTCTGAAATAGCATTGCATGTGTAGCCATTAATACTCTTGAATGATCAATCAATCTGTATTATAGATATTTTTAATCACCTTGTTCAAATCTATGATGACATACCTCCAGGGCAGGTGGGACTTGAAGCCGGACATAGGGACATCGCCATTGTGTTACAAAATCAACAATCCATAGTATATTCTTAGTGGGAAATATTGAATTGAAAAGTAACTTTTAACAAATTGATTGTGCAATGCCACTAATTATGTAAATTATTTTTGTTACAAGTCTTAAGTCAATTCCATGGGAATTTATCATAATATATATTTCAGTGGAAACGTTTTAGAGATTGGAAAACAATATATTATCCATGCAGTGAGAGTTTCAAACACATCTAGATCACTCTGTCCCAACTGTATGTTTATAATCTTGCCAATTGAACCTCTAGTCTCAGAGCAGCACTCCATTCTACATCGCTGTTTTGTTTCTTGCACAAGCCAGATTTGTGACTTTCCAGAAGTAGATCACCAATTAGGTTCAAACTGAGTGAAGTTCCACGCTGTTAATCAGTGTCATCCAAAATGGTTCTGAAGCAAGGAAAATCCTTTTCTTGTGGGAACCCTACAATTGCGGCTCGAGGATACTTTTATCTCATTAGCCTGGGCTGGATTTAAATGCAGTCTCCACAGGTGAAAACTGAATGACCTAACCAATTTATCATCCATTTCCCCTCGATAATCAGCTTTGGTGTTGAGTTGAGAGGTTGCAGTAGTACAAACAGCAGGAAGCCAGTCTTTCTTTCTGTGGGAGATCAACTAATAATTCAGAAGGAAATCTTTAGCCATGTGGCCAGGTATGTTCACGTTAGGACAAAATAACTTTGAGGACCAACTGGCCGTTTTCTTGCTCCAAACCTATTTAGGCTTTCAAATCTTGAAATTATATTTTTATGTAGCAACATTAGGGATCATTTCATAACTTATGACACCCATACTCACCTATGATGGAGTGAGCTAGAATTTTGCTTAATAAAAACATAAATACAAGATAACAAGCTTTATGTGTTATGGCATTTTCTCCCTTTAGTCACCACAGGATCTTAAATGTGGGGGTCAAATAAATGTTTAATTCCTGTGCTTTAGAGGAACCAAGGAGAGGACAGGAAAGGTTGGAAAATCTGCATGCACTTAAAATCTAAGCATAATAAAACACCCAATTAAACTACTTAGATAAAATAAGTGAGCCCAGTGAATATTAATTACATATTAAATATTGAAATGAATACAATACCTGTATTAAAAGAATTATTCAAGTTCTATTGTTAATCAGTCCAGTGACAGGTAATTCCTTCCTAACAATCAAACACATTTCTGCTTTCTACAAATTTGGTTGTCTACTGCAGTCCAGCTTTAGATGTGAACTCAAGTATCAGTCCAACAGAAGATAGCTTTGACAGAGGAACATGGGTCACACAGCCTCTGGAAGATAAAAATATTCCAGTCAAAGTACGAGCTCTTTGCTATCATCATTTCTGATATAAAGAATAAATGATTATAATCAGAATAGAATCAGCTTGTTTTATTGGAATTTTCAGATGCTTCTCAAAACTTTTTTACCCTTAAACAAAAAAGGTCAGTTTTTCAAATGTTGAATTCGAGAAGAACATATGGGAGCTAGCAGGTTCTTCCGGTAGACAAAACATGATAAGCATTATGTTGGTGCATGACGGATTGGCCTTGTCAAGTCCTCTTATTTAACTGGTTTACTCTCAATAATGACTTAATAAACTCACTGAGGTCATGAGAAGTGGGAGGGGTAGACTCATTATTCAGTTCACCTTTTACTATCCTGTCTGTTACATGATACAGTGATACAGATCACAGATGATCAAATTGAACAGAGGAATAGGCTTGGCCTACTTCTGTTCCTATAATAAATTTGTAGAAAAATTGTAGCAATCAATCTCTATCAAATAATTTACAACAGACCCAGATGTGAGGCATGGAAAACCCCAGTGATGGAGACTTTTGAGAACCTTAGTTCCACCTGTTCCTCTCAAGTGGGGCTGAATTTAACATATGTCATGTCTCCAATTAATCAAAACCTATGTCTCAAAATAGTATTTTCTGAAACAATAATTACTAAAGCTTTGGTCCTGTACAGCAGCTGATAGCTTAGGCAATCCTGAAAAATGAGATATTTGTATGCTACCTTGCTAAACACAATTGAGAAATAGATTGCAATGGATCTGATGCTCAACAGGAGGAATAGCATTCAAGAGAGGACTGACTGTGGTGAATTCTGGGAGAAGTCACCTTGCTGACCACAGCTGAGAAGGGGATCATGGAGAACCCTGTGTCAAAGAACAGTGAAACCCTCAAACATGACAATAGTTATCGCTCCTTCCTTTCTCCTTGAAGCAAAAAAGGACAGAGGGGCTGTTAGAGGTTTTGCTCGTGCCTTAGACCCAGCAGTGAGATCAATGTCCTGCTGTTGAGGTCAAATTGCAGGCTTGGGCTTCACTGAGGAGGGTAAGTGGCAAGGTAAAGCTTTCCCATTTCTTTTAATCCAGTAATTACTAGAGGGATAGTAATAGCAATAATGGAGTGGTATGCTCCTCCTGTGAAATGTGGGTGTGGAATTCAAATATCCCTGATAAGTACATCAGCAGGAAATGTGTCCACCTCCAGCTCCTCTCTAACCCAATGGATTGGTTAGAGCAGCAGCTGGACTCATTGAGGAGCATACAGGAGGCAGTAAGTTTTATAGAGAGGAGTTTCAGGGATGTGGTCACACCAAAAGTTCAGCCAGATAGATGGATGACTGCTAGGAGCGGTGGGAGGCAGTGCAGGATTCCCTTGTGGTCATTCCTTTTTCAGCTAAGTATACCATTCTGGATGGTATTGGGGAAATGGTCTCTCATGGGAAAACAACAACAGCAGCCAGATCAGTTACACTACAATTTATACAGCAGGAAAAGTCAAAGTGTAGTGAAAGGGGATTCTATAGCTGGGGCACAGACAGGCATTTCTATGGCTATGAGCATGACTCCAGAATGATTTGCCTGCCAGGATCAAGGATGTCTCTGAGCAGGCACAGGATATTCTGAAAGTGGAGAATGAGCTGCTACAAATTATTGCCACACTGGTACTAATACCATAGGCAGGAAGAGAGATGACATCCTGCAAAGAGACATTACAGAGATATGAAAGTTGAAAAGCAGAACTTTTAAGCTCAGAATTCCTTCCTGTGTCATGTGCTAGTGAGGCCAGACATAGGAAGATAATAAAACTGAATGCATGGCTAAAGAGCTGGTGCAGGAGGGAGGGCTTCAGATATCTGCAGCATTAAGGTCTCTTCCAGTGCAGGAGGAGCCTGCACAAAAAAAGATAGATTGCAAGGAGGTTTGCTAGTGCTGCTGGAGAGAGTTTAAAACAGTGCGGCAGAGGGGTGGGAACCACAGCAGTGGGTCAGCATGTGGAGTGATTGAGAAAAAGGTGGAGTTAAAGTCAAGCAAGTCTAATAAGAAGAACAGGTAGAATCATGCTAATGAATGTGGTGGGACTGGCAGTCTGAAGTGTGTTTGTTTGCATGAAAGGAATATAACAGGTAAGGTAGATGAGCTTAGAGTCTGCATTAGTACACAGAACTTTGATGTTGTAACCATTACAGAAACTTGTTTGAGAGAAGGGCAGGACTAACAACTCAACATTCCAGTGTTTAGAGAAGATAGAGAAGGATGCAAAATGAGTGAAGTGTTGCATTACTGGTTAAGGAGAATGTCACAGTGACACTAATAGAGGAAATCTTGGAGGGCTCATCCAGTGAGGCCATATGGGCAGAATTTAGGAACAAAAAGGGTGCAATAACTATGATGGGGTTATATTATTGCCCTCCTAATAGCCAGTGGAAGATAGAGGAGCAGATATGTAGGCAGATCATGGAAAGATGTGAAAACAAGAAGGTGATTGTTTTAGGTGATGGCAGTGGATGATTTTAACTTCCTGATTATTCACTGGGACTCCCTTAATGCCAGGAGCTTAGAGGGGCAGACCTTGATAGGTATATCCAGGACAGTTTCTTGAAACAACTTGCAGATGGTCCAAGTAACGAAGGAGCAATAGACTTTGTACGAAGGATGAGCCTGACCAGGTGATTGAAGTTTCACTGGGGAAGCACTTTGGGAAGAATGATCATAATTCTGTAGATTATAAGACACTTAAAGATAAAGGTGATACTTGTCCTTGGGTGAAAAAAACTGAATTGTGGGAAGGTTAATTATCACAATATTTGGCTGGAACTGGAGAAATTAGACTGAATGTTTGAGAGTAAATCCGCATCTGACATGTGGGAAAAATTTTAAGGCCAATTGATTAGAGTTCAGGACCATTGTGTTCCTGAATGGTAAGATTCAGGAACCCTGGATGACATGAGAATTTGAAAGTTTTATCATAAAAGAAAAAGAAGCAGATGTAAGATTTAGGAAACTGAAGTTACACAAGGCTCTTGAGGAATAAACAGGAAGCAGGAAAGAAGTAAAATAAGGAATTATGAGGGCTAAAAGGGGCCATGAAATATCCTTGGCAAGTAGGATTAAGGGGAATCCCAAGGCATTTCATACATATATTCAGAGCAAGAGGATAGCTAGGGAAAGGGTAGGTTCATTCAAGGACAAAGGGGAAATTAATGCGTAGAGCAAGACAACTTAGGTGAAGTCCTTTAATTAGTATTTTGCATCAAAGAGAAGACCATGGGTGATGATTAGACTTGGGAGGTGTATGTTTTCTGGGAGATTGTGATATTAAGAATGAGCTGAAGGATGCAAGGGAGGAAATTGCTGGAACATTGACAGAGATTTTTGTACCCTCTTTAGTCACAAGATTAGATCCGATAAGAGTAGAGAATAGCCAATGATGTTCTTTTGTTTGAGAAGGGTAACGGGGATAATCCAGGAAATTATAGGTTGGTGAGTCTTACATCAGTGGTAGGGTAATTATTGTAGAAGATGCTTAGAGACAGGACTTACTCACATTTTGAAAAGAATGGACTTATCAGGGTCAGTCAGCATGGCTCTGTGCAGAGGAGGTCTTTGTCTCGCAAACTTGATTAAGTTTTTTGAAAAAAATGACAAAGATGATTGATGATGGTAGGGCATTGGATGTTGTCTACATGGACTTTACTAAAGCTTTTGACAAGATCCCTCATGCTGGTTCAGAAGATTAAGTCACATGGGATCCAAGGTGAATTGTTAAGTTGAATACAAAATTAGTTTGGTCAGCAGAGGGTAGTTGTCGATGGGTGTTTCTCAGTTTGGAGATCTGAGGCCTGTTGTGTTCTACAGGGGTCAGTTATGGGAACCTGTTGTTTGTAACATATATAAATGATTTAGCAGAGAATGTAGGTAGTCTGATTAGTAAATTTGCAGACTACTCAAAGATTGGGGGATCTGTGGATAGTGAGGAGGATGGCTAAAAGATACAATAGGATGTAGATAGGCTAGAGACTTTGGTGAAGAAATGTCAGATGGAATTTAATCAGGACAAACACAAGGTGATGCATTTTAGAAGATCTAATGCAGAAGGAAATTATACAGTAAATGGCAGGACCCTTATTGGCATCAACATATAAAGGGATCTAGGCATACAGATCCACAGTTCCCTGAAAATGGCAATACAAGTGGATACAGGGTCAAGAAGATGTAAGACATACTTGCCTTCATTGCTGGCAGCACTGAGAGTAAAAGTTGGAAAGTCCTTTAGGGAAGGAAACTGCCATCCATACCTAGTCTGACCTACATGTGACTTCAGACCCACTGCAATGTGGTTGACTTTTAACTGCCTTCTGGGCAATTAAGGCGGGGCAATAAATTCTAGCCTAGCCAGTGATACCTTTATCCCATAAATGAATAAAAACAAGTTCATATTGCAACTTGGTCTAACTTTAGTTAGACCAAGTCTGGAGTGCTGCGCGCAGTTCTGAATGCCACACTATATGAAGGATGAGGAGACTTTGGAAAGGGTGCAAAATAGATTGTTGCCTGGATTGGAGTGTACCATATTAGCTATATGGAGAGTCATAGTGTCATACAGCAGGGAAACAGACCTTTCAGTCCAACCAGTCCATGCTGAACATAATCCTAACCTAAACTAGTCCCATCTGCCTGTTCCTGGCCCATATCCCTCCAAACCTTTCCTATTCATGTACTTATCCAAATGGATTGGACAAACTTGCATTGATTTCGCTGGAGTATTGGAGGATCAGGGACGAACTGGTAGAAATATATAAAATGATGAGAGGTATGGATAGGATGGATATTCGGAGGTTTGCGTTTTTTACACAGAGTTGTAGATGCCTGGGACATGCTGCCAGGGGAGGTGGTAGAAACAGATACAATTGCAATATGTAAGAGGCATTTAGACAGACACATGAATAGCTGAAAATGTGTTGCTGGAAAAGCGCAGCAGGTCAGGCAGCATCCAAGGAGCAGGAGAATCGACGTTTCGGGCATGAGCCCTTCAGGAATTCAGCTCTGATCTCCAGCATCTGCAGTCCTCACTTTCTCCTCAGACACATGAATAGCCAATTAATGGCTAAGCTGGAATAAAACCTACCTATAATGCTTTCAGGAACAGTAAATACAGTCTGTGAAAGAAATGAAAGGTGTGGGTGGTGGGATTTGTTGTACATGTCTAAGGTGGGGGAAGGGGTGTTAGTTAAAAGCTTATGTTGGAAAGTCAATGGTTTTTCACCTTGCAGTAGAGATAATGGTGGAGAGATAGAGAGATGTATAAGATTATGACACGTTTTGATAAGGAAAAGCTCAACACATTAACCGGTTATATGAGGATTAAAGGACAAACATTTGAGATGTTTGAGATGGTTAACAAGAAATGCCAGGGGAATGTGTGGATGACTTTTATTACACAGAGAGTGATAATTATCCAGAACTCAATGCCCACAAAGATGCTGGATGTGGAAACGGTTAAAGATTTCAGAGGAAATTAGATGGGTACTTTAAGAAAATAAACTAGAAGGGCTATAGATCTGAATGGGGGAGGTGATTGAATGGATTTTCTCTGGGAAGCTGTCATGAACTTCATGGACTGAATTACCTTATTTGTTGCCATAAATGACACAATGGCAGAGTCTCCTGCTTTCACTGGCAATTAGCGTGAGGTGAGAAGGGCATGCAATATGGCAGGTTGGTGGCATACCTGAACCCTGCTACCTACCTGCCTCACCAGATTTAATTTCTGGATGGGAAGGCTAACATCCCACCATGTCTTTCTGTCCCATTGCCAAGTAAAGCCCTTAAATGACCAACTAATGGCTTCATCCTTAACTGTTAATCAATTGATAAACTTAAACCATGGTAGATATAATTCTATTGTTAGAAATTGTTTGCTGAATGATCACGAGGGTGTTAGGAATTATAAAACAATCAATTTAAGTTTATTAGGCAGGCTCATAATGTAGCTTGCTTACATTTCCTATAGTCTTCACATATGCATTCAGCAGGCCTGTCCTCTGGAGAGAAAAGGAACATGCCCAGGAATTGTGATTTTGTTGAATTAAACAAAAGCAGAAGAAATAGTTCCTTGATACATTCTCTATGGTAATGAATTGACCAATCAGAACTGACTAGTCAACCAATCTGCACCTTTTTCTTGTGCTGTCAATTGTTGTGTCTGTGTAGGAGAGACCAAGCTGAAGAACTTCAGTGATGCTCAAAGATATATGTTGACAGTTAATGAGG
The DNA here is from genome assembly GCF_037043375.1 of Chiloscyllium plagiosum. Classification (NCBI taxonomy): domain Eukaryota; kingdom Metazoa; phylum Chordata; class Chondrichthyes; order Orectolobiformes; family Hemiscylliidae; genus Chiloscyllium; species Chiloscyllium plagiosum. Next base: position 98,226,999 of record NW_028270141.1, on the reverse strand, counting down.
GGGTGTGGGGCAGGAGGAGACAGTTGGGAGTGCACCATTTTTATCGTGCAGATGTTAATCTTTACCAGCAAGACTGCCTGGCTTTTAAAGAAAAGCCTTTGTGCATGAAAATTGTTTTGGGGGGAACCTTGTGATATTCCATTGCAGGAAAGTTGAATTTGAGGCTTAAGTCAGAAACACAAGAGTTACTCCCCCTCTAAGCTACAGGTTAATTTCCAGTAGAAACAGCCATCCCCAGAGGGTGCATGGATGCAAATAAGAAGATAATGTCGCTGCCACAGTCTTTCTGTAATCTATGCCAACTCACTGTTCTCCTCTGGCATATGTATTAAAATCAGATGAAATATTTCCTTTCAACTGACAAATATGCAACAAGAGTTCTGAATTACGGTGCTCAAAAAGGGGCTGTGATTTTGTGTTTCTCCTGAGAGGAACAGTATGAATAGGTCAAACTGTCTACAATGACAGTGATTTTGAGATGAGTACTGAAATTAAGGAAGTCACATTTTCATTACTATTTTTGTAAATAGTAATTTGAATCAATGATTCCATCCAATTAATCTTCAGCTTTCACCGTACTCCTGGCTGCTGAATAACCAGACTGGCTGGAGCTAGAAAATGTTTGCACCATTCGATTAACCATTTTGGGTATTGCTTCTCTATTTTTTAATCCACTGTCTGGCAGGGAGAGCCCAGTATTACCATCTAGCAAAAGAACTTGTTCTATAATGTCATTACTGATGCTATTGCTTGTAACTGATCTACACCTACCTTGGTTTGTATTTATATAAAAACGTATTGCTATGGATTGCACCTTTGTCTCATTACTTTCATAGGACCATCTTATAAGATTAACACCAAAATGCTCCAGATGTTGAAAATCTGAAATACAAACAAAAGTGCTAGTAATATTCAGCAGGTCGAGCATTGAAGATCATTGATCTAAACTTTAACTGCTGCTCTTGACATAGGCGATGCAGACCTGCTGAATATTTCCAGCATTTTCTGTTTCTATTCTTCTCATGTTAAAATTAAAATGTTTATACAATAGGTTAGTTCATCTCAAAATTAACTTCTAGTCAGAAAGTGTCAATCCTCTGTGCACACAGGGGATTGTTTAGTTCTTCTTTGATTCGATTTGATGTGATTTATTACTGTCATGTGTACCGAGGTACAGTGAAATGTGTTATTTTTTATTGTTGTAGGGACTCCCTTTACAAAAGAATTAATTGTTTGACAAAATATTAGATGCAACTGGATCTCTTCACTGTTCATCAGGACTGATGAAGCTTTATCATTCTTTCATATATTACAGGGTAAACAGATGAATTTCAATTTAACATTTTTGTTCTGGCGTATTTATCAGCTCCGGTCAGTTTAAAACAAGGTTCACTCACCATGCCTTAGTTTCAATATGGCAGAAAACCGAGAGGAACAGTGTGACATATGTTTCGCTGCTTACACTTTTTGCACAGGGATTTCACCAGCCTTTTACAAAAGTTATAGAAAGGAATTAGGAGAACCTTGTTGCAATTCTCCCTTCATTCATTACACCTGGGCAGGTGTGTTTCTTGCTACGAGGCTGAGTGAATTTTCTCACCAATTCTGACCAAATCATCACATCAATTGGGGGCATGGTGCCTCAGTGGTTAGCGCTGCTGCCTCACAGCACCAGGGACCCAAGTTTGATTCCAGCCTTGGGCGGCTGTCTGTGTGGAGTTTGCACATTCTCCCCGTGTCTGCGTGGGTTTCCTCCAGGTGCTCAGGTTTCCTCCCACAATCCAAAATATGCAGGTTAGGTGGATTGGCCATGCTAAATTGCCCATAGTGTCCACTGATGTGCAGGCTAGGTGGATTAGTCAGGGATAAATGTAGAATATTAGGGGAGGGGAATGGGTCTGGGTGGGTTACCCTTTGGAGAGTTGGTGTGGACCTGTTAGGCCGAAGGGCCTGTTTCCACACTGTAGGGATCCTATAATTGCCCCTTCTGCCCCAATGGCACTTATCTCACATATGGTTTCTACCCTATCTTGCCACGCACCAATCCCAGAAAAACCTACCACTCACTGGTGATCCCTAAATTGATTGGCATCCCTGGCACCATTGCTATCTTTAAAAGTCTGTTGTGCACCGGACAAACACTGTCAACCCAGTGTTGCCTTTCATGGTTTCTGATATTTGCCCTGGATATGGCAGTTAGAGGGATATTGGTGCCCTGCTTTACAAATGATCCTGGAACTGCTGCCACTGCTGTACTGGGTGGGTCACAGTGCTATCTCCTCTTCCCTCAGGACCAGGAGAGGACGCCATGACATCAAGCCATACCAGCCTCTTCCGAAGTCACTCAGCCATCTGGAAGAATGCCCAGTTCTGAGGAAAAATGTTAAGGTCTCTCTCCACTCCACCAGTGTACTTTCCATTTTTTTGCTTTCTGATGGCTCATACTTAAACCATCTCTGCCACTGTATGCACCTTCCATCAAAACTCATGTTCTATCACTGTCTCTGTTACCTGCAACATCATCCCTACTCACCCATCTGAACCCTGAACACCATTAACCCTGCCTGCCCTCTGTGCTGCCTTCCCTCTCACTCACTTGGGTCACCTCTCCAACTGTAATAATTGTGCCTCCTATTTCAGGTAGTAGCCGCCTCTTTCTCATTCCAGGAGGAAAATAGACCACAGTGGGGCAGAAAGAGCCAAGACAAGCAATGTGCCGCCTGTCATCCAGCTCCTCACCCCTTGTGAAGAGTGGTTCCTGACTCTGGCTGCCTCGAATGGGGCCTGGACGAGTATCGGAGTCTGCCCTTGACTTACTTTTCCATGTTCCCCTGAACAATGAATATCCTCCTTGACCTGACTCAGGCTGGCAAGCTTCCAGACTTTGTGTGTACTAAATGGCATGATAAGGCATCAGTAATATGTAGCTAGTATTTTTGACTGAGGGAGCAAGATGCAATAAAGGCTAGGTAATACAATGTAAGGATGCTGTGACATCCATACAGATTCAGAGTGAGTGAGGACTGTGTGAGCAAGTGAACAGCACAGAGATGAAACCTGGTCCAGTCCATGAACTAGGTGTGTGTCTTTGTAGCAGCACTATAATATTCTTTGCCAGGGCAGCCTGAGGTGAAGCACTGAATTGAAGTAGCATCCCAAATGGTTTGGATAAGTGCCACAAGAGTCCTGAGGCTGGTCAGATGCCAAGGTCTGTGGACATGGGGGTACAAGTGATGCTGGTAAAGTAGAAAAGGTTACTTAAATTCATCCTACAGTACTGAAAATTCCTCAAGATGGCTAATACTGTTTTAGCCTGGTGGCAACTTCGGACCAGGCCCTGAGATGTTAGTGTCAAAAAGTGTGGCACTGGAATCTGGTGTCAAACACAGAGAATGTTTGGAGCAAGCAGCAAAGTCTGGTTTCAATGTTGAGTTTTCCCAACACTAGTTTGTTTGGTAAGAGTGCAAATGAAATATGGATGTAGTTAACGAGGCACATAACAAGCAATAATGGGCATCAATTGGGAACTCGTTGCCTACTATTTTGTTTGAGAAAAGCATAAAAGATGAGGTGAGATTATCTCAAAGTCAATATGGCCCTCAGAGCATCTCGCCCAATTCTGTCACACATTTCACGATAGCCCATGTCATTCAGACTGTTACACAATCCCTCTCTTTTGGTTTTATTTGCAAAATATTAGCATCATATCATTTGAGCAATCTCAAGTTTTGCTTTGTGTACAGTTTTTTCCTTCCTTGACCAGTACCCTTGTCATCAACTTTTTCATGTTTTATTGCAATTTTGAAGACAATTATCTTCTACTTCTATTTCCAAAATGCTTTGCTCTTTTTAGGTCTTCCTGGGCCAAGTAATGGTCCCTTCTTTTGTTGGAACTAAATTTGGGGTACTAAATTAATTAATATTGAAAAGCCGTGAGATCTGTGTGGCATAGGAACAAAGTGTGCCATATGGACAGGCCTGAATATTGTTTTCAATTGGTTGTTGGGTCTCAGCATCATAATTATAGGGAGCTATGGATGTCACTTGGACTCCCTGACATTGCAAGTTGATCAGGCCTGATCAATGTTACTTCCTTGGTTGTCGGCTGAATTGCAAACGTGAATCCAGGAAGAAAGTAGAAATGATTGTAGAAACAGGAGATGATTGGCCGGGATGAGAGGTTGAAAATCTCAACCAATAGTAGCTGCTGTCTCAATAAGAGTGCTCTGTGATTGTCTCCTGCAGGCCTCCATATAACACCCCCTTGGTCACCATAGGTGTCCCTCTGATTGTCCTTCTCTGCTTTCCCCTATTTTGGGCAGATATTGTTCATTCAATTTAAAATGGAGTGAGACTTGAAGCTGAAGTGTCAGTCATAATGACCTGGAAAATGCTGATCATGCACTTTCATGTTGTGGCAGAACATTACTGATTCCCTCAGAGTTAAATATATACACTTTTAGGATTAAGAAAAGTAAAGCATAACACTGAAATGATACTGAAAAGGCCGAACTTATAGGTCTTAGGAGTGTTACGATCATTGGGCATAATGTGATGATGTGAATGCCCCTGATGGCTGTGGCCTAGGCTACATTGTTTGTTTGTCAATGGCACTCAGTTAGTTCCTTCGTGAGCATGCCCTGACAGGGACATGGGCTTTGAATTTTGACAAGTTGGAATGATTCCGTGCTTTATTCAAAATGGAAATATTGGCAATTCCTGCCCCCATGTCTGGTATAAATCATTTTTGCTGAGTGCAAGGGAAACAAAATCAATTTTGTACATTCACAATTCACTGAAGTAGTGACAGCATTAAAAGTGCAGCTGACTGCAATTCAAAGCAATTGTTGCCACTACCGAATCCCAACTCGTGTAAGTTACTATTTTGTGAAAATGTAGTGAGACTAGAGTTCAGTTTTCAGGTCAACAGTTTCCCTTTTGGAGAGTGTAAAAATTTTCAAGTAATTCTACAGAGGTTCAACCTTCACAAACATAGGTGTGTAGCTGGCACCCAACGGTCTTAGAGGATGGGATCTGTAGTCTTGGAAGTCAGATCTATTCAGCCCTCCTGACTCAAGCTTTTGGGTTGCATGAAGGATAAGTAAAGGAGTGTTGTGTTAAATGATAATGGCACAATTGCATTTTCACATCTATAGAGGTATGTGAGCATGTGGGGAAGTGTTAGCCTAACAATATCATCACTAGACTGTTTAATCCAGAGACCAGGCAATGGTCCAGAGTCTCAGGTTTGAATTTTGCCATGACAGATGGTGGAATTGAGTTCAATTTTTAAAAAAACCTAAAACTCTGGAATTAAGAGTCTAATGGTGGTCATGAAGCTATTGCCAATTATCAGGAGAAATCTATCTGCTTTGCTAATATCCTTCAGGGATAAATACTGATGCATGAGACTCCAGACCCACAGCTGTGTGGGACTCTAACTGCCCTCTGGGTAATTAGGAGTGGGCAATAAATGGCCAGTGAATTCACATCCTGTGAATTAATAAACGAACCAATGGAGGTTACAAGGAAGCAGTTGGAGGCAGCATAACATCCATCAAGGTGAAGGAGGAGAACAACAAGGTTTATTCCCAGCCAAGAATATACAAACTCAATATGTTGGAAAAACTCATGCATGAGCAGGCTCAGATTAACCCAGGAATTGGTTACAGACATAAGCACTATGTAGTGCATCATGATCTGATACCACAGTCTATCGATGTGAATATAGTGCATTGACACTTAAAGGCCACTTTTCTAAATTTCTGTACTGTTTCAGGCTATTTCATGTTCAGTCAAAAATTGGTGCCTCAAGGCAGTTACAGATGCCCATTTTGCTCAGGTGGGAAAGCACATCAATTTCTCAATGGGAAGGCAGAGGGCCAGGGCGTTGTTGGACAAAGCAGGTTTCCCCAAGTCCAGGTTTGCGTTATAGTGACTCTGACAGTTTTAGTCACCACCCTACCAGAAGGATGTGGATACTTTGAAGAAGGTACAGAAATAGTTTACCAGGATATTGCCTGGTTTACAGGATATTAGCTATGAGTGGAGATTGGACAAACTTGGTTTGGTTTACACATAAACGCTGAAGAATGAAGGGTGACCCGCTAGAAATTTACAAAATTTGGGACGCATGGATATAATGGATAGTCAATTTTTCCCAGTGGAGAAATTTAAATTACTAGGAGACATAGGTTTAAGGTAAAAGGGGGTAAGTTTAAAGAAGATGTGAAAGGCAGGTCTTTTTTTTACCCAGAGGGTGTTACGTGCCTGGAATGCACTGCCAGAAGGGGTGGTGGAAGCAAATACAATAGTAATGTTTAAGAGGCATCTTGACAGATAAATAAATAGGCAGGCAATAGAGGGATACGGATCTTGTAGAGGCAAAAGCCTTTTAGTTTAGAAAAGCATCATGTGTCTGCGTAATCTAGGTGGGCCAAAGGGTCTGTTCCTGTGCTATGCTGTTCTTTGTTCTCTTTTTTTTATTTCTGTTTCCAGCTTCAATAGGAGACAATAAGTTGGCTTTTTGTGACCTGACATTTATCATTCTTATAATTGTAAAACTCCTAGGAGTATAGGTCATTCTTCAACATAATTATGACGAAGTCCTCTGCAGAATTTCAATATATTGGAAGCTGAAAATTCAGGTTAGTTTGTCAGATATATAAACGCTGTTCCCTTTGTGCTTTTTTATTTATAAATAGCTTTCCTTTTAAATTAATTACATTCTGTATACAGAACTTTTTTTTTACTGTTGGTTCATTCTTGCTTTATTTTCCAGATGCAGTTGTAAGATAGTAATGACAGGTGATAATAGGATGCATCGAGGAATGGAACGTAAATCACTGAATTATCTAATTAGATCCCCTCTTCATTATCCCACGAAGGATGGAAATCCTAACAGTAGCCAGTAAGATTTATTTTCTCGGATTATAACAACTTTGAGGGGAAAAAAGTCTAACTAAATCAGAACTATAAAAGCTAATAAATGCTTTCAAAAAACAATGCAGCATCAAAACTGACAATAAAGCAAAACCAGCAGTGAAAGCCACTTCAGGTAGATACCAAGGCAGTTCCATGGGATACATCCTTCTTGTAACCTAAGTTGTGATATGTTCCACATCCATCCACTTTGATTGCTTGATAACATGGATAGAAGTATATATTCTGAGGTTGTGTGTCTTAAACTATTTAGAGAGTGATGGGAGTTTGGATTTATTTTCTGTTGCTGTGCTCTCCCACAAAAAATGTTCATTTGCGACACTTAGTGATCTAAATTTAACATTATTGTATGCATTTGAAATGGGTACAGCTAGCACTAATTTGGCAGTGCAGAGGCTCACAACAAACTGCCTGAATGTTGCTAAATTGGACAGTATCTTTTTGAAAGCAACACCAGCAGTTGCAGAAGGGAGGGAGGGACACACACACACACACACACATAATCCATGGTTTATATGGATGAATAAACCATGTATAAACCAAGATAAACTTTAATGTTAGACCTGTAGCATTTAAAAATATCTGTACAATGCAATAAGTTTTAATTTCCTTTGCTCCTACACCTTCTACATTGTGGGAACATAAGGCAAGACTTGTAGAAATATAGTTGTTGAGCTTCATGGTTGTTGTTGCAGCTACATTCATCCAGACAAGTGGGAAGGATTCCATTGTACACATGACTTCTATATTAGAGCTGATGGACAGACATTGGGGAGTGAGGACATAAGTTACTCATCACAGAATTCTTAGCTTCTGACCTTGTAGCAATAGTATTTATATGGTTTGTCCAGTTCAACTGCTTGTTAATGGAGGATTCTGTTGATAATGAAGGATTCAGCAATGACAATGCCATTGCAAATCAAGGAGAGATTGTGCAATTCATTCAATGAAGTCATTATCTGATGCTTGTCTGGCATGAATGTAACTTTACAGTTATCAACACACACCTAGATCTTATCGAGGACTTGTTGCATATGGGCATGAACTGCTTGAGTATCTGGTATACCATGAACAGTGTGCCATCATCATCGAACATCACCTTATGATGGAGAATGGTAATTGGTGAAGCAACTGTCGATGTTTGGGCCTGGGGTACTAACCTGAGAATCTCCTCAGTTATGTCTCCTGACCAACTCCAACAACTACAGCCAGCTTCCTTTGTGCTAGTGAGAAGCTTTCCTGATTTCCATTGACTGTACCTTTGCTGATATTCCTTGAGTGTGGTGCTGGAAAAGCACAGCAGGACAGGCAGCATCCAAGGCGCAGGAGAGATGACTTTTCGGGCATAAGCCCTTCTTCAGGCCAAAACGTTGACTCTCCTGTTCCTTGGATGCTACCTGACCGGCTGTGCTTTCCCAGCTCCACACTTTTCGACTCAGATCTCCAGCATCTGCAGTCCTCGCTTTCTCCTGGTGTTCCTTGATGCCATACTCAAGCAAATGCTCCCTTGATGTCAAGGGCATTCACTTCCACCTTACCAAATGATGACCAAATTTGGGTTTATATTCCTTTTATTGTGTGCTTTTTAGCATTTTTCAGTCTCCTGTCTTTCTTGTGAAACTTTAATGACAGTAGGCCCTGTTTTCTTTTTCAAAAGAAAGCAATGTAGCTGTGCAGACTCAGAAATGCTCTTTCATGAGGAAATTAAAGAGCATCAATTTTAAAGATCAACTCTGGAACATTGCAAGGTGAAAGTGGAAAAGTTTAAGGGAGACATGAATTTCTTTATGCAAAGGGTGGTGGGTACCTGGAATGTGTTACCAGCGGAGGAGGTAGAGGCAGGCACGATAGTGTCCTTTAAGATGTATCTAGACAGATACATGAATAGGCAGGGAGCAGAAGGATTCAGATCCTTAAAAAATAGGTGACAGTTTTAGACAGAGGATCTGGATTGGCGCAGGCTTGGAGGGCCGAAGGGACTGTTCCTGTCCTGTAAATTTCTTTGTTCTTTGTTCATTCCATTTTTATGTCTGTTCTAAAGAACATACAGGATGTGAGTGGAACACAATTAGCTGGTGAAACCCAGCAAACAAAGCAATCTGCAGCAAAAATGAACTGAAAAAGAATAAAAATGTCAAAACTCAGTGTTTCATGTGTGCCAGCTTCCAATTCATGTCATACAATATGTTCTTGTTGATCTTATCTATTCTAGACAGGTAAACTTCACTGTACTTCAGAGTGATCGCTTTCTCCCTGGCCTCAACTCTACAAATCCTGCCTTATGTTCTCACAATGTAGAAGGTGTGGGAGCAAAGGAAATTATAAGTTATTGAATTGTACAGCGATCTTTAAATACTACACGTCTAACATTACAGTTTATATTGGTGCATCCATTCATATACCTGATTAATGTAACTAATTAATGGGTGGCAACTAGCAATAAAACAATAATGAATATTTGATTTGATCTCTCATAGTTGGGAAAAGTAAGGATCTTTGGTTAAAAAATCAAAAAATTGTACCTCTCTCACAACTTTGATTAGTGTTGGATTTTACGTAGAAGATCAAGATTACAGCCAAGCCATACTGCTATCCCTAAATAAGCACAGGGGTTGGAAAGTGGCTTGGATAAGGTTTACAGATGAAATGTGAGAAAGTTGGAACTGAATGGAGGAAGGTTGTACTACATGGTGGCAATATATTAGAGGAAGACCCTTAGCAGAGAAATTACATTTGGCATACAGCTGAATAATACCTGGTTAAATCCAAAGGTTGCAAACACATACCTAAGGGAGTGATAGCAGATTCAAGTCAGAGTGGACTGGCTTTCAGAAATATAGGTAAATTGATGTGTATTTCATGATACACTGTTTGACAGACTATGCAACAGCTCTTATTTTGATTGCATCCACAGGGATAGACAGCAAGTGAAAGGTCAGCCAATGTATTCATCCATGTATTCTTTAAGTACCTCTTCTGAGAGTTGAAGCAAGATAATATTGTCCTAAAATTTACATAAGTGGCAGAAATGGTATTGTACACCTCAAGGCAAAATATGAGCAAGTACAGCTTGAAAATAATATCCAGTAAGTAGATGACAAATTAGGCAAATGCAAAGCAGTTACTCCATGGCAATAGAGTTTCTGCCTCCTAGCACTGTTAAGCATAACTGCTTATGTCAATGTACGCACTGTTATGATATTTGGGCATTTTGCAAATGAATCAGAATTAAGTTTGTAAAGATTTAGCTTTGACTTGGGTTGATGAAACTGTTCCATTTTCTTTGCCAGGTTGCAACATCATGTGTTTTTAATGTTCTAAAAGAATAACACATTATTTCAATTGAAAGTGCAGAAATTAGGTAGTTGAATAACATCTCAGATGTTCTAAGATTTGTTTAAAGATGGTAAATGTCTGATATCTGCAGATATTTTCCATGACTCTCTGTGTTATAATTGATTGGAGGAGGATTAAAAATAAATTAAAGTTCACTCTGCCTTTTTCCTTCTTCCCTCCAATTGTACAGCGCAACTATTAGTGTAAGGCCATGTTAGAATGATTAATTTAGTTCCAAGTGTTTGTTTGTGACATAACATAATTTAACATGAAGTTTAAAGAAATGAAAATTACAGTCAGATGAGTGTAGGTTCTACTCTGGTACCATTGAGGTTAAATAGCTCATGGTATAGAATCACATGATGAAGAATGTCTTTCTGGGCAATGTGATAGGGAGCTGTTGCAAAGCATTCAAGGAAACTCCAACTTATCCTTGAGGCAGCAAGTTTAAGAGGACTGAAAATATTGTCTTTTTTACCAATTAAATGTTGAGGAGACTGAATCCAGTAATTTGAATCTGCACCACAAAATCCATTCCTTGGTCACTGACTTGAACGTCTCCCTGGCATTTGTCCAATGTTTAATCAGACTGTTTGTAACATTGTCGTCTTATTAGACCATAGGTTATGATCATTGTTATAAAAGAAGGGACGACAAATATCCAATTCTAATGTCTGAGATCTCAACATCAAAAATGGTTTAAAGTAGGCAAATACTGATCTAAAATATCTGCTGTCATCACCTGACTAATTTAAGTCAAACATTGAGCGAAAGGTTGTTTGTTGAGTATTCAACTTTGAAAAACAATAAATATATTTGGAAATATATCAATTGTATGGCAGAGAAAAGGAAAATGGATTATATACAAGAATTAAAAGACTTTTTTTTCCTGTCTCTTTTCTCAACCTCAAACTAATTACCTAGTCTAAAAGGAAATTGGAATAGCAACGTCTGTTCACTGAGAACTGCAAACTTTACTGCAGGTAAAGAAACAAAACAACGACCAAAGAGTCAGGATAAAAGCCATTCTCCAAAATTAAGGACTGTAAAACATTGCACCATGATTACTTTTACCTTCTTAGTTGAACTTGATCCTCTTCTTTGTTTACTTATTTTACTGTGTGATTGATTCTATTTTTTATTGTTAGTAGGAATAAAACTCCACTTTCTGTGACTCAAAAAAGCTTTGTCATTAGTTGGATCCTTCATTTTGATCCAGTTAATTAAGCTTTAACTGAAGAGTGATTCTGCATGCTAACAAAGAAAATAAAAGTTGTCTAACTGAAAGAGGGTTTGAAAGATAGGAGACTATCACGTCCACCTCTGAGGATCATGTCACATTTGGGGACTCATCACATGGTTAGAACCCACTGACTAATGGAAGAATTGGAGTGGTGAAACACAGTTATTCCTTTTAAAGCTGTTAGAAAATCTTCGGTATGGTTTGTTTTTAGTGTTTAAGATTTATTGATGCGACTATGTCCATGTTTGGTAATGTTTTCCCAGAGCAAAATGAAACAACTTATGATTAACTAAAAGGTTTGTCCTTGGGAGAATTAAGTGGAATAACTAAGCACTATCTGAAAGCCATGAAAACAGAAATCACAAAAAACTTGGCAAATATCTAGAGCCAAAAACTGAGGAGAATTAAACAAAATAAATTAAAATTGAAACAGCTTGAGATTGGAATTTAGAATTCTAGGGATAGAGGATTAAAAAGAGAGCAGCTGACCACCCTTACTGGTATTTGCCTCTGACCAATATGCATGCCATCACTAAGACTGCCTATTCTCACCTCCGTAATAGCGTATTTATTCCTCAAACCTGCATGTATGCCTTTGTTAACTATATACTTGTCATTCCAATGTAACCCTGATCTCGATGCACTATCCTCCATAAATATGACAAATTTAAAACTGTGCTGTTCATGTCATAACTCACAATAAGTCCAACTCATATTTGCCCCTGTGCTCACTGATCAAAATTGGCTTTTGGATAAACAAGAACTCAACATTAAATACTCAATCCAGTTTTCAAATCCTTTCATTGCCTGGCCCCTCCCCCTCTCTGTAATTTCCTCTAGTTTTACCACCCTCTGAGATATCTGTGCTTGTGGATGTCACAAATACCCCTGATTTTACTTGCTCCACCACTGACGACCATGCCTTCAGTTGTCTAAGATCGGGAATTTGCTCTTTAAATGTATGTCTACATATTTCTCTTTCCTTCCTTTTTGAGATGGTCCTTAAAATTTGTCTTGTACTTAGCAAAGCTTTTGATTATTTGCTGAACTATCTCCTTATGTGCCTTGGTACCAAATTTTGTTTGATACCACGCCTATGCAATGCCTTATTACATGTAACTTAGTTTACTTTGTATCATAAATACAAGGTTGTTCTTATCTTTCCCCACAGTGACAATAACATGATAATCATGTTTTTGTCTCTTTAATTTAAGCCTCAGGAATGGGATGATATGTGATTTGCAGAGGCTGTGTGTAACTGCTACAGCGTAGATTAACCTGATAAGGAAAATATTTCTAGCAGTTTAATACCAGGCAATGCCATTGCTGCTCAGCTGCGTTGGAATTGTATAAACCACAAAATCAGCACAATCATATCGACCTTTTCTGTACTATAAGATGGATGCAGTAATCCCTGAGAGTCACAGTGATTTAAAGTAACTTGTATTTTTTGATTCAAAAACAAAACTTGCTGGAGAAACACAACAGGTCTGGCAGCATCTATAGAGAGAAAACAGAATGGACACTTGAGTCCAGTGACCCTTCCTCAGAACTGATAGCATCCAGGAAAAAGTGGTATTTATCTCGTTGACAAGGGATAGGGGATAAAGAGTGAGCAGGATAGGGCTCTTTGGGATCAGTCTCCACCTATCTGCTCATTCCTTTCCCCCTCTCACTCACTGTCATCAACATAAATACAACGTTTTCCTAGGTGCTATAAGTTTTGAAGAAGGGTCACTGGACTTGAAATGTTCATTCTATTTTCTCTCAACAGATGCTGCCAGACTTGCTGAGTTTCTCCAGCAATTTCTACTTTCGTTTCACATTTCCAGCATCTGCTGTTCTTAGTTTTATTGTACTTTTTGTAATGTACCAATATTTTCCAAATAAAAAAACCCACAAATATCCCATGCAGTTTTTTTTAGATGACACTTGGCAAAACAAAATCCAAAATGACTAAATGGTTATTTGAAAGGGCAAATTAGATTAATCAGAAATAACTTTACAAATGAAAGGAATGTAATTCACAGGAGAATAGAGACTGATCCCAAAGAGCCCTATTCTGCTCACTCTTTATCCCCTATCCCTTGTCAACAAGATAAATACCACTTTTTCCTGGATGCTATCAGTTCTGAGGAAGGGTCACTGGACTCAAGTGTCCATTCTGTTTTCTCTCTATAGATGACAGAAGTACATTGGATTGACAAGTCTATAGATAAAGATGAAGGTTTGAGCAGTGATTGAGCTATTATAGAAGTGGGATTAGGCAGCCTTAGTGATGGCATGCATATTGGTCTTTGTTCAAGACACAATTAAGGGCAATGAAAACAATTAAATTAAGAAATATATAGTTAGCAATGATTGTACTAATAGCAAAAATCTTTAATCTACATTTGGTGTCACAAAGACTTTGCATCTATTTAAAGATGCCTTTGAATGGACTTGAAAAGACTCCCATGGGTATAAAAGTATTAAATGATTCATTAATATCACTCTTCATTCCCGTGAATGATACTTAGTTAATCCCCACTGGGTGCACTGTAGATATGATTATTCTGAGTATTGAAACATCTGATGGTATATAAGGAAGAATAAGAAGCCATAAACAGGCCAGGTTATTAGTCTGGCTAAAATGCATATGAGGGAGGTTAAAAGAAAGGGCATTTGCTATGTCAGCTTCTGATCTATATCTTTAACAGTTTAGTCATGTCTTTGGAAGAAGAGTCAGACTAGAGTCAAAAATTTAACTCTGTTTCTCTCTCCACAGATGCTGCTGAGCTGTTGAGTTTCTTCAGTGCTTTTTGTTTCACTCAAGAATGGAGACTGTTCTTTTGGACTTGAAAGTTACATGGCCCCAATATTCAAAAAGGGAGGCATGTCAGATCGAAAGATCAGCCTTGTATTGGTTGATAAGATGTGTTAGTAATTTATCATTGGTAAGGTGTGTTAAATACCCCAAACACTTTAATAAAGAGAGGGTTAACTTTAATGATGTTGGAAATAAGCTATCAGATGGATAGTCCATTTTGGGAAAAATGTCACTCATGGCAAGCATTTATTGCCCATTCTGGTTAAAAGTTAAGATTCAACTGCATTGCTGTGGTTCGGATGTCACACAAAGACTAAAATATCAGGTAAGAATGACAGATACCCTCTGATTTGTTTTTCCAACAACCGACAGTCATTGCCATTAGATGAGCTTTTCCAAAATGTTATGCATTAGACTGAGGTTCTGGATTACTAGTCCAAAGACATTACCACTACAACACCACCTTCCCTTATTTCACTGTCTGATTTTCCTTTTGGGGTTGGGTGTGAGGTTGGAGACAGGGAATACTTCCTGCCATAGTACTTTGCAGTGAAAGCAACCTTCCTGGGTTTGGGGAAATTCATTTATCATATTTTTAAGCATGACATTGTAGGCAGCACATCCAATTACATTGCAAAACCAGATTGTATACACTGTAACTTTGGCCCCAGCCCAATCAGCTCCCATCAGCTCCTGGGTGTAACATTGCTAAGATTCACTATCAAATCAACCAGTCTTGCACCAAACATTTAGTTCTTAACCAAGCACTGGCAGTTTTGGTACTTTGTCTGAAAAACTTTCTTCCATCCTGTTTCTGACACTTCAGGATATGGAATTCTCAAGAGCCTGAATGAAGGGGAAGAAATGATGCTACCTTGTCAACTGCCATTTAGTACACGATATTAAAAACTTGTGAGTGAAAACTATACTAAATGAGGGCACAATAAATTGAAGATCCCATCTGGATTAACAAACAAGCAAAGGAATTTCATTTGAACATCTTCAAATATCTGCATTGCACACGTTCAGGCTTTTAGAACTACCAGATTCAATGTGCAGTTAGGTTTAATTAAAGAAATATCTCTTTCATAATCTCAATGATAAATAAAACTCTCATTAATCACCATAATGGAGGCTAGCCTGCACATTATGTGAATCTTTCATTGTCCTGTGTATAGAATTATAATGCAAGCAGTGTAACAGAATGAAATATGCCGTGGGTGTTGGTTTAATCACTCATAAGCCAACTGACATGGATTTTTAATGCATATTGCATATGAAAATATATTAATAAAAATAAGCACAAGGTTAAAATATTCTACTTGTGAAAAATGACTTTGAACTTAACTACCCAACTGGTTGGAATCACTCAGATTAATAAAACCTCTAAATGGTTGATCCTTTACAAAAACGGACTGGTTGATTTGTTTTACACTTTGAGAATTGAATGTTGACGTTATCACTAAAATGTTGCTGGTTACAAGTCCAAATGATGTGGAATTATATAACATTCGTTCTGTGAGCTAATATAAAGCAAAGGAAGTCAGGAGTGATGTGTAACATTGAGGTCCCAGTGGGCTCAGCTAGGGAGTAAATTGCATTTTCCCTGGCTGGTTCACACTTTACAAGCAACTTGAGCAGAGGCTAGTGACAGGGAAAATTATGAAGCATCCGTGAAAACTTGGCAATAACTCGGCTCTTCCCAGCTGGATACAAATAGGTGACTATACAATGGTTGCTTGAAGGACTGTTTCATTCAAATATTGAGTGGGATTAATCCTGATGGTGAGACTGAAGGATTCCATAGTTCTAACCAGATGAAGCTTTGACATGTTACGATACTCTGAGCTGCAATGTAAGTGGCTGATCTAGTGATGGATGCATGCATCTCTAACTTCTTGTCTATCATGTCATCATTCAAAGATGAGTGTTGAACCCCTTCCTCCTCCATTATCTGCAAATTTGTCTCCTGTTGCATACTGATCTCACCACAAGGTCTCAATGCTGCTCTCTATTTTGATGAATTTTCTTTTCTGATACACTATCAAGTGTATCTAAAATACCTCTTAATCCTGATCTTCTCGATTTGAAATTCTCAAAGGTTGATAAAGCAATGCTGTCTGCCAAATACTTGCCAGATACTTGCCAGAGAAGTATAGACTCCATTTATACCTCCCGCTGCCTCAGAAAAGCGACCTAATCAAAGACCACACCCACACTGGTTGTACTCTCTTCCATCCTCTTCCTTCGGGTGAAAGATATAAAAGCTTGTATACACATATGAACAGATTTGAGAACAGCTTCTTCCATGCTGTTATCAGACTTTTGAATGAACCTCTTTAACATTAATGTGGATCTCTCTCTGCACCTTCTTGGCAGCTGTCACATTGTCTCCTGCACTCTGTTCAGTTACCCTGATGTACTCTGTTCAGTTACCCTGATGTACTCTGTTCAGTTACCCCGATGCACTCTGTTCAGTTACCCCGATGCACTCTGTTCAGTTACCCTGATGTACTCTGTTCAGTTACCCTGATGTACTCTGTTCAGTTACCCCGATGCACTCTGTTCAGTTACCCCGATGCACTCTGTTCAGTTACCCTGATGTACTCTGTTCAGTTACCCCGATGTACTCTGTTCAGTTACCCTGATGTACTCTGTTCAGTTACCCCAATGCACTCTGTTGTTACTCCGACGCACTCTGTTCAGTTACCCTGATGCACTCTGTTCAGTTACCCCGATGCACTCTGTTCAGTTACCCTGATGCACTCTGTTCAGTTACCCTGATGCACTCTGTTCAGTTACCCTGATGCACTCTGTTGTTACTCCGATGCACTCTGTTCAGTTACCCTGATGCACTCTGTTCAGTTACCCCGATGTATTCTGTTCAGTTACCCCGATGCACTCTGTTCAGTTACCCTGATGTACTCTGTTCAGTTACCCTGATGTACTCTGTTCAGTTACCCAGATGCACTCTGTTCAGTTACCCCGATGCACTCTGTTCAGTTACCCCGATGTATTCTGTTCAGTTACCCTGATGTACTCTGTTCAGTTACCCCGATGCACTCTGTTCAGTTACCCTGATGCACTCTGTTCAGTTACCCCGATGCACTCTGTTCAGTTACCCTGATGTACTCTGTTCAGTTACCCTGATGTACTCTGTTCAGTTACCCTGATGTACTCTGTTCAGTTACCCCGATGCACTCTGTTCAGTTACCCCGATGCACTCTGTTCAGTTACCCCGATGCACTCTGTTCAGTTACCCTGATGCACTCTGTTCAGTTACCCCGATGCACTCTGTTCAGTTACCCCGATGTACTCTGTTCAGTTACCCCGATGCACTCTGTTCAGTTACCCCGATGTACTCTGTTGTTACTCCGACGCACTCTGTTCAGTTACCCTGATGTACTCTGTTCAGTTACCCTGATGCACTCTGTTCAGTTACCCTGATGTACTCTGTTCAGTTACCCTGATGCACTCTGTTCAGTTACCCTGATGCACTCTGTTCAGTTACCCCGATGTACTCTGTTGTTACTCCGACGCACTCTGTTCAGTTACCCTGATGTACTCTGTTCAGTTACCCTGAT
Source organism: Chiloscyllium plagiosum (assembly GCF_037043375.1). Taxonomy (NCBI): domain Eukaryota; kingdom Metazoa; phylum Chordata; class Chondrichthyes; order Orectolobiformes; family Hemiscylliidae; genus Chiloscyllium; species Chiloscyllium plagiosum. Next base: position 98,209,085 of record NW_028270141.1, on the reverse strand, counting down.
GCACTCTGTTCAGTTACCCCGATGCACTCTGTTCAGTTACCCCGATGCACTCTGTTCAGTTACCCCGATGCACTCTGTTCAGTTACCCTGATGCACTCTGTTCAGTTACCCTGATGTACTCTGTTCAGTTACCCCGACGCACTCTGTTCAGTTACCCTGATGTACTCTGTTCAGTTACCCCGATGCACTCTGTTCAGTTACCCCGATGCACTCTGTTCAGTTACCCTGATGTACTCTGTTCAGTTACCCCGATGCACTCTGTTCAGTTACCCTGATGCACTCTGTTCAGTTACCCCGATGCACTCTGTTCAGTTACCCTGATGTACTCTGTTCAGTTACCCTGATGCACTCTGTTCAGTTACCCTGATGTACTCTGTTCAGTTACCCTGATGCACTCTGTTCAGTTACCCTGATGTACTCTGTTCAGTTACCCCGATGCACTCTGTTCAGTTACCCTGATGTACTCTGTTCAGTTACCCTGATGTACTCTGTTCAGTTACCCTGATGCATTCTGTTGTTACTCCGACGCACTCTGTTCAGTTACCCTGATGCACTCTGTTCAGTTACCCCGATGTACTCTGTTCAGTTACCCCGATGCACTCTGTTCAGTTACCCTGATGTACTCTGTTCAGTTACCCTGATGTACTCTGTTCAGTTACCCTGATGCATTCTGTTGTTACTCCGACGCACTCTGTTCAGTTACCCTGATGTACTCTGTTCAGTTACCCTGATGTACTCTGTTCAGTTACCCCGATGCACTCTGTTCAGTTACCCCGATGCACTCTGTTCAGTTACCCTGATGTACTCTGTTCAGTTACCCCGATGCACTCTGTTCAGTTACCCCGATGTACTCTGTTCAGTTACCCTGATGTACTCTGTTCAGTTACCCCGATGCACTCTGTTCAGTTACCCTGATGTACTCTGTTCAGTTACCCTGATGTACTCTGTTCAGTTACCCTGATGTACTCTGTTCAGTTACCCCGATGCACTCTGTTCAGTTACCCTGATGTACTCTGTTCAGTTACTCCGACGCACTCTGTTCAGTTACCCTGATGTACTCTGTTCAGTTACCCCGATGCACTCTGTTCAGTTACCCCGATGCACTCTGTTCAGTTACCCTGATGTACTCTGTTCAGTTACCCTGATGTACTCTGTTCAGTTACCCCGATGCACTCTGTTCAGTTACCCTGATGCACTCTGTTCAGTTACCCCGATGCACTCTGTTCAGTTACCCTGATGCACTCTGTTCAGTTACCCCGATGTACTCTGTTCAGTTACCCTGATGTACTCTGTTCAGTTACCCTGATGTACTCTGTTCAGTTACCCTGATGCACTCTGTTCAGTTACCCCGATGCACTCTGTTCAGTTACCCTGATGCACTCTGTTCAGTTACCCTGATGTACTCTGTTCAGTTACCCTGATGTACTCTGTTCAGTTACCCCGATGCACTCTGTTCAGTTACCCCGATGCATTCTGTTCAGTTACCCTGATGCACTCTGTTCAGTTACCCTGATGTACTCTGTTCAGTTACCCCGATGCACTCTGTTCAGTTACCCTGATGCACTCTGTTCAGTTACCCTGATGCACTCTGTTCAGTTACCCTGATGTACTCTGTTCAGTTACCCCGATGCACTCTGTTCAGTTACCCCGATGCACTCTGTTCAGTTACCCCGATGCACTCTGTTCAGTTACCCTGATGCACTCTGTTCAGTTACCCTGATGCACTCTGTTCAGTTACCCTGATGTACTCTGTTCAGTTACCCTGATGTACTCTGTTCAGTTACCCAGATGCACTCTGTTCAGTTACCCCGATGCACTCTGTTCAGTTACACTGATGTACTCTGTTCAGTTACCCCGATGCACTCTGTTCAGTTACCCTGATGCACTCTGTTCAGTTACCCTGATGTACTCTGTTCAGTTACCCTGATGTACTCTGTTCAGTTACCCCGATGCACTCTGTTCAGTTACCCTGATGCACTCTGTTCAGTTACCCTGATGTACTCTGTTCAGTTACCCTGATGTACTCTGTTCAGTTACCCCAATGCACTCTGTTCAGTTACCCTGATGCACTTTGTATTTGTATAGTATGATCTGTCTGTAAAATACGTAAGACAGCACTTTTCACTGTACCTTGGCACATGTGACAATAATAAATCAAATCAGAGGGAACCAAGACAATAGCTATGATCAGTGAGCTGAGATAAGGTCAAGTTTTAGTACCCATTTGAACTACTGCTGGAATTCATCTGTTTCCCTGGTCAGATTCCCAAATTCTGGGAAGCATGCAATCCTCAGGTTAGAGCTGAATTATAAACAATTTAAGAATGTCTCATTTATGTTTCCTAAAGACATTAATTACACTAATAAGAACCTATCTACATACAATATTAAATCCCTGATTTCAACAAGTATGTTTTTTTACACTCCTGCTAAACCTGAAAGTAGATGTTTTGGAACTAGGTTGCTTATCTGCCAAAAAAAATCATGATTTTTAACTTCTGACCCTATGTTATTATGGACCATTATAGCCAAATTGTTCACAGGAAGGCCTCACAAAAAACAGTGTAATAAATGTCACACAAACATTTATGTCTTGCTGGGAAAAAAATAACATTTTGTTGAAATTTTCATCTTAGACGCATCAGGACAATTTGCAAGAAATACCAAAGTAAGAAGAAAGCAAAATTTACTGAAACACACATAGAGGCATTCAAGACGATTTTTTTTTGTTTTTGATTAAAGGTATCTACCTTGCCTTCGGTGCTATTGAGCCAGTTAGTGTAGTGTGTTCAATCAGTTATGAGTATATAATGTACAGTAACATTACTAAGCATGAACACAAGACTATGTATATGTCTGTGATAAGATGGCAATGTATATATTTAGTATCAATAAACTTCGAGACATTTGTCTCAATAAAAACACTATCTTTGGGGTTATGTTATGTGAGCTAATGTATAGGGCAACATTCAGAGCTGATGTTACTGGCAATGGCATTTAACCCAGGAAACCACCTCATCAAATTGTCCCTTGTTTCGATGATAGATATTTACTCATGAACTTGTACCGATGCTTTTCATGTGACCGCGCATATTGATTTTTGACCCATCAATCTTTGGACACATGGAGCAAAGTGGAGTAAAGTGGACACATGAGCCAATGGGATCTGAAGTGCAGGATTTGTTTCCTTTTCTTTTCTTCTCTACCATCATTCTGTCTCATCACTAAGGCATTGGGATTCGAGGTGTTGCAACTTAATAGACAAGTTGCCACCATTCTGAGAGATTAGTAGCAAGTCCTTTTTGCCACTATTGTAAATGATGCTCTGCTTCAAAGAAACATTCAAGAGTGTCTTTTACTGTATTTTCCTTGACCTACCCTGGAATGAGGAGCCTTAATACAATGCTGGGGAATCTGTTCCTCATTTCCTTGCAAAATTAATGTATAATACCTCGAATATACTGTCCAAAATTGAAGACAATTCTTTTATATGCTCTGGCTGTCATCCAGTCAACTGACTGTAACTCCTAAATTAATGTCATTCACAAACTTGGAGGTATTGCTCTCTATTCTTTCATGTCATTAAGATATCTATCAATGAAAAATTGCTCCCTGTTAAACATGATTTTAAGCAGAGAATCCCTATTATTTCCCTCCCATCTCCAAATTATTTACTTATTAATGGCAAGTTCTTTAATTCTGTGTGCTTTAATTTTTGAGAACAATCTTTTGTGTGCAATAATCTGCTTATCTTGTTCAAAGATGTTCCCTATAAAATAAAAATGAAGGTGGTTGTCTTTACTTTGCAGTCTGTCCTGCTGGATTATTTAGCTGCAGGAAATATCAAACAAATTGGATATGTTAAAGCACCAGCTGATTTCCTGAAAATCTCCCCTATTGTGCATGTTTCTAACAGGTTATCATTAACTATTTACATTTGGAACTTGAATACATCTGTAATTTTCTCATAGAAATACTGTACCATTTTTCTGAACTCTGAAAACACTCTAAATGAAAGTGAACGCTATCTGCTTTGCACAATGCCAAGTGCACTCTCTTCGCAAAAAAAAAAACTGCAAAGTATCTAAGTTATTTGTCCTCACTTTACCACAGCCAATGAAAAGATTTCTTATGGGCATGATTCTGTTAAAAAATATTTATGATTATACACAATGGTTACATTATAGTTACTACAATATATTCGCCTTATTTTACCCTTAAATGAAAACCATTTATTTATTTTTGTTGTGTAATACAACAAGGAACATCAGACCCTGGAACTGAAAGAGATTTTGTGAGCTAGATAGAACAATACTGTGGAAGATTTAGTGTTTACAATTTTTAATAGGCCAGCCAAGCTTCCCCAATAGCAGATATGATGTTACAAAGTATTCGGAGAGAGAGAAAAAAATCACTGCTGTTGCCACGTCGATATCCAACTGTCAGGAAACCCTCAACATGATTAGCACTTCTAATTTACCTAATTATTCCTATTGAATAAGTGCCACTGAATGCATGAAGAATAACTTTGTGCCACATCTGGTATTAGCTTTTGTCCATCCATTTTAAAGTCTCTTGTTTCTCTATCTGTCTTTCAAATCCCGCCTCTTTCCCCAAGTACCACAACAAATCTCAGAAAGGAATCTTGCATGTGACATACATCCAGGCTATTGCCACTATTACCATATAGAACTGACGGCTGGCAAGCTTGTGGAAGCTACAATTGATGACTTGTTTTCTGATTCCACTTAGCTCCCCAAGAGCTATGAATATTTTCAGAATATCTTGATGACAATTCCTGAACAATCATAGGTCAAGCCTTTTATCCAAGCCCTTGAGGTACAGAATGTTGCTGCTTTGATATGTTGGGTTTTACTTGTTCATGAGACAAGAACCTTGCTGGATAGGCCAGCATTTGTTGTCTATCCCTAATTGGCCTGGAGCTGTCCAATTTCATGAAGGGATAATACTCATCTTGTGTGAAGAAGCAGCCTCAAGAAGTTGTAAGTCATCACAGAATTGCACAAGGCACAATCAAACTAGATGAAGTCAGCTTTCTTGGTGGGCAGGAGTGAAAGGGAAATGGGGGGAGATAATTGGATCGTACTGTTTTAAAGCACAGGATTTCCATTACATTCTTAGGTGAGGACTGTCTGTTTTCATTTTCACACTTGCACTCTTTTTGGAAGTGAGGGTGGAACTGATCATTTCATCTCCCTGATGCTGATTTTGATCAAAATGGAAATCTGATGACTGAGGAAACGCTGCTATTGAATGTGACTTCCCACCTTCATTGCCCCTGAAAGGAGGATGGGAGTTTCATGTCCATTTAACATATTTTTGGTTTGAATGTTAACAATAGATCTTCATTTTAGCCATTATTACAGCCAATCTTTGATTACCAATCAACTAAGCTTCTGCAGTGAAGCTTTCATAGTAGTCTGGGTTTGAAACACAGAGGCAGAGCCCTGAATTTAGCTGGCGAGGGTGGGTGAAGTTAGGGCTGGTCAGCCAACCAGCAGAGGCTTGTTATATTTTATCTCCCAGGCGTCTACTCTGCCTGAGTCCAGAATTGACTATATGAAGCTGATTGGTGTGAAATGCATGAAGCAGAAGAGAGAGTTTGTGGTAATTTGGAGAGTGGATGAATGATTGTGGTCAGGGCAGAAAAATAGGACAAGGGCCCACAAGTGCATTCCTCCATGAGGTGAATCTATGTTTCTAAGAGTTGATGATTATATTGATTGATTAGCTAAAGTGGGTACAAGAACACGACGTAGACATGTTGGCCCATTGCTATACTGTCAAATAATAACACGGAAAGTTTCCCAAATACTGAATGTGTTGCTGCAAGTTAACATGTCACCACAGTCTGCAGTCACATCTACAAATACTGAAAAAAAAAATACTCATCTGTTGATGGGTTCATACATGAAATGTTGTGACTGATCTCTGAAGATACTTACTGAGCTGTTGTGTATTTCTGACAATATAGTGCTTCTTTCAGATAATGTTCAACTCTCCATAATCAAAATCACTAATCTATGATAGTATATACATGTGAGGAGGCCACCAATATTGAAACTTTGCAATATAAATAACATTAAATTTGCTCACCATCACTGATAAATGTCCAGTCAAAGCCTCTGACCAGCCCTGGTGTGAGCTGCTGCTGCCATTATTGCATTTGAACTTGTTTTGTTTTTGTCTACTTCAAAGAGATGTATTTTGAAGACACAGCAGGTGGATTCATAGTGACCCTTACCAACACAACAGATTGTATCAAAGTATTAGGAGCACCACCAGTTGTGCATATGGAACCCAGATAGCATCAACCCAATAGGTAAGGAAAATCCGTAGCCAAGAGGGAGAGGATGTTACTAAGTGTGCAAGGCTGAAGGCTCAACTGTGACAGGAAAACTGACTAGTCTCTAGCTGCTGCTCCTATCCATCCCCCATAGTCCAATAATATGTAAATATTTCCATTATTGCACCATAAATAAGCTTAAGTTGAATTCTGTTTAATATTAATATTGTCCCCTGAAGCCATGCAGAGTTAAAATCTCCCAGTAATTGATGGTAATAAATATTAATAAAGCAGCTAGTTGGGTAGGGAGGAGGGGGCTGGCTGTCACGAACATATATGAAACAGATTTAGATGCAGACACGCTATTAAAGGTCTGTGACACCTTATTGGGGAGTTTAGCAGGTAAGCTTAGTTACTGAAATCCTGGGGTGCTCGTGGGTAGGGTTGAGGTGATGATAGTGAAGATAGAGGGACCTCTGAGAGGAGACCAGGGACACCTCTCCCAAAAAATAGTGTCAATGACTGAAAAGGGCATTTGACAAGATTCTCTGGAGTTTGTGCCAGTCTAATATACAGGAGCAGCTTGGGAGAACTCTATGCCATATAAAATTCCCACTTAAATACCAGAGTCCTCTGAGGATAAAACCTTTCTCCTGCAAATTAAATTTCTCCTGAAAACATTTAATTTTAATCACAAAGTAATCACAACTTTTGAGACAATATGCTAAGTTGCTTTTCTACAGGCTAACATCGCTGCAACAAAAGGAACAACAACTTTTAATTAAATAGCACCTTTAATGTAATGAACATCTCACAGTGCTTTGCTGGAACATTATGAAGAAAAGTGCGATGCCAAATGACATGAAATAATGACTCAGATTTTACAGACCTCTGGGTGTGGAATGAAATGCTGAGGGTGTTACCTGGTTGCCCACTCAACCTTGGCCACAATGGAGCCCTGACTTGTGCAATTAATAGCCATTTACGAACCTCCCCTATAATACTAAAGTTTTTCTCATGGTGATGGAGGCAGTGGCATGTGTCCATCCCTGCAGATAATACCTGGTGGCTAGGCAAGGGGAGTGATGCTTTCTTTTTGGGTACCCTGTACCCTTCAAAAACCCTCTTGCATGGTTTTCCAGCCTCTCATCCCACCCTGCACCAACCACTTTTCTCCAGTGAGATCCTCGTGAGTAACTTTTACTTGTAACACGTAGGCGTTGCTGGCAAGCATTTACTTCATGTCTCTAGTTGCCCTTGAGAAGGTGGTGGTGAGCTACCTTCTTCAGCTGTTGTAGTCAATGTGCTGTATTGCCATTCACGAAGGAATTCCAGCTTACCAGCACATTACCTGAGATTCTAGATTAATAATCTATTGATAATACCACTTGGCCATCACCTCCTCTGGATGTAACCACACCAGGGCTCCATGGTGTCTTCTTCGGGGGGCATGTATCAAGTGCCATTTGAGAGGGAATTCCAGGATTTTGAACCAGTGACAGTGAAGGAACAGTAATACATTTCCACAACAGGATGATGAGTGGCTTGGAGGGGAGCTTGCAGATGGTGGTGTTCCCATGTAGCTACTGCTCTTGTCCTACTAGATGGAAGTGGTCATGGATTTGGAAAATGTTGTCTAAGAATCGTTGGCCAATTTCTGCAGTGCATTTTCTAAATAGCACACACTGCTGTTACTGAACATTGTTGGTGTAAGGATTGACTGTGGATGTGGCACCAATTAAGTGGGCTGTATTGTCTTGGATGGTGTCAAGCATCTTGAGAGATATTGGACCTGCACCCACCCAGGCAAGTGGGGAGTAATCCATCATGCTCCTGACTTGTGCCTTGCAGATGGTGGACAGGTTTTGGGAAAAGTCAGAAGTCATACAACACTATTTTATAACTGCAAGTTCATTAAAAATCACAAGCTTTTCGAGTGCTGCTCCTTTGTCAGGTAAAGACTTCAGTTTTGTCTGGGCCCTAAGCTTTTGAAGTATCCAGTGCCCGAACCATTTCTTAATATCATGTGGAGTGAATCGAATTGGCTGAAGGCTGGTATCTGTGATTCTGGGGACCACTGGAAAATGCCGTGATGGTTCATCCATTTGGCACTTCTGGCTGAAATTTGTTGTGAATACTTCAGCCTTAACTTTTGCATTAATGTGTTGGGCTCTTACATCATTGAGAATATTTGTGGAGCCTCCTCCTCAAATGAGTTGTTCAGTTACTCACCACCATTCATGACTATCTGTGGCACAACGTCAGAGCTTAGCTCTGGTCAGTCAGTTATGTAATTACTTAGCTGTATCTATCACTAAAGCTTATGCTGTTTGGCATGCCAACAATATTATTTTGATACCTCATTTTTAGGTATGCTTGGTGTAATCCCTGATATGTCCTTCTGTATTCTTCATTGAACCACAGTTGATGGCCTGTCTTGATAATAGTAGAGTGAGGGATGTGATAGGTCATGAGGTTGCAGATTGTGTCAGGTGTACAATTCTGCTGCTCTTGAAGGCCCACAGTGCCTCACAGATGCCCAGTCGTGAGTTGCTAGATCTGTTTGAAGTCTGTCCTATTTAGCACGGTGAATAGCGTGGTCTCTGCCCAACATAACACCACACGATGGAGAGGACTTGGGACGTGGGACTTTGTCTCCCAAAGGCTATGCGGAGGTCACTCTTATCGATACTGTCATGGACAGATACATCTGCAGTCAGCAGGTTGGCGAGAATGAGGTCAAATATGTTTTTCCCTCTTGTTGGTTCCCTCACCTCCTGCTGCAGACCCAGTCTAGTAGCTATGTCCTTTAGGACTTGACCAGCTCCATCAGAATAACTACCACTGAGCCACTCTTTGTGATGGACATTGAACTTCCCCACCCAGAGTACATTCTGTGCCCTTGTGTCCTCAGTGCTTCCTGTAAATGTTATTCAGCATGGGGAAGTACTGGTTCATCGGTTGAGGGAGGATGGTACATGATAGTTTTATGAGGTTTCCTCATCCATGTTTAACTGATGCCATGAGACTTCATGGTGTCCAAAACTAATGTTGCAGACTCCCAGGGTAACTCCAGCCCGAGAGTATATCACCGTGGTGCCAACCTAGTACTGAGTCTGTCCTGCTAGTGGAACACGACATATCCAGGGAAAGTGATGACAGTGTCTGTGACATTGTCTGTAAGGTACGATTCTGTGAGTATGACTATGTCAGGCTGTTGCTTGACTGGTTTGTGAGACAGGTCTCCCAATTTTGGTACTTGCCCCCAGACATGGGCGGCACGGTGGCACAGTGGTTAGCACTGCTGCCTCACAGCGCTAGAGACTCAGGCGACTGACTGTGTGGAGTTTGCACATTCTTCCCGTGTCTGTGTGGGTTTCCTCCGGGTGCTCCGGTTTCCTCCCACAGTCCAAAGATGTGCAGGTTAGGTGAATTGGCCATGCTAAATAGCCCGTAGTGTTAGGTAAAGGGGTAAATGTAGGGGTATGGGTGGGTTACGCTAGATGTGTAGATGAGGACAGTGCAGTTGATGTAGTCTATATAGATTTCAGTAAGGCTTTTAACAACGTCTTGCATGGCAAACTGGTTAAGACACTAAGAGTTCATTGGATCCAGGGCAATTTGGCAAATTGCATCCAAATTTAGCTTAGTGCCCAGAAGCAGAGAGGATTGGTTGAGGGGTGTTTTTGTGAGTCAAAGCCTGTGTCCAGTGTCCAGTGGCATAACACAGCCAGTGGCATAACACAAACAGCGTCCCTTGCTCTTTGTGTATATATTAATGATTCAGATATGAATGCTTTGGTGCAGAAAGATCTGGGTATTCTTGTGCATGAATTGTAGAAATCTAGTATGCAGGGACGGTGAGAAATGAGGAGACCAAATGGAATGTTGGCATTAATTGTTAAAGGAATGAAGGATAAAAGAGCAGAAGTGTTGCTGCGACTGTACAAGGCACGAGTGAGACCACACCTGAAATACTGCATACAGTTTTCGTTCCCTTATTTAAGGAAGGATATAATTTCAAAGCTAGTTCAGACAAGGATCAATAAATTGATTCCAGAGATGAAAGGCTTGTTGTATGAGGAGAAATTGAACAGTTTAGCCCTATACTCAGAAGAGTTTAGAAGAATGAAAGGTGATTTAATTAAGGTATGTAAGATGCTATAAAGGATTGTAAAAGTAGATGTAGAGCAGATGTTTTCTCTTGTGGGGATATCAAGAAAAAGTCATGGTTTTAGGCTAAGGAGTGGCAGATTAAAATGACTTCTCTCAAAGGGTCAATCTGTGGAATTCTCTACCTCAGACTGCTGATAATGCTGGAACACTTAATAAATTTAAGGAGAAGATGGACGGATCTTTAATGAGCTATGGGAACTGGGCAGGAAGGTAAAGGTTAGGCTGAGATGAGATCAGCCATGATTATATTAAATGGCAGAGTAGGCTTGAGAGGATGTTTCTGTTGTTAGTTCTTACGTATTTATGTAGGAGCAAGATCTTTAAGCTCACCAGATGACACAAGGATTGGTGATGGGGCAAATAGTGAGGAGGAAAGCCTTAGACTACAGGATGATACAAACAGGCTGATCAGATGGGTTGAATACAAGCAAATGGAGTAATGCTGAAAAGACTGAGATGATGCATTTTGGGAAGACTAACAAGGCAAGGGAATACACTTTGAATGATAGGACCTCAGGAGATACAGAGGATCAGAGGGACCTTGACGTACATGTCTATAGATCCTTGAAGGCAACAGGACAGGTAGATATAATGATTAAGATAACTTATGGGATTCTTGCTTTGATTTGTCAATTTATTGAATACAAAAGCAGATAGGTTACATTTGAGTTATATATAAACTGCTAGTTAGGCCACAGCTGGAGTACTGTGCACAGTTCCAGTTGCCACACGATAGGAAGGATTCGATTGCACGAGAGAGGGTGTAGAAGAGATTCACCAGGATGTCACATGGGCTGAAGAGAAAGAGATTAGAAAGGCTGGAGTTTTTTTTTCCTTTGAGCAGCAAGCTGAGGAGGGACCTGATTGAGATGTGCAAGGTTCTGAGGTGCATCGACAAAGAAACCTTTCCCTGAACTAGATAGGTTAATAACCAGATAAGGATAAGGTTTTATAGGGGAAAAACAATCACCCAGAGGGTTGTGGGTATCTGGAGCTCACTGCCTGAAAGAGTGGTAGGGGAGAAACCCCAAAATATTTAAGAAGCATTTAAGTGAGCACTTGACATGGCATAGCATACAAGACTAATGGCCAAATGTTGGAAAATGGGATTAGAATAGGTGGCTGTTTGATGATAAGATGGGCCAAAATGCCATTTACTGTGCTGTAAAACGTTGACTGTATGCTTTTATTGAAACATATAGAATCCCAAAGAGTTTTGACAGGGTAGATGCTAAGACAATGTTTCTATTTAAGACAGAATCTAGACTAAGTAGTCTCTGTTTAAAAAAAATGTTAGGGGTCACCCATTTCAAACAGAGATTAGGTGATTTTGTTTCTCTCAGGAAGTCATGAGTCCTTGGAACTCTCTCCTTGGAAAGCCAATAGAAGTAAAATCCTTAAATATTTCAAAAGCAGAGTTAGATATATTCTTGATATGTGAGGGGAAATTTATCAGAGGTAGGTGGGATTATGGATTTGAGGTTACAAACAGATTGGCCATGATCTTATTGACTGGCAGAGCAAGCTCAAGGGGCTGAATGGCCTATTCCTGCTCCTGATTCCTATGTTTCTATATTCATAGTCTGGATTTTGAGCTTACTGATGTTACTATACATTATACATGCATAACTGAATGGCTGCACTGCTTCTTTGACTCTACTACACAGAGAAAATGACAGGCAGGTGAAACAAGTACCTTTACACTGGAGCATGTTGTCAAATCTTAAATGTACCGCCCTGCCTTCTCTCGAATCTATTCCATCATACAATGATATCTTTAGGCTCTTTGTCCAAGTCATCGAAATAGAAAACGTCTAAAGAATGGCAGGTATGAATTATTTTCACTTTATTGAACGTAAAGTTATGTTAAAAAACATCAATTCCACAAACTTCCATACTAAGTGAGAACATAGAAATAATATGAAACTAAATGAAGTTATCTCTTGGTGGGTAAAAAAAAAATTGTGTTTGTTGGGAATATTTTGGTAAAATAGATAAAGTAACCATCCGATTTAATAGATGGAAACATATTTCATTGAGCAAACTTGAATGAACAAAGCTATTAGTTATACAGGTTTTGGGAGATCCTTCTCTATTATTCCTGGCCAGTATCCCCTTGAGGTGCTAACTATGAAGGCACCTCAAAGTCAAGTAAAATTCCATTGTAACTGTGTTCATATCTCCAACCACAGTTCCTAATGCCATTTTGCCTGAAGGAAAAAGTGAGCACCAACATGAAAATGAGTAACAAACAATGTAAAATAACAGAAAATAGTTCAATTTATTGGCAACAGATCATGATTATACATATAGTGTACCTAGAAGTGTCCAAAACTGAAATTTGTTTAAAGAGATGTAAATTCAATACTACATTTGTGCCCATATTATTCTAATCGATTTGGTATTATTGATGCTTGTGAATTAAGTGATGACTCTCTCAATGAATTTACTTTCACAGTCCATAGTCCTTTGTGGATTTTCTCAGATATTTTCAATATCGCTTTTCAAAATGGTTTTCAAAATTTAAAAGATATTACCACTTGTTCAGTGAATTTCCTAAGAAATATTCAATAAAGTATGAAAAGTTGTTCTGTGACTTAATGCTAAACTAATCTTCCTGATTGACTTTGTTTCAATTTTTTCACAGAGGTTCCAATGAATGACTTTTCACAGATGCTCTGGAATTTTTGGAGGAAATATTGAATTTGCTTCTGAGTTGAAAAATGTCGTGCTGGAAAAACACAGCAGGCCAGGCAGCATTCAGATGTGTTTTTCCAGCACCACATTTTTCAACTCTGGCAATCCAGCACCTGCAGTCCTCACTTTCTCCTAGTTTGCTTCCGAGTTGTGTACTTTAACATCAGTGACTTCACTGCAACAAAAGGTGCCAATTACGACGATCAAAATATTCAGAAACTAACTTCTTGATTTTGTTCATGGAGTCTAGAATTTTCATTGGCTTGTCTTTAATGCCCATCCCTAATTGCCCTTGTGAAGTTGGTAGTGAGCTGCCTTCTTAAACCACTGCAGTCCATTTGGTGTAAATACACCCATAATGCTAATGGAAAGGAGTTACAGGAGTTTGACCATGTGACCCTAAAGGATAGGTGCTCTGTTGCTAAGTCAGGATGGTGAGGAGCTTGGAGGAGAAATTGCAAGTTTTCGTGGTGTACCCATGTCTACGCTATTCTTATCCTTGTAGTTCGTCCTTGGAAGGTGCTGTCTAAGGAGCTTAAATAGCCAAGTTTTTTTTGAAAAACGAAAGCTTCTAAATTAACATGGGGAAATTTATTGTTTACAAGTACAGGAGAGTGAACTGATTTGTGAGCTAAGGTGAAGAATTTCTATTTTCTACCGATCTCCAATTTTTAGTTAATGGTGTAACAGTAAAGTTAAAGTTATTAAAGTTACAGTACGTGAAGTAACTTAAAGGTATAAATTAAACTGTGGCAGGAAAATTTGGCCAAGTGGAATATCTAGACTATGGTGTGTAATGTGTCAGACACTTCTCATGACCTGGACAAAGACATGTGCAGGAAGCAAGCACAAGATTGAGCACCAGTTTTCAGAGATGAAACGTTGGCTACAGTCACTGGGGTGCATTTGTGAGACTAAGAACTAAATAGGCTCTGTGTTCAGAGAGGTAAGCACATCACAGATAGGGAATGTGTGACCACTAGGCAGTCTGAGAGAAACAAGGTAGTGCAAGAGTCCCCAGAGGTCTTGCTCACTAACCTGTTTTCAATGGTGGATTTTGTTGTGGATGTTGTGGATTCAACATGACCGAAGTCTATGCTGCCACACATAATCCAGCCGTACAGGAGGGAAGGAAGAAGCGTGGAAAGGGAATATACAGTATATCAGGGATTCGTTTGTTAGTAGAGCAGATAGGATTTCTTGCGGACATCAATGATACTCCAATGTAATAGGATATGGCCTCACTGGTAGTTGGGTCAAGGATGTCACATATTATCCGTCGGACATTCTTCTGAGAGACAGCAACCAGCCAGAGGTCACGATGCACTTGGTGCTAATGGGAAAGGTAGGAGCATCGATATAGAAACCTCGCACTTCTCTGGATTGAATTCAATTTGCTATTGCATTGTCCAGCAGAACCACAAATAACAATGATCTCAGCATCGAGCCTCCACTAAGTGTATACTTCCATTGACAGAATAATCCCTCTACCATCGCACTCTGCTTCTTGCTACTCAGCCAAGTTTGGACCCAACATGCGATCTGCCTTGGATCTCGTGGGCTCTTACTTGTGGACCAGTCATGATGGAACTTATCAGAAGTCTTACCAAATTACATGTAGACTATATCAAATGCATTATCCTCATCAACACTCCTGGTTACCCCTCAAAGTATTTGATAAAATTTGTCAAACACAACCTCTGTTTGACAAATCCAAGCTGACAACCTTCTTATTCCATATCTCTCCAAGATATATTCTGTCCCTCAGAATGATTTCTAAAATGCCCAGAACTTGCCCAGAACTGAGTTTAGGCTGACTGGCCTGTAATTTCCAGGTCTATCCTTTACTGCCTTTTAAATAATGGGACAATATTAGCAGTTCTCTAGTCCTCTGGCACCTCATCAGTGATCAGACACAATCTATAAGTTACTACTGAGGACGTGATGCTTTGCCTCCCCCTACAGCCTGTGATACACCTCACTGAAGACTGTGGACCTATCCACTTACAAACCTTCTGAACTCTCTAGAACGTCCCTTCTCTTTAAGTTAATTTTCTCTAATTTTTCATAGTCCTCCACCCTAATGTATATACCTACATCATCATTTGCCATCATGAACATGGATGCAAAATATTCTTTGAGGATTATGCTCACATTTTTCGAGTCCATGCACAGATTCCCTCTATGGTCCCCAATGGGTCTTATACCTTCCCTCGTTATTCTTTACGTATTTAAAAAAAACTTTAAGTTTTCTTTAATTCTACCCACCAATGCATTCTCATGCACTCTCTTTGCTCTTATCATTTCCTTTTTAAGTTTCCCTTCTGCACTTTTTCTGCTCCTCTAGATTATCTTCTACTTTGAGCCCTTGTTATAATCAGTAAGATTTTTTATTTTTTTCTTAATCCTAACCTTTTTGCCCCTTGACATTCAGGGTTCTCTAGTCTAGGTCCAAGCTGAGGAAGACATTTGCTCTGTACTATTGCTCTCTCCTCCTTGAATGCCTGACACTGCTCTGACAGCTTCTTCAGCAAGTAGCTGCTCCCAGGCTAAGTCGTACCTTGTCTCAGTAAGATTAGCCCTTTCCCAGTTTAAAAGTGTTACGCACAGCTATCCTAAATCTAACTGAATTATTGCCAAAATGCTGCCACATTCAGATGTCTTCCACCTCCCCAGGCTCATTTCAAATATTAGTCCTGACTGCCCGTCCTTTGTTGGGCTTTCCGTATACTGGCTAAAAATATTGTCCTGGATCCAATTAAAAAATTTTGTTCCCTTGTTACATTTCACACTAACACTATCCTAGGTAGTTAAAACCCCTACTATAACTGCCTTATTACTCCTACATTTCTCTAAAATTCGGTTACATATTTGATTTCCTATTTCTCCCTAACTGAGGACCTATATATAAATCCCACAGTAGTTTTTTTTAATGACATCATGACCTTCTCATCTGTATAATTGAATCCTTGATCAATATTGTAACACTTCCTTCTCTTCGATTCCACTCTCTTTGTTGTCTGGATACCCTATAACCAGAAATGCTGAATTCTCAATCCTTTCCATCTTCCAGTCAGGTCTCCATTATAGCTGTAATATCATAATCCCATGTCCTTATTTGGGCCCTAAGGATCATCTGTCTTATTCCTGCCTCCTCCCTCTCCTAAGAATCTTGACCATCTACAGTGTCATGGCCTTGGCTCTGACCTGCCACAGAGGAACTGACCTTGTCATAATTTTTCCAAGTCTGACAAAAGATTTGAAAGTGAGATGCACTCTACACATTCCCTCATTACCTGTCTCGTCATCTTCTTTTGTTTCTGCCTGAACTAGCTTAGGCTGTGGGGTGACCACGTCCTGAAACGTGCTATCCCTGAGTCTGTAGCCTCATCACCATGCCGTGATGCATCCAACTGCCTCTCAAGCACCAAAATCCTGAAGTGGAATTTTGCAGCATGAGGTGTCTATTCCACACGTGGTCATCCAGATCACTAGGAGTGTGTAGGATTTCCCATTTTATGCAAGATGTGCAAACCATAGACCTGAGCTCCAGAGACTACCTTAACTAAATAGAATATAGGCCCTTGCTTTTCTTAAGGTGAAAGTGAGGACTGCAGATTCTGGAGATTAGAGTCAAGAGTGTGGTGCTGGAAAAGCAAAACAGGTCAGGCAGCATCCAAGGAGCAGAAGAATCGACATTCCGGGCAAAAGTCTGATGAAGGGCTTTTGCCTGAAACAGCGATTCTCCTGCTCCTCGGATGTTGCCTGTCCTGCTGTGCTTTTCCAGCACCACACTCTCGACTCTTGCTTTTCTTAACCCTTATTCCTACTTAAATGTAGACTATTTTTGTTCTCATTTATGTCCCAAATCCACTTAAGTTGCTTTGCTTCTCTGCAAGGGTCCTCATTTCATCCGATCCTCTCCTACTTTATTAGTTTGAAATAGTTTCCCTTTAACCATCATTTGCTGAACTAGGATCAAGTATTAGGCCACTGAAAGGTGCTGAGACTTGCCCCTTGGCATTCAAGCACAAATGTTCTATTACTTGTGTGCTGACACCAACCACCAGGATTAATTTTACAAGACATCTGCTCTTGTCACATTTGAAGTTTGCTATAACCTTTGTTATATTCCCCACTGTACAGAAACAATGATGCGCACAAATGATCCAGGACACAGGTGAGAACCACCATATGGTGTAAGCACACAATGCAAAAGTACGCTGTTTTTGGCCAACATTATCTGCAGTTGGCTTACAGCAGTTCATTGATAACAGCTTACTCTCTGAGAATCAAAATGACGAAGCACAAGTTGGGGAGAGGGAGAAGATGAAAGATAATTCTGTTGATAGATTGACAACAGGTAAGAAAGGAAGAAACACAAAAGTTGATCAGAAGGAAAGCACCAAATCAGCACATATATTCCTGAGTGCCATGCAACAACTGAATGCTAAAAGTACAGTATCTTTGCTGCAATCTTAAACAAAATAAAATTAAATAATCTCAGATTTTTTTTAGAAGTGAAACTGACAGATTCCTATTCTATGTTCCATGATCAGGAAGTCTTCAATTAAATACATTTTCACTGTAAAGGTATTCTGTCCATAATTTGCTCCTTAGCAGCCACTAACTCCTTGCCCAAGGCACCGATTAGCGCAGCAGCTGCAACTGAGGCCAACCCTCGTTTCCAAGGCAACAACATATACCTTATCAACCAGTATCCTCTAGTATTGGCAGTTAGCCTGTATCCTTCAGTATTCTTCTGTTGTTGTACAAGCACAAAGTATGAGCACTCAAAGTTATTGTTAATCATTCAAAAGAACACTGTCATTGGTTGGCTCAAATGTTTGGTCAATCCTGGACAAGACTTTTGACGGCAAATTGAGACTATCTGAAGTTTTGACAGTTTATAATGTTGCATGTTTTTGTTGCTAAAAATAATCTAAAAACAGTACTGTGTTACTCACACATATTTTATATATCTTTCCTTTTTTTTTAGTTTTAAATACCTTCTGAACATATTCTAAAAGTTCTCACTGCAATTTGAGTGAGCTGTAAAATTCCACTCTTATTACAGTTTCTTGAACTGAATAAATCAGGATAACTAAAATAATCTTATATATTATTGGATAATCAATGAAGATAATGCACTCATTCAAATGATCCTGCTTAAAGGAAACCATTATTCTAAATTCTGATCTGGTTGCAGTTTAGAGCTGAGTGGTTCATGTCTTGCTGTTGATGCCCAGTTTATGGTGCAGATTTTGTTGCTTACAGGGAGAGGCTGATAGACAATTCCTACAGAATCCCTACAGGGTGGTAACAAGCCATTTGGCCCATCAAGCCCACACCTAGTCTCCGAAGAGTAACTCACCCAGACCCATTCCCCTACCCTATTACTCTACATTTATCCCTAACTAATGCACCTAATCTACACATCCCTGAACATTATGGACAATTTAGCATGGCCAATTCACCTAACCTGGACATCTTTGGATTGTGGGAGGAAACTGGAACACGCGGAGGAAATCCATGCAGACACAGGGAGAATGTGCAAACACCACATAGAGAGTCACCCGAGGCTGTGCTAACCACTGAGCCACCCTCCCTGGTACGTGGAATGTAAAGATATGGGAATAATTGAAAATGAATCAATTGAAGATTAGAGATTTGGAAAACTCTCTGAAAGGTATCACAATCATTAGCACTTGTCTGAAGGTTGAATTGGCATGGGATTAAGAAGTGTTTTGGATTGGATGTTTAGTCATTCATGTGTGTCTAATTGTTCTACCTCATTGACTGTCCCAAATCCATTTCTAATAAAAGTATTTGCATAATCCAATTGTTTGCCCATGTAAGGTCTGAAAACCTTTCTGGATGTAGCTGTTTCAGTCTAGACAAAGTCAAAAGTCACATGACACCAGGTTAAAGTCCAACAGGTTTATTTGAAATCACAAGCTTTTGGATCCTAGCCCCTTTGTCAGGTGAAGTGAGAGAGAAGCATACAGGCACAGAATTTATAAGCAGAGGGATCAAAGGCAAAGAGATCAAAAAATCATCCAAATGGTGTGAGTGGAGTGTTGAATAATAAGTTTCTGTGGGTGATCAAAAGTGTCAGATGGTGTGAGTAAAGTGTCAACAGTGAATAAAGTGAATAACAAGCAAAAGGATGACCTATAATCTATGGACACTTCTCTCTCAATTCACTTGATGAGGCGGCTACGCTCTGAGACCTTATGATTTCAAGTAAACCTGTTGGTCTATAATCCAGTGTCATGGGACTTCTGACTTTGTGCACCCCAGTCAAACGCCAGCACTGCCACATCATAGTCTAGACTGACAGAGCACCTTCTTTGCAATCTAACCTACCTGGCATCCCCTACCTTTTTCAAAATATATTGTTTTTGAGGATTCCCATTAGAAAGTTCACTAGTGACAGTCCCGGAGCAAAATAAAATTGAAGAATTGGCATGATCGATCAAAACAATGTGAGTGCAAGCTGCGAACATTTCAATCCTTTATATCACCTTCTATCAAACTGAATCCCGAGCAAAGTCTCTTATTGGTTTCACAGGGGAATTCCTTCAAAATGAGGTCTGGCACATCTGAACTCCAGAAATTTGCTCATTGCTCGACATTTTAAACCCTCAAAGTAGGCCGATTTTTCAGTGCAGTACATTGGGAATGTGATCTGCTTGGTCTTTTAAATGAGATTTTAAACTAGTGCCCATATGCCCATTTGGCTGTTTGTAAAATATGAATCTATTCAACAAAGTATAGATGAGTTGTCAAGATGTTCTGCCCAACATTTATTCTCTAACTTTTACTACTAAAAGTGTGTTATCTAGGTCAGTGCTATGTACAGTTTGGCTGCTGAGTTTCCTACTTTACAACAATCAATGTTTAGACTCATAAAAGTTGTAAACACTTTCACAAATTTCTCCTTGGTGATAGCACATCTGAAGAGTGTTCAGGATTCTGTGCTTTTCTCCATCATCAGCACTCAATTCCTCTTGGGCTCATATTAAGAGTTGTATTGGTAAGGATAAATGTATTTTTATTCATTTGAAGTACTTTGATTAAATCATGAGCATGTATTAAGTGATTTGGTACACAATGGCCAAGCAAACATTTCCAAATGGCATTGGTATTACTGAACTTCCACTATCAACATCCTGGGAGTGACCGTTGTCAAAAAACTAAACTGAACTAGCCATATATATCCCATGGCTACAAGAATAGTTAGAGGCTGGGAATTCTGTGATGAGAAATTAATCTCTTGATTTTGTAAAGCTTGTCACCGTCTACAAGGACAAGGGCTGCAGGTGCTTTGGGACACAATCATGTTGAAATTCCCCTACAAGCCACATACCATCTTTCTTGGAAGTGTATTGTTGTTACCTCACTGTCGCTGGGTTAAACCCCTGCACTCCCTTCTTACAAGTGTCATGTTAAAATACTCCCATCTTAACCTCCCTGACTAATATTGAGGTAGGTTATAACAAATGCATGAAGAACAGTCTGAAAGGAAGAAGTCACAAGCTTATATTACTCATAAAATAGGCAGCAGCACAATCTTCCTCCTAAAGCAGAGGTTGTACAGCTAGACAGTCTTTCTATCAAAGTTTCTTGAAAGTAGTTGTTTATTAAAAATACAGCACAATTTTCTAGTGCAGACACCGAAGAACATATACAACATATATATCAGTAATATTTATCATTACTTCACAAACCAATCACGTATTACTAATCCTTAGAAAGGGATAAACCTGGCAAGTTACAAGTGTACTTCATTTTACCTTTGTTTATATTTAATGTTTTAAAGCTGTAGGTGTAATATGATTGGGTAGAGATAGTTTGATCAGGGTGCATCCCTTGCATGTAATTTAAAATGGAGAATGATGTCAATTCTCTCTGTTTCAATGATTTTTAAACAACAAACAATAACATTTGGAGTAATTTAAAAAGAATTAGCATTATTAAGAAAAATAAATTATACATTAAGTAATACGCCAGAAAAAGACACATCTGGATTTCACGTATATCATTAGTTCAAATGTCTTAAGTTCTGCCACATAATGGCCTGGCTTGATCAATTACTTTAGACCAGTTCCTTACGGTAATTAATGAATGTTCAATTGTCTCTCAATGATTTTTACATCTAAGCTTCTCAGTCTGGCCTGTTCTGGTTGTCTTCATTGGAAGAAGCCAGTTAGGAATCCACTCAATGTTGGGGCCACATTACCACTTTGTTTTACAGCAATAGCTGTCATATTCCAGGAAGTCAAATGTTTAAAAGTTTTAAAGTCACTTTGACAGACATCAGGAGAAGCTAGGTTATTGAGGCAAATAAGAAAGAGAGTCAGGTGACATGTCAGGTATCTGAGAACTGGAGAGGGAGAGACTGGGTGGTGGGAGCCTGGGGAAGTTTTGTGTCCATATTGGGGTGAGGGCAGAATTCAGAGGGGGTGTCTCAGTTGACCATTGGAATGGGGTCATCAGATGTCCATGGGTTGGAGAATGGGGTGAGTCAGGAGTCTGTGGAAGAAGTGATTGGAGAGCTTTAAGGAGAAGTCATTGAGTTTCCAACAGGGAACTGGGGAAGGTATCGGCTGTCGATTTGGTTGACTATTAGTGAGTTGGGGTCAGGTATCCATTCTCGGGGGTACCGTGTTATTTGGGTGTGTCAAGAGAAGGGTCACAGGGTGTCCATGAGCAGTGGGGTCTATATAACTGGAATGGGGGGAGTAATCAAGCATCTATAGTAATTGGGTAGATTCTGGGTGAAGGTTGGGTAATCAGTGTCAATAACTGAGGGAGTGTCAGTGGATTTGATTCTCAGGTCAGTCTTACAGTTACTGGGAGTTATGAGAAGGTTTTAATTCTCTAACTTTTCTTGACTAATTATTCAGGTAGATATTCCAAACCCTCCAAAATCTCTGATTCTAACGCAGTGTTAGGGCTATTTTTGAGGGTTCCAAATGACAGATGATTGCATGTTGGAAATTTAACCTTCCAAGAGGTACCCAGGTAGGGCACATCTATCCAGAATCCAGAAGATCTGATCTATTATCTTCAGTCAGTCTCATAGAAGTCACATTTTCATATTGATCTGTACCCATGTTAACTTTTGTCTGCATCAATCTGGCACATTTAATAGTGATCACTGTCTATTAAACTTATTAGCTTCTTTCAAGTATTTTTGTTTTCAATGCAGATTTTTCAGAATTTCGGGTGCATTTTGATTGAACGGTCAAGTTTAGTTAGAACACATTGGTCTTAGTTTTTCAAACAAACTGCATGGTTGTCAATACCAATAGAACACAGATAAGGTGCAGCAGGGCTGAGCTGCCACTGATACAGTGTTCTTTGAATGCACTGATAATTCCAGATGTAGATGCAATGAGAGCTGATATGATCGAGTTATGTTTAGCAGTGGGATCCAAACTTTCAAATATACAACCCCTTTAAACTCTGATTTGGTATGTAGAATTGGCATATTTCTGTTGCAGATTGCCAGTCTAGCTTTTCTCTTTTACAAGAAAAGGGAACTCCACATGTCTGAGAGGAGATATCATTCAGGACTCCTTCAGAAATGCAGTTCCCTGCTTCTATTCTGACCATGCTTTTTTTGTAGTGCAGAACTGTTGGGGAACTGTTTTTTCACAGTTGCCACCTGATGGGTAGGAGCTAAGGTGCCAGGTTATTAAATTGCCTGGCGCTAGTTAAGTAGGGTGTTAGCCAGCAAGAGGTAGGGTGCCAGGGGTAGGGTACCAAATGAGTAGAGAATAGGGCGCTGGAGAAGTAGGGCATCAGCTGGGTAGGGTGCCAGCTGAGAAGGGTGCTAGGTATGTAAGTGGTTGGGTGTCAAGTGGGAGCGGTGCCAAATAAGTAGGGTGCTACAGTGCAAGGTGACAAGGCAATGCAATTTTTAGGGTAGGTCAGGACTGGTGGGTCATTGGAAGGGTGGGTAGCAGATCTGGGGTTGTGGGGTGAGTTAGGGGTTGGTGTGGTTGACTGTGTGGGGGTGTGTAATTGGGTCAGGGCTGGCAATGGGGAAAGTGTATAGTTGGGTCTGGGCCATGTTGTGTTTGAGTTCGGGAAAATGTAGTTAGGGGCATGTGAGGTAAGTATGGGTCACTTTTTTAGTTAATCAAGACAATGTATTTAATATTCTAACCGTTTCTGAGTAATTATTTTACTTAATTTCATTGGAATTCTCTGATTGAAATAAAGACTTTTGAAAGCTCCCAGGTGTAGAGAAATTGCCCAGAGGAATGTTCACTTTCCTGGGCATTCCTTTTGGAGTCAGCTATGATGGGGATTCTGCAAGGTCCCTTCCATGTTGGAAAAATTATTGTTAGGCCATGGGCAAGTCTGGGCTAATACTACACAAGACCAACTTGCATTGCAAACTGTAACACATTCTATCTACTAAACAGCCTCAGTCACAAATGTAATTGTGTAGATGCTGTCAATGATTTCCTTGTATTTAATAATATCCCTTATGTTATTAGAATGGATTATCATATGCACAAATCTCATCTATTATTACCTTACTTTTGCAAACTAATAAACAGTCCTCACACAAAAATCATTAGTGGCACATTTGGATTATTGCAATACTACTTTCACTATGTGAACCTAGATTTAAATCGAGCTCAGTTAGCGACCCTTTTTTCTTTAGAAAGGTAATGCATAAGACAAGCTTGGACTTAGGCGATTTCAATCATGATAAATGCAAATTCATAACGCGTATTTTCCATAATTTGCTTCAAGTTGACACTAAAAAGACAGTTTCTCAGAAAATATAATGTAAGTGATTTTTCTGCCATTGGCAGTGAGGCAGATTTTTGCAGCACAGTGAAGGAACGGCTTGTGTAAAGGGTAGATGTTACAAATCAGCATGCCTGCAGCACAACTTCATGTGACTGGAGTGAAAATCATCTGCAGTGCGCTGACTACTGTGCTCAAAATCCTGATACGCACTCCTGCCACACAAAGCTCTGCAGGGCACACTGCTAATTTTTGAAATCTTGTCCCAAATATCTTACTCGTGTATATAGTAGACATGCGGGATTCATGATATTGATGCTTAAAATGGAAAAGTTCTTCTTTCCTGAATATGACATTTGTCACCCTAATGAGCACAAAGAAAGATAATGAGAATGGCAATTTGTAACAGTTGTCAGCCTGTGTTCTCCACCACATTCATAGCTGAATGGAGCATTAATGCCTCACAATATGAAGCTGAAAGGGAAAGATCCCCCTTGCAGACTTTAGCAATGTATCCTTCCTTTCTCATTCACTTAATTTGGTGGATGTTGCTGGTACTAAATGTGTCCACTCAGGATGCTACTTTGATAGATCATATAAAATGATCAGCTATAGTAAACTTATGATATAGAAGGGTGTCCAAAGATAAATAGAAAACATACAAAACTTTTCAGAACCTTGGTAGTGAACCATAATTTTCCAGCTTCATTGATACATTCTAACATATAGGATAACAGCAGAGGTCGATTATTCTGCCCCTCAAGTTGGCTACGTCTTTCAAAAAGAACATGGTTGATCTGTCTGTGTTTTGAATTTCCCAGACCCATTACCCCTATAACCTTATTTTCTGTGCTTAACAAGACTCTATCTACTCATATATCTATACAGTAGCGATCCGTTGAAAATAATACTGTACAGATATGGAAGTGATCAAGTTGTTTATCTCTCTAATATCAAAGCTTAAAAAAAAGACATGCTAGGGTAAGTTGATTAACATAGACCCAAGATTTAATGCAAAAAATTTGAGGTGGGAGGGGAACACAATTCTACATGAATTGTGCTCACTTTGTTCTTCTGTCTCTGGAAGCTCATTTTGAATGGGAGTGTGGGATGATGTTTGAGTGCGAGAGTTCCTCAATTTTGGAACTTTATTTCATATTTTTACACTGTCCTTGAATCACAATTCATTTTTATTTTCCATCTGTCTGAAATGTTCATTTCTTGTGAAAAAAATTCTTCACTCTTTAAGGGACAATTAACTTTAAAGCACCTCAAAAGCTTTTTGTGATTGAAAATTCACAATGTGAGCAAAGCCACAGCAACTAATCAATACTTCTCGGCTTGTGACACGGAATGGAGCAATTTGCAACTAAGATACTTGTGGCACAGCAGTTGATAGCACTCCTCCCTCTGAATTCAAATATTCTTGATTCTTGACTTGGAATTGCACCGCTGTTCCTTCACTGTTGCTGGATCAAAATCCCGGACCCGTCTTTCTAATAGCACTGTGGACATCCCTCCAGCACAAGGCTGCAGCGGTTCAAGAAGGGAGCTCACCATCATCTTCTCCAGGTCACTGGAGATAGAAATGGGTTCTGGCCTAATAAATGATATCTGTGTGTCATGACTGGATTAAAAATCACCATCCTTCCATTTATTCTCCCTTTCCCCTCTTCCCCTCCTCCTCATCCTCTGTTGTATTTTGCAAAGTTGAGAGCAGTCTTTGACAGAGGTTCCGAATGTTTTGCAGCCTAGGTGCAATCTATTGTAGTTTTAAAAATTATTTGTAGTGTTTTTTTTTAGAACAGAAACACTGGATGCTTATTTTACAATATTTTATAGATAGATTTGCAGTATTGCGAAAAGAAACTGGCAAGTGTTAGCTAGTCTTGGGGAGGAGAGATCAGGACAAGTGGGAGGCAGAGGATAATTGTAAGGAAGTTATAGAGAATGGGTGATGCTTCATGTCAACTTCAATATATTTAAAACAACATTAGTACAGATCTAAAAATCACACATTGGATGAAGCTGGGACATATTCTCAAGAACTCATGAAATAGTCATGTGTGGTGATGGGTTAGTTACAGTAGAAGATAAATTGCATTTGAGTACCAGCATCAGCAATACCACAGAATCTGGTCTGGAGGCTGTCATCTTGATATTGTCTGCACTGCAGAGGGAAAATGATTAAAAAGAGATGAAGAGCATAAATTGGCCTTTGACAGTCACATAAAATGGATGGTAGTTATTGATGGTCTGGTTAAAACCGACCTGAATTTGAAATTTTCCCATTGATGTCAACATGCAAATCTATTTGCAGTGTCTTTTTATTATTGAGTTATAACTGTCTACAATTTGCTTTACTTTTATATGATTTGCAATGTTGCTATACAATGCAATAGAACATGAGTCAATTATACTCATAAAATACTTTTACCAATGGGGTTGGATGTTTTTTTCCAGATGGAATATCAATCTCTCTCATTGTTACTAGTTTGAGGTTTGGCTTTCAACCCTGTCTGGTGAACAGGACCAGAAGCAACTCAAACTGCATTGAATGTACAGCATCAAAAAATAAATAGTTTATTTAAGATTGAATGTTATAAACCAGTAAAAGTTTCAGATTTGTACTGATGGCATTACATGCTTATCTCAGTTTATGTCAAGTTACTTGTCTTTATTGCTGTCTATTCTTGATATTCAGCCAGGCATGAGTGATTTGCTGTGAGCTGGGGAACTGGATTGAGATTTGATACTGTTGAAAGGATAAGTAAGAAGAGATTTGTCTTTTGCAGAGTACTGCAGCTGTAAGGATACTCCTGGCTCTTGGGGAGATGGTAGTATGGTGGTCATGTCACTGGAATAGTAATCCAGAACCTCAGGTTATTGTTCTGGGGTATGACTTTGAATTCCACCATAGTAGATAGTGACATTTTAAATAAATAAATGTTTTAATACCTGATATTAAAAACAAAACACTGGTCTAGTGGTGATCAAATAACCATTGTCAATTGTCATGAAAACTCATGTGGTTCACTAATGTCCTTTAGGGATGGAAATCTGTCATCTTTAGCTGGTCTGGCCTACATGTGACTCCAAATCCACATTAGTGCTATTGACACTGAACTGCCCTCTGGGCAATTATGGATGAGCAATAAATGTTGGTCTAACCCATGATTCCCACACTCTATAAATGCCACAAGTATTCTCTGTCGGGAGGTTCAGAGACAAAAACTATCCACTGGAGTATATCTGATGATCAGCCATGATCATATTGAATGGTGGTGCAGGCTCGAAGGGCAGAATGGCCTACTCCTGCACCAATTGTCTATTGTCTATCTATTGTCTATTGATGCTCATTGATACAGGCCAATAAGCAGTCAGTACTTGTTGTTAATCAGTGAACTGTGCTGGAAAATGCACACATGAAGACATTGGATGAGGACAACATTCAGTTTGACTGAGTGACAGTTTAACATTTCACCAGATCTTATTCTTATGCAAAGTGGTGACTAGAATAAGGCACGAGCAAAATAGAGGTAACCCAGAACTGTTCCTCATTGTGGAACAACAGAGATGAGAGTTACATGTTCCAAATAGTAATACCATACTACAGATACAATTCCAAGATATCGATTTATTGTTGAAATAATTCCTAACTTGCAATTCTGTACAAGCAGTTTATGTTTATGTTCAAACTTCAACAGTAAAACAAGATGACCACCACTGAAAAGCCTGCAGCAGAATACTGGATACACTGTGCCATAGCATTAGATATGATAAAGAATAGGGCTCAGTATGGTAATGCTCAATATTGAATTCATTGCAAAACAGTTCTCGGCATACTCCAATCAGTAGCTTTGTGAACTAATCATGTTCTGCATTTCTTTCAGCAACAGTGGGAGGATGGTATTGTAAATATTCTTGTGATCCTTGGAAATGAAATAATGTTACCACATGCCTTTAAGCTGTGAACCAGTCCTCAAACCATTTTTAAAAATTATTTACCCATGAGATTTGGGGTCTGTGGGCAAGGCATTTATTGCCCATTCCTAATTGCCCTTGAGAAGGTGGAGGTGAGCTGCCTTCTTGAACCACTGCAGTGACGCAGATACATTCAAAGTGCTGCTTGGGAAGGGAGTTCCAAGATTTTGACCCCATTACAGTGAAGAAACAGTAATATCATTCCAAGACAGAATGATGTGAATTTCTCTCTCAGCAGGAACTACAACAACTTACCATGTTTTTAACATGCTGTGTGAATTGCTAGTCTCTGTTAACAAACCCATCAGCAGTGCTAAATGTTTTATTTCTATGGTGATTCTTGTCACTATAATGTTTTGCTTAGTTATTTATTGTAATTATATGGAAAATGTAGCTGAGATGAGTGTTTGGATGTTAAAACCACCCTGACTTCCTTCATGTCTGGCCCTTCCAGGACACTCTTCAGTACTGAGCTAGCATCCAGCATTGCTATTTTTAATTGCATCTGTATTTTCATATTGAATGGTGCAGCAGGATTGAAGGGTCAATGTCTGAGGCTGGATGCAGTCTCATTAATGGCCACTACTTCCAGTGATGCTGGGAACAGGGAGTTTCTGACCAATCAGATGGCTGACCCTGGGATAAAGACTTCCCCAGAGTGTTAACTCCCACTGCCATTTTTATTTCCCAGAGAAACCCTGTCACCTATAAAGTGATGCCCATTGAGAAGATACTGAAGTGATGGCAATCAGACACATTTGCTGCCATTATTCTTCTAAGTATCTGACCTCCTGACTTCTTATAGTTTCTCCACCACTTACAAGTTACATGTCAGGCATTAATGGCATATATTCACTTAACTGGATGAGTGGATCTCCAAACAACATTCATGAAGTTTGACACTATCTGGGACAAAGCAGTCAGCTTGATTGGCAGCTCAGTCAAGCATTCACTTTTTCTACCTTGAGGCACATACAGAATAGACTGCAGAAATTTGGCCATGTTTCTTTGTCTCCCAAACTCCATATAGAAGGAAAGGGCAACAGTTGCTGGGAAATATCATTAAGCCACGCATTGTGCCAACTTGTGCCATATTCTTCAGTTGCTTTGTCATCCCTAAGTCAAAATCTGAGAATGGCCAGTTTAGAGGTTTAAAGGTTCATGAGGAAGGCTCACCACTGCCTTTCTAAGTGCAGCTCAGGAACAAGCACGTGACACCCATTTGCCATGAATGAACTCAGAGAAATTACATTTTGCTTACTGAATCAAAATCATTTGAATGCATGTGTGTCAGCAGCAGAGCCAGCAATTATTTCCAATCCCAAATTGCCCTTGAACTGAGGCTTGTTCAACCATTTCAGAAGGCAGTTAAGAGTCAATCACATTACTGTGAGTCGGGAGTCACATATAGGCCAAACCAGGTAAAAATGGCAGATTTTCTTCCATAAAGGACATATGTAAATGCTTTTTTATTAAAAATGTACTGACATTACCTTTCAATTTCTGTTTTATTAAATTGAAATGAAGTTTCACAAGCTGCAATCTTGGGATGTGAAGTGCTGTTTCCAGAGCTTTGCTTTGAGTCTTTGGATTACTGACAGCAGTAGCATTATCACAATGCCACTAGATTTCAAAATATGCAACAACACGAATTTTAATCAACTCATCCATAAGGTGAAACTGTTTGATAAACTTGGTCTTGATCTATGTCCTATAAAGATTAGGACTTATCTTCATTCAGAATATGTCAACTTCACTATCTTGAACAAGGAATATTTATTTTTAATTGTATCTGTATTTTCACAATAATGGAGCAGTATTGAATGGGTCAATGGCCTACTCCTGCTCCTAGTTTCTATATTTAAGTGAGTATAGCCATATCATTGAAACCACATTGTTTAGAATTGAGTTCTGAAGAAAGGCCACACAAAAATATTACTTTCTCTTTATTTTGTAAAACAACTGATCAACTTGCCTTATATTTCCAATCTACAATATGAAACTACTGCTTGCGATGATACTGGATGAGCAATCATATCATATTTCCCAATGCTAATATTTAAAATTAGAAATAAAACTCTGCTCAGAGGCAATTCACTTAAATATTTTGAAGGTGGTTCTAAAATTGTTCATTGAGGTGGCATTAAATTCCCTCTACCAATGTCTCTTGAGGTTGGCTAACTGTCTTTAAGCATGTCCTTATGTTACTGACAAAGAACAATTTGTTGAACAATGGTGAATTGTAGTGACAAAGGGGAGGGTGCCGCAGGGTTCAGTGCTGGGACTCCAGCTGTTCACAATATACATTAACTGTAGGATGAAGGAATTGAGTGCAATATCTTCAAATTTGCAGATGACACTAAGCTCGGTGGCAATATGTGCTTTGAGGAGGATATTAAGAGGCTGCAGGGTGACTTGGACAGACTGGCTGAGTGGGCAAATACGTGGCAAACGGTGCCAGTTTAGGAAAAAGTGAGGTGAAATGAGACCTGGGTATCATGGTGGAACAGTTGCTGAAGGTTGGCATGTAGATGCAGCAGGCAGTGAGGAAAGCTAATGGCATGCTGGCCTTCATAGTGAGAGGATTTCAATATTGGAGTAAGGATGTCTTGTTACAGTTATGCAGGGCTTGGTGAGGGCACACCTTGAGTGTTGTGTGCAGTTTTAGTCTCCTAGTCTGAGGAAGAACATTCTTGCTATTGAGGGAGTCCAGCGAGGGTTCAGCAGACTGATTCGCGGGATTGCAGGACTGATATATGAGGAAAGACTGGATCAATTGGGCTTGTACTCACTGGAATTTAGAAGAATGAGGAGGAATCTCGTAGAAACATATAAAATCCTGATGGGACTGGTCAGGCTAGATGCAGGAAGAATGTTCCCAATGTTGGGGGACGTCCAGAACTAGCGGTGAAAATAAGGAACAATAATCTTATAAGCCCACTGTGTCCCTATTTTAACCTACATTCTTGAACAGAGAATGAGACACCCACAGGATAGAAAGGAGGCCTACTTTAAATATACAGCTTGCATTCTATGATGTCATCTGAGCCAGTCTATGACATTGACTCCCAATCAGGCTTCAGGTTTATTTTCATTCCCCTGTCAATGAAAACTTATTGAAAAATTGATCTTGGTCAGAAGATGCCTGGAACAAATGTTTTACTGTTTCTTTGTGGGCTGGTAAAATCAGGAGTAAACGTCCCTGGTAGTGACATGATCTCCTTTAAAATTATTATTTAAAATGATTTCTCATGGCCTTGCTGGATTTTGCCTGTCCTCTCCCACATCACTCTTTGTCTTCCCTACTCATTAGGTTTGGGTACATCCTGGGAATTTTGTTTTAGTTAGGATCTTTCATGGTTCTAAGCATGATACAGATCCAAAATTTGCACAATAGTACAAAAGGGGCAATGCAAAGTTGGCAGCCTAATTTACACCTCCTTCACTTGAATCGAGATAAAACCTAGAAGAGTTGTAGCTGAACAAACTCACAGCACTGATAACTATGCCACACATTATGATGCAGTATTATGCATTGGATGCTAAGCAGGTAACATTTTGAGTACTGAAGGATTTCAGTTATCAGCCTCTCTGAATGGAATCATGTGCAAGGTTATTCTGAGAAAAAAAAACGTTGATTCAAGTGCAGTTGAAGAAATTATGTTCTGATCCTTTTGGCCAAAGTTGTCATAAATGCCTGCCTCAGAGCAGAATTCTGCGCGATTTCCATTTTGTGACACAAATGGGATTTGCCATGGAAAAATATATTTTTCATGTTTTATACCCTGCTTTTGCCTGGGGAGTGAACCAGAACAGAGGAGATGGGGTCTGAATTAATGTGGCACCACTTAAACTTTTATTAGTTTCAAGGTATTTGGGGTAAAGATTCACTTCTACAGTTCATTAAAATTAATGGACAGAGAAACCTAAGCTGGCAGTGTGCAGTTCCATGACATGCTTTGATCTTGTATATTGACAGAATAGGAGCAGAATTATTTCTCTTTGTCGATATTCCAATGCACAATAGATCAGCAAAGATGAGGCAAAGGAAGATGTAAGGAAAACACCGCTAAAGTAGGAAAATCTCATCTGTAATATGTGCTTTCCAGATTGTAGTATTGCTTTCATCCACCAATATTACTTTACAAATGAACAGTCAAATCCTAGGATTAGAGTAGATTGGTCAGAAGAGATCTGAGGAAAATTTGATGTAATTTAACGCAATTTAATGTGGCCATTTTATTTCACTTCTCTCACACCTAGGAATTAGGAGCAGGAGTAGGCAATTCAGCCTTTCATGTCCCCTCTGTTCTGCACTTTTTGGGGGTGTTCGTTAAATACAATTAATTGATTTCCCAGCATTCAAATGTGCATGCACTGGGCACTGCCCATCAGGAACAGATACGATTGTGGATCAGCTCCCAGACTGTACAGCATGTGCTTCTGATGTCCACAGTGGTGGAGGCAGCACGTCACACCAAAGGGCTTGCTGTTGCTCTTCATGGTGGCATTATAAGGACATTTAAAAAAAAAGCAATGTTGATCTGTCTTTTACCTGGAACCCCTCTGGATATGTCTGTTAGTAATCTCACTGATGTTTTCTGATCAGGCCTCCTTGTAAAAACTGCAGTCACTGGGACCCAACATGCATTTGCTGAAAACGACTCAGCTGCTTTCAGGCGGTTACTCAGGATACCTGTGGTAAAATTCTTGAAGATTAGCTTCTGGTGGGTCCAGGTAAAGTAATCATTTTTGTGCATTTTAATTGCTCATTTTCCAAGTGACAGGCAGGCGGGGTTAAAATTATCCCTGAGTTATTTGCAATATTTCTTTTTCTCACTCTTTTTCTCTCTCTCTGTCTGTCTGTCTGTCTCTCTCTATGGAGCATCCTTAATGTCCAAGGGTTGTTAATCATGTCTCATGCCATAATATCATCATGGGGCAGGGTGAGGAGCCAAGACCAAGCGTGACTTCCTGTGATATAAAGATTGAACCAGTGCTGTTAGTGTCATTTGTAATGGCAAAGTGAGGAGGAAAGAGTTAGCTCCTTTCTTTGCAACGTCCTTGGTTGGGTCATAACAAAGATTTAATGATCTTTTTAGCCATTAGCTACATCTATTTTAATAAAAAATGTAGTTAATTAGTTTACCAGAAATAAATAAGAAACTAATTACAAGGCTTTCTTGACTGAAAAGATGAGCAATTTTATGATCTGCCAATTCTGAGAAAAGTAACAAAAATATCAAAAAATTCAAGAATAGATATAAAGTTTAAGAGGGGATAGCATCCAGTACAAAAAAAAAGAATAGCAGCTTAGAGTCCTTAGAGTGTTCTTGAGGCATGGAGTTGGTTAGCAGTATCCCAGATCAATGGTAGCTATTAATATTGTTGATGTCATTTGAGGTCTTGGCATTCAGATGTTTACCTCCATTATCACTGTTCCTTTGTCATTTTAGAGATTCAGAAAAGTAGGGAAACTTCTCACATTTCAGTTACAAATTCGCTTCAGTGCACTGCCAAAAACAAAGAGGAGAAAGTGAGGTCTGCAGATGCTGGAGATCAAAGTTGAAACTTTATTGCTGGAACAGCACAGCAGGTCAGGCAGCATCCAGGGAACAGGAGATTCGACGTTTCGGGCACAGGCCCTTCCTGAAGAAGGGCCTGTGCCCGAAACGTCGAATCTCCTGTTCCCTGGATGCTGCCTGACCTGCTGTGCTGTTCCAGCAATAAAGTTTCAACAAAAACAAAGACCCTCAAAAACAAATGGTTTGTGCATAAAATACTTAGTTCCTTTTTTTCAAGCTGATTAATTACAGATACTTTTTAAAAGAAATCTCTAGAGTAACTCCATAAATGTATTAATCTACCACGAGTTTTGGATTTAGTTGATTAGTTTCAGTCTCTTTGCTAACCTGTTAGTCTCAATTCTATGTAGAATGCAATCCTCCCCTCCTTTTCCAACAAACTTGTCACAAAGCTAGTCCTTTTTTCCTAAAAGTTGTTCCTTGGCTCAAGGAGACTCTGTCCTTGATTTTCTTCAGAAGGATAATAAACCGGACCAGGCTCCGATCAGACTGGTTTGGTACAGAGATGAAAAGGATTTTGAGAGGCCTTTTGTTTATATGTAAACAGTTGAGACTTCAGGCTAAAGTGGTTATGTTTTAGAAGTGACCTATATAAAGAAAGTGGAGTGGTCAGCTCTCTCGCTCAGCTGAGCAGTTTAGTTCAGTCCAGAACTGGTTGGGAGTTCAACAGTGAGCTGTGTGGAAACTCTCTCTTCTGCCCTTCTAACTTCAACCTCTAAGCATCTGACCCTTTTTATACTGTGTTTTAAATGGGGTTTGCTTATTGGGACTGATGTGTATATTTGGAACAGCATACCTAAGTCTAGTTTGGATAGAATGATTTCTGTGGGGGTTCTTTATTCTGTTCGTCGTGTTTCATTGTGTACTTTTGTGATTAAATTTTTTGTCTGTTTTAAACCTGGTAGTCAACCACGTTAACTTAATCTGCGTAATTTTCACTGCACGCTTACTGAAACAAATTGCAAAGTTATGGTCTGGGCTGCCTGCTAAAGAATGCTTTGAGTGGTCTGGCCTAGTCCATAACAGATTGGGGGCTCTTTGCAGGATTTTAACAGCAAGTGTCTTTATTTTGGGTGTGGGTTTAGTTAGGTAGACAAAGCTTGGAATAGTAATGGATGCGGTGACTTTGGAAGTTTTGTAAAAAGTAAATAAGACAAAACTGCAGGAATTAGCAGAAAAGCTAGAATTGGAACTGGCTGCTTCTGTGAGGAAAGGAGAGGTACAGCAGTAGCTCAGCATTTAAACTTGCTGGAGAAACCATCAGAATCTATAGAGATGGCAAGAATTCAATTGCAAATGAAGCAGCTTGAGTTAGAGGCATGAGATAAGGAAAGGGCAGCAGAAATGAAACAGGTTGAGTTACAATTAAAAGCAGAACAGAGGGAAAAAGAGAGAGCAGCATAACAGAGGGGAAAAGAGATAGCAGCAGAACAGCGGGGAAAAGAGAGAGCAGAGAAAGAAAGAGAGAGAGCTTTTGAACTTCAAAAACTGACATTCGAAAAGGAAAGTCAGCTTAAAAGGATGGAGATAAAGGCTGAGGGTAAGCTTAATGAGGAAGAGAGTGAGGAGGAGCAAGCCCCTGGTAGTCAGAAGCCCAGTGAGAAACTGTTTAAGTATGTTCAAGCATTGCCTAAATTTGATGAGAAGGATGTGGAAGCCTTTTTCATCTCATTTGAAAAGGTGTCTAAACAAATGCAGTGGCCAGTGGCAACATGGCGTTTGTTGTTCCAAATGAAACTTGTGGGTAGGACTGGTTAGATAATTGTATCACTGTCAGAGGAGGTATTTGGGGAAATATGAGGAGGTGAAAAAAGCCATTTTAAGTGCTATAGACAATGTTTCAGGAATCTAAGGAGGGATACTGGTCAAATCTATACTGAAAGTACAAACAGATTAATTTTAATAGATGGATAAGAGCTTTAAAAATCAAGCAAACCTATGATGCCCTTAGAGAGGTAATTATTTTGGATGAATCCAAACTTTCACTGCCTGAAGTAGTATGAACTCATGTGGAAGAGCAGAGAGTTAAAACAGCAAGATTAGCAGCTGAAGTGGCTGATGATTATGAGCTGGTCCATAAAACTCAGTTTGGTTTCCAGAATCAATTTCAGTCTATGAGGGATCGAAATTGGGGCAAAGAGAAATCCTCACGTGGAAAGGAAAGGGTAGATCTCGGTGAAGATCATAAGGAGAACTTACCACAGGGTAAACAAAAGCCTTGAGGGGGATAAAGAAGTTAAAAAGCTCTGGTGTTTTCATTGTAATAAAGTGGGCCACTTGAAATCACAGTGTTGGTGGGCTAGGAGAAAGGCAGATGTGTGAAAACCAGACAAACCTGTAAGTTTCGTTGGACTAGTAACAAAAAGCACAAGGGAAGTTAGACAACTACCTCAGTGTACAAGATGTTCAGAGGTGATTAAGGAGGAAGTGCCAGATCTGCTTAAAAAATATACATGCAAGAGTAAAGTTTATTCACATAGGCCAGGAGCAGTAGTTAAGGAGGTTACAATATTAAGGGATACAGGATCCTCTCAGTCGGTAATGCTGAAGGATGAGGAGATATGTACTCCTGAGGGACTATTGCCAGAAAGGTACTGGTAACAGGAATTCATGATGAGAGAAAAAGTGCTCAGTTATGTAAAGTGAGGCTAAAGAGTCCAGAGAAGAGTGGAGAATTTGTGGTAGGAGTGATGGACAAACTCTCAGCTCCAGGAATACAATTTGTCCTTGCAAATGATATAGCTGATTCACTGGTAGGCATGCTGCCAGTGGCGATGCAGGCAACCAAAGACTTGGAGATGTTTATCCAGGAATTTTCCCTGATTGTGTGATCCAAAGAACACAGAGGCACAAGCTGATGCAGGAGGGGTCAAAAGGCACGAATAAGGAGCTGACATAGTGTTATCCAAGATTTGTTTTGATCAAATAAGTGGCACAGAGAAGCAATAAATAGGTAAAAGTGCAAGTATCTTTCGCTCTGCTAAGCTGATGAATTACAGCCGGAAGATGAGAACTTACAACAGTTATATCAAAGGGAATTTACAGAGAAGGAGAGTGAATATATCCCTGTGTGTTATAATTTAACAAATGATGTCTTAATGTGGAAATGGAGACCATCACACCTTCAAGCAGATGAGAAATGGACAGAGATTCATCAGATTGTTTTGCCAGGAGAGTATAGAAAGGAGGTGTTGCGAGTGGCACATGAGCTACTGCTTAGAGGTCATTTAGGAGTGAGGAAAACACAGACTAAAATACAAAGACATTTTTATTGAACTGGCCTACACAAGGATGTCATTGAATTTTCCCAGGCATGTCATACATGTCAGCTAATCAGAAAACTACAGGCAGTAATAAAACCTGCACCTTTAATACTTTTCCAGCATTTGAGGAACCTTTGCCAAGAGTCTTGATTGATTGCATAGGACCCCCACCTCAAACAAGAAGTGGGAATAAATATTTATTAACGATGTTTCAACTAGGTTTCCAGAGGCAATCCAATTACTCATCATCAGAGCAAAAAGCATTGTAGAAGAATAACTTCAATTTTTACTTGATACGGACTACCAATAGAGATCCAGTCAGATCAAAGATCAAACTTCACATCCAAACTATTCAAGGGGGTTATGGATAACTTGCGAATAAAGCAATTCAAATCTATTGTGTACCATCCAGAATCACAGGGAGCACTGGAGAGATGGCATCAAACACTAAAGACCATGTTGCAGGCTTATGGTCAGGATTATCCAGATGATTGGGATAAGGGAGTTTCATTTGTACTTTTTGCGATCAGAGATACACCGAATGAATCGACCAAATTCAGTCCATTTGAATTAAATTTTGGGCATGAGGTAAGAAGATTGTTAAAATTGATTAAGGAGAAACAAATACGTCAGAATTCATAGGCCATCCATTTGGACTATGTGTTAAATTTTAGAGAACCATTGAATAGAGCTGGAGAGCTGGTGAGACAGCTTTTAAAAGTATCACAGCATACAATGAAACAGAAAGCGGATACGAAATCACAAATTTGCAATTTTGCAATTGGGGATAAGGTATTGGTGTTACTTCCAGTGACAGGTGAGCCTTTAAAAGTCAGGTTTAGTGGACCTTATCAAATCAAGAAGAAATTGAGTGAGGTGAACTACTTGATGAGGACATAGACAAATGGCCCCATGAGATGCAAAAATGAAAGTAATTGGTGAATTTCCTACACCGTTGATGAAAAAAGCAGTACTATGGTTCCTAGGATTGAATAGGTTTTACCAAAACTTTGTGCCGAACTTCAGCAGTGTGACTGCTCCACTCACTGAATTGTTAAAAAAAGGACAAGACGTTTTAGTGGACAGCGGACTGTCAAAAGGCATTTGACAGCGTAAAGCGGTATTAACCACTGTCCCAGTATTAGCCACACCTGATTACACGAAGCCTTTCAAGGTGGCTATCAATGCCAGTGATGTGGGTGTCGGTGTGGTGCTCCTGCAGGAGGATGACGAAGGGATAAAAACACCCATCAGGTATTTTTCAAGGAGATTGAAAGTACATCAACAGGAATATTCAATGGTGGAGAAAGAAACTTTAAACTTGCTGTTGGCATTATAACATTTCAGTGTTTATATTACTAGCAATGCATCTGAGACAATCGCATACACTGATCATAATTTGTGGAAAAATTTAAGGACAAAAATGCCAAACTGTTTAGATCGAGCTTCTTGTTGCAGCCATTCGATTGAACAATTATGCATGTTGCAGGTCGTGAAAACTTGATTGCCAATGCATTATTGCGACTCGAATGAAATAGGAGGTGTTTGGTGGTGAGGGTGAATTTGCATGTGGTTGTGCATGTTCACATGTTTATAGTTAGTATAATTTATGTGTGTGTTTAGATACTAACCAGGTTTTTTAAGGGTTAAAAATGAAGCCATATTTTGGTATTGATCGTTCATTTTTTTAAGGTGGGAGGTGTCAAAAAGCTAGTCCTTTTTTTCTAAAAGTTGTTCCTTGGCTCAAGGATACTCTGTCCTTGATTTTCTTCAGATGGGCAATAAACCGGGCTGGGCTCCGATCAATCTGGTTTGGTATAGAGATGAAAAGGATTTTGAGAGGCCTTTTGTTTATATGTAAACAGGTGAGACTTCAGACTAAAGTGGTTGTGTTTTAGAAGTGACCTGTATAAAGAAAGTGGAGTGGTCAGCTCTCTAGCTCAGCTGAGCAGTTTAGTTCAGTCCAGAACTGGTTGCAAGTTCAACAGTGAGCTGTGAGGAAACTCTCTCTTCTGCCCTTCTAACTTCAACCTGTAAGCATCTGATCCATTTTGGTACTGTGTTTTAAAGAGGGTTTGCTTATTGGGACTGTTGTGTATATTTGGAACAGCATACTTAAGTCTTGGTTAGACTGAGTTCTGTAGGAGTTCTTTATTATGCTCTTTGTGTTTCATTGTGTAATTTTGTGAATACATTTTTTTGTCTGTTTTAAACCTGGTAGTCAACCTCGATAACGTAATCCGGATACTTTTCATTGCATACTTACCGAAACAAATTACAAAGTTATGGTCTGGACTGCCTGCTTAAGAATCTTTTAAGTGGTCTGGCATAATCCTTAACAAACTAGACAATGCCAATTCCTGATGATAAAGGACAGAGGATGGAATCTTGTATGAGTCTGAGTGATGTGAATTTTGGTAATACATGTGGCAGAATCACTTAACAAGTGTGGTGAGGTCCATCCTGATATTGAGATTATCTTGTTCTATATTTTATGCTTTTCACAAGCAGCATGGTAAGATTCTCACTAGGCAGCAATGAGAAACCATTTGGGAGCAACTATAGCTTGTTACACACCTCAGTAACACACCAACTCAGCTCATTAATATTTAGCCTCCTCTTTTGCCAAACTCGACAAACAAGCTTGATGTCGGGAAAACTCGACAAGGAACCTAAGAACATAAGAACTAGGAACAGGAGTTAGCAGTCTGGACCTTTCAGCCTGCTCTGCCATTCAATAAGTTAATGGCTGATCTTTTCACAGACTCAGCTCCATCTCCCCGTACTCTCACCCTGCCCCTTAATTCCTTTATTGTTCAACAAATATCTATCTTAGCTTTAAAAATATTTACTAAAGTAACATCAACTACATCACTGGGCAGGGAATTCCATAGATTAACAACCCTCTGGGTGAAGAAGCTCCTTCTCAATTCCATCCTAAATCTGTTCTCCCTAATCTTGAAGCAATGCTGTCTTCTCCTAGTTTCACCTGCTAGTGGAAACATCCTCTCTATTTCTATCTTTATTTATTCCCTTCATAATTTTATATGTTTCTATAAGATCCTCCCCCCCCCCCCCCCATTCTTCTGAATTCCAATGAATATAATCCCAATCTACTCAGTCTCTCCTCATAAACCGACACCCTCAATGCTGGAATCAACCTAGTGAACCTTCTCTGCACCCCCTCCAGTGCCAGTACATCCTTTCTCAAGTAAGGAGACCAAAACTGCACACAGAATTCCAGCACCAGCCTCACCAGGATACTGTACAACTGTAACATAATCTCCCTGCATTTAAAGTCAATCCCTTTAGCAATGAAGGACAAAATTTCATTTGCCTTCCTAATTATTTGGTGTACATGCGGACCAACCTTCTGTGATTCATGCACAAGGACACCCAGATCCCTCTGCATAGCAGCATGCTGCAACTTTTTACCATTTAACTAATAATCCTTTTCACTGTTACTCCTACCAAAATGGATGACTTCACATTTATTAACACTGTATTCCATTTGTCAGACCTTTGCTTACACACTTAAAGTATCTATGTTCCTCTGTGAAGTTTCACAGTCCTCTGCACACTTTGCCCTGCCACTCATCTTAGTGTCACCTGCAAACTTTGACACACTACATGTAGTCCCCAACTCCAAATCATCCATGTAAATTGTAAATAATTGCGACCTCAACACCGATCCCAGAGTCACTGGTTGCCAGCCAGAATAGCAGTCATTTATCCCCATGAACCCATGCTGCATCTGTCCAACAGGACAATTTCTAAACTCTGGTTTCCAGCATCTGCAGCCCTCACTTTTGCTTAGTGCATTCCATCAGGGTCAGGAGACTTGTCTATCCTTAGTTCCATTAGCTTGCCCAACACTACCTCTTCATAATAATGATTGTTTCCAGGTCCTCACCTCCCTTTGTCTCTTTGTCAATTACTGCCCATATTATTTGTATTCTCCACTGTGAAGACCTAAACAAAATACCTGTTCAAAATACCTAGTCATGTTCCATAACTAAATGCCCCATCTTATCCTCTAAAGAAACTAAAATTTACTTTAGCCACACTTTTTCATTTTATCTATTTATAGAAACTTTTGCTATCTGTCTTTATGTTCAGTGCTGGCTTTTTCTCATGTTCTATTCTACTTTTCTTTCCAGCTCTTTTTGTGTCTTTCTGTTGACCTTTAAAGTTTTTCCAGTCTTCTAGTTTCATGCTGTTTTTGGCCATTTTGTGTGTCTTCTCTTTCAATTTGATAGCCTCCCTTATTTCCTTGGACACCCATGGCCGATTATCCCTTTTCTTATAGTCCTTCCTTTTCACTGGAATATATTTTTGCTGAGCACTTTGAAAAATTGCTTTGAAAGTCCTGCTTGTCAACTGTCCCACCATAAAATCTTTGTTTTCAGTCTACTTTAGCTAAGTACTCCCTCATTTGATTGGAGTCCCCCCTTATTCAAGCACAGGACCCTGCTATTGGATTTTACCTTCACATTCTCCATCTATATTCTAAATTCAAC
This sequence comes from Chiloscyllium plagiosum, assembly GCF_037043375.1. NCBI lineage: Eukaryota > Metazoa > Chordata > Chondrichthyes > Orectolobiformes > Hemiscylliidae > Chiloscyllium > Chiloscyllium plagiosum. Next base: position 98,167,777 of record NW_028270141.1, on the reverse strand, counting down.
TGTACTGTGATCAATCCTTCCAAAAGAGTCCCTAACTATGAGGTTATTAATTATTCCTGTCTCATTACACAGGTCCAGATCTAAATAGCTTATTCCCTCATCAGTTCCATTACATACTGTTAAAGAAAACTAATACACATACATTTAATAAACTCCTCCTCAAGGCTACCCTGGTCAAACTGGTTTGATCAATCGATATGTAGATTAAAATCCCCCATGATAATTGCCATACCATTTTTCCAGGCATTAGTTATTACTTTGTGTATTGTCCGCTCCAATGTGATGTTATTATTTGATGACCTATAGACGACACCTATCAGTGACGTTTTCCTCTTAGAATTTCTAATTTTCACCCAAATGGATTCAACCTCATTTTCCATAGAACCTATGCCATCTCTCAGCACTCTCCTGATGTCTTCCTTGAATATTAGAGCTACACCACCTCCCTTACCTTCCTGTCTGTCCTTCTGAATAGTTTGGTACCCCTGGATATTTAATTCACAGTTGTAACTATCCTGTAACCATATCTTCATAATGGCTACCAAATCATTTTCATTCATGATGATTAGCGCCATTAACTCATCAACCTTGTTACGCATGCTGTGAGCATTCAGGTAAAGTGCCTTTATGCTTGCTTTCTCATGATTTCCAACATCTCTAATAATATCACCTGAGTTAACCTTCCTTTGTGCTTCTTTCATTGTCTGCCTTGAACTTAAATTCTCCTGCACGGATGCTAACCTGTTGTTTAAGTTTTTATTTACCATCATACTCTTTAGTGCCTGCTGCACCTGCGTGCTTACTTTCAGCGACTGGTGCATGACAACACCCAGGTCTCATTGAATGTTCCCCTCTCTCAATTTACAACCATTCAAATTATGACGTGCCTTCTTATTTTTGCTATTAAAGTGGATAACCTCACATTTATCCACGTGATGCTACATCTGCCGTGCTTTTTCCCACTCCCTCACTGCAACATCTCTGCATCCTCTTCACATCCTACCACCCAACACAGAGCATGCTCCATGGGCATGGCTACCCACACCCCACATCTACGGACATTGGCACTGACATGTGCCAGCCTCCAAGCAATCTCATGGCACACCTGATCCACTTAGTTTGTTCTTGCCCTTCAATGCTGCACCAGCACCTGTCATTGCAATGTTGCATCAAGGACACTGTGCTCTCGGGGACACACACACCTAGCTCACAGATGGGACCAGGTTGTATCTCTGGGCTCTTTGCTTTCTCTCATGGCACTAACTCACTCTGAGCCTATCAGGATGCTCAGAATATTCCTGCCTTACATTGCTTTACAATGTCTTTTTGCACTTTCCCCCCTCAGCCAGAGATACCAGGCCCATATTATTAGTCTATTGCTATGTATTTTATGGAAAACACAAAGCCTGGAAACTTGTCATAGTTGCCAGTTGGCCTTAGTTAAAAAAAGTGAGATGGCCTGCACTTGGGGAGGGGGGGGGAGGGGTCCTAGCACAGCAAGCCAGAGGCAGCCTTTGTTACCTGGCCAAGGTCTGCTCAGTGTGTCAGAGTCAGGATACTCTCCGCATAAGGAATGAGGAGCTGAATGAAGGACATCTTGCCATCTTGACTCTTTCTGCTCTATTGTGGGCTGTTTCCTTCCTGGATTGAGAAAGAGTTATGGGAATACAGGCAGAGTCAGTCAACGAGACTGTCTGATTCCAGTTCAGTGGGTGGTCCATGGTCAGTCTTGTTGACAAAGTGGAATCAGTCTGCGGTTACGGGTACATCGGTCTGGGTGCGTGAAGAAATCAGTCTGGGATGTAGACGCCATTTTCCTGCAATGAGACAAAGGGATAGAGTCAGTAAGATGACTGTAGAGAGCAAAGAAGTTAGTGGTGATGCAGAAGGTGGAGATGTGCTGCTCTGTACCCAGTAAGTGAGAATGAAGTGGAAGGGGCAGGAGGGTTAGTGCTCTGGAAGGATGAGGTTAGTGAGAGCTGTTGAGTTGACATAATGTATGTAATAATGAGAGTTGTAGCCCATGAGTCTTGGTGAAAGGTGAATGCATTGACAGAGTTAGAGTAGGTGCTAACCCCTTGAGTGCAAGGTAACAGGAAGAAGATGGTGGCACTACTCCTGAGAAGCATAGTAAGTCATTTAACTTCTTTCTGCATCTATGTGTATTATGTTTAGCGCAGGACTTTGCAATGACCTGGACCACTATCTGGCATGACCTCCCTTGTCATACTGTCAGATAAAACACTGCCTTTTTCTCCACCAGCACCTCCAGGTCCCTGTGGGGTGAAGCAAGGAGCTAACTTGCATTTCTAGATTATTGCTTTCAGGATTATGATACAGGAGCACAGTGTGAAGGGCAGATCCTTACTTGCAGCATCTGAAGTGGTGTGCAGCTGATGTTGAAATCTAGCATCAATGGCACAAATGTTTCAAAACCCTGGCAATGACGAGCATTTCCACTTCTCCTGTTTTACAGTTCCAACAGACATGCACTGATGAAACAGGTCGCGCAAGTAATGATATGGGGAACAGAAGATTGTGGAAGAAATGTTGCCATGGGCCAAGGTGGTGCAATGAATCTCACTCAATAAAGCACTGCAGAATAAAATGGGAAAATTCACACACAGATTGATCTGCATTGAAACCTTGCATTGATTACTTAACATTGTCAACAGTCCTGATCGTTAATTTTTATGAAACCTTTCAAACTTGAATGATAGATGTCCCCTCTATGAATAAATCAGCACAGGCTGGCGAGGATGAGTTGGACCGAACGGTCTGTTTCTGTCCTGTGTGACTCTATCAATCTTTGTCAGAATTTTCCCCATGCTGTTATTTATCATTAGGTGGCAGTATATACACACATGCGTGTGCGCGCACACACACACCTCCTGCACCCCACCCCCATCCCCCCACTTGAATAAAAGTTGAGTTGGAAGCTGATGGTGAATCTTCTTCATGGCCAATGAAGGTGATTATTCATTAATTCATAATACTGTATATGCAATAAAGTAGTTTTAATGCTTTCATCAGTTTAGAACTTAAAACTTTTTTCTGATTTACTGGTAGAATCTTAAAAATTTAAAGATATTTGAATATTGAAATTCCCCAATTTTTATAAAAAAAAGGTTCTTTCACTGATGCCTTTTAGGGCCTTATCTGGTCTGGCCTACGTGTGACTCCAAACCCCCAGCAATGTGATCGACTCTGAACTGCCTTCTGAACTGATCTCGCTAGCCATTCACTCAGAACATTGAAATAAGGAACAAAAATAGGTCACACAGCCCTTTCAGCCTGCTTTGCCATTGAATAAGATCATGGCTGATCTGATTTTAACCTCTATTCTACATCCCAACCAGATCAAGAATATACCTATCTCCGCCTTAAGAAGTTTTAAAGACTGTGTAACCACTGCATTTGAGGAGGGGAGTTTCAAAGATTCAAACCCTCTGAGAGAAACAATGTTTTGTTATCTCTGTTAAATGAGCGCACTCCTCCGCCCCACATTTTTAAACAATGATCTGTAGTACTAGCTTTTCCCACAAGAGGACGATGCTTTCACCATCCACCTGATCAACTCCCATCAGGATCTTACATATTTCAATTAAGTCACTTCTGACTTGTCTGAACTCTGGTGCATACAGGCTTATCCTGTCTAGCTTTTCCTTATATGGCAATCTATTCATTCCAGGTATTAACCTAGTAAATCTTCTCTGAGCTGCTTCGAAAACACAAACATCCTTCTGTAGATATGGTGACCATTGCTCTCACCAATGCCCTATATAAGTGAAGCATAACCTCCCTCTTTTCCCTCACCTTAAACCATAATGTTCTACTAGCTTTCCTGATTGTTGTACCTGCATATAGGCACTAGGACACTCAACTCTCTCTGTATTTCAGAGATTTGCAACCTCTCATCATTTAGATAATATACTCCTTTTATCTTTTTTCTGCCAAAATGGATAATTTTACACTTTTTCACATTGTACTCTATTTGCCAGATGTTTGCTCACTCACTTAACCTATCTATATCTCTTTGTAAGCTCCTTAAGTCCTCTTTACTACCTATCTTTATGTCATCAACAAATTTAGCTACCATACCTTTGATCTCTTCATCCAAATATTCATATAAATTATACTGAGTTGAGGTTCCAGCACTGACCCCTGTGGCACACCACTTGTGACATCCTGCCAGCCTGAAAAAGACACACTTACTCTTAATCTTTGCTGCCAAGCCAGTCTGTTTCCATGCCAATATGTTATCATTACACCATGAACTTTTATTTTCCCCAATAACCTTTGATGTATCATCTTATCAATGCCTTCTGGAAATCGAAGTACAATGCACCCACCATTTTAGATTGTATTTGATCTTCTCAATGTCATATTCCTGCATTACCTCCATATTTCTTAATGTTATTAGTCTCTAGAAATTTAACAACTTCTGTCTTGAGCTTGCTCAATGATTGCGGTTCCACAGCATAGAGAATTCAAAGATTCATCACTTTCTGAGTGAAGAAATTCCTCCTGATCTCAATCTTAAATGGCTTGCCCTTATTCTGAGACTATACCTACTGGTTCTAAAATCACCAGAAAGAAACATCCTAATTATGTCCACCTTGTAACACCTTGTAAGAATTTTATAAGTTTCAATGAGATCATCTCCCCTTCTTTGAAGTTCTATTCAATCTCTCCACATAAAACAATCTGAACATCCCAGGGATTAATCTGGTGAAGCTCAATTGAATTCAATCTGTGGCAAGAAAAGCCATTGATAGATATGATGATCAAAATTGTACACATTACTGCTCGTGAGGCATCGCTTTGGCTCCAAACAATGCGCAGTAATACATTTATACTTCTGCACTCAAATCCTCTTCAAATAATGCCAATTTATTTTCCTTTATAATTGTTTGCTCCATCTGCATGCTAGATTACAGTAACTCACAGAGAAGGACAGCCAGATCCCCTTGGAGACTTATATTTCCCAATCTCTCATCATTTAAGAAACATTAGGCCTTTCTGTTTTTTTTTAAACCAAAATGAATAACATAATCTTTATTTACAATACATTCTGTCTGCCACCTTCTAGTCTATAAGGTGCCAGATATTAGGCTGCTTACTGAGATAAGAGTACATGGTGTTGGAGGTAGTAAATCAGCATGGATAGAGGATTGACTAATTAATAGAAGACAGAGAATTCAGATTAGGGGGATATATCAGGCTAACAATCTGTAACTAATAGAGTCAGAAGTCACATGACACCAGATTATAGTCCAACAGGTTTATTGAAAATCATAAGCTTTCAGAACACTGCTCCTTAGTCAGGTGAAGTATCCACTTCACTTGATGAAGGAGCAGCGCTCTGAAAGCTTGTGATTTTAAATAAATCTGTTGTACTACAACCTGGTGTCATGTAATTTCCGTCTTATCTACCCAAGTCCAACACCGGCATCTCCACATGATAATTAATCGGGTGCCGCTGGGACCAGTGCTGGGGACACAATTATTTATAATGTATATTAATGATTTGGATGAGGGAAGTGCATGTACAATAGTTAGGTGTGCAGATGACACAAAAATAGGGAACACAAGTGGTGAGGATGATACAAACAGTCTGTGGAGAGATATAGAAGGTTAAGCGAGTGGGCAAAGTGTTGGCAGAGGAATATAATGTGGGGAAATGTCCGGTTCTGCACTTTGGCAGGAAGAATAGAGGAAAAAGATATTATTTAACATGAGAAAAACTGTAGAAAGGTACTGAACAGAGGGATTTGGGAATCCTTGTCCACAAATCACAAAAATCCAGTGTCCCAAGTTCAGTGATAATAGAGAAGCCAACTGAAATAAAAACCGAAAGAACTGCAGATGCTGGAAATCAGAAAGAAAAACAGAAATTGCTGGAAAAACTCAGCAGGTTTGGCTGCATCCGTGGAGAGAAATCAGAGTTAACATTATAGGTGCAGTGATCCTTTCTCAGAGCTGGGGAAAAGCCAAATAGAATGTTGGCCTTTATTTCAAAGTGAATGGAATATGAAAGTAGTTAAGTTTTGCTAAAACTGTGCAAGGCGCTGATCAGGCCACAGTTTGAATACTGTGAACAGTTTTGGGACCCTTAGCTAAGGAAAGATCCACTGGCATTGGAATCAGTGTCGAGAAGTTTTATTGAGCTAATACCAGGTATGGAAATACTTATGAGGACAGATTGCATAAATTGGGCTTGTACTCATTGGAATTTAGAAGATTGAGAGATAACCTTGTAGAAAGATACAAGATTCTTGGGGGACTTGACAGAGTATATGTGGAAACATTGTTTCCCTTGGGGGAGAGTCTAAGACTAGAGAGTATAACCTCAGAATAAGTGCTTGCACATTTTTAGACAGAGAAGAGGAGAAATTTCTTCTGTCAGAGGGTAGTGAATCTGTGGAATTCTTTACCATAGAGGAATATCAAGGCTGGTCATTCAAGGCTGATGTAAATGGATTTTTAATCAGTAAGGTTATCAAGGGTCTTAGGAAAAGGCAGAAAATTCTCAGATCAGCCATGATCTCATTGAATGGCAGAGTAGGCACAATGGGCTGAATGGCCTACTTCTACAAATATCTTTATGGCCTTATCATTAGTAGCCAATCCAAATATTTTTGAAACCTTCTTGAAACCTCCTTATAACTTATTTTTCCACCAGGTTTAATGCCTTGGCAAATTTTGAAATATTGCAACTGGTCCCCACATCTAAATCCTTTATATATATTGTGTACAGTTGTAGTTCAAACGCTGACACTTACGGCAACCCAATTGTAAGAGCCTGCCATTCAGTGAATGACAAGGGTCTAGTTCTTCACTTCCTACTCAGTCCAAACTAATATATTCCTTCCATTCCGTGTCCATTAATTTTATTTATTAACCATGTGTATTGTATTTTATTAGAAACCTTCTGAATATCCAATAACACCACGTCCACTGGTTCCCCTTTGCCTGTGCTATAAGTTACCACTTCCTTTAGAATAAATTCCAGCATTTTCTATACCACAGACATCAAGCTGAAAGTTCTGTAGTTCTCCACTTTCTCTCTTTATCCTTCCTTGAATAGTGGGACCACAATTGCTATCCTCTCATCAACAGGAACCTTTACAGAACCAATCTGTTATCTTTTTACCTTGCTTCCTTGCAAATCACTGGGATGAAGTTGGTCTTGTCCAAGAGATATATTAATCCTCAATCAGGCTGATTTTGCACATACTATCTCTTTGCAAAGACTCAGCGCTTTTAACTCTTTAGTTCTATTTTAAAGGGTAGCACAGTGGCTCAGTGGTTAGCACTGCTGCCTCACAGCACCAGGGACCTGGGTTTGGTTCTATCCTCAGGCAACTGTCTGTGTGAAGTTTGCACATTCTCCCTGTGTCTTCCTCTGAGTTTCCAGTTTCCTCCCACAGTCCAAGATGTGCAGGTTAGGTGAATTGACCATGCTAAATTGCCCTGTAGGGATGTGAAAGCTAGGTTGATCAGCCAGAGGAAATGCAGGGTTACAGGGATGGACTGGGATGGGATGGGATGTTCTTTAAAGAGTTGGTGTGGACTCGATGTGCTGAATGGCATGTTTCCACACTGTAGGGGATTCTACAGTAAGTTTCTTGCCTGCCTAGTTCTGTCTTTGGGTGCTATCTAGTGATAGTGCCAACTTCTTCAACCTTCAAGAATTGCTTCATAGTCAATCCTTCAGTTGTTTTTGATGCTCTAAGTCTTTGGTTGGCCTAGCAAATCTTTCTGGAAAGCTTCCAAGGGGGTGGTATAATCACCAACTTAATTGTATTTGCGAGCTCTCCATCTGAAAATCGTATGGAAAGCCAATTTCTCTCTCTCTGAATTCTGTGAGTTCTGATAACCTGAAGTTCAGTTATAGTGTCATATAACATAAAAATAGACCCATTGGTCCAATCCCCCCCATGCTGACCATGCAGACATCCCAATCTGACCTAATCCCATTTGTCAGCATTTGGCCCATTTCCCTATAAACCCCTCCTATTCATATACCCATCAAGATGCCTTTTAAATGTTCTAATTGTACCAGCCTCCACCACATGAGGAACTGGAAGGGTAGGTTAGTAAGTGTGCTGATGACACCAAGGTTGGTGGAGTTGTGGAGAGTGTGAAGGGCTGTTGTAGATTGCAACAGGACATTGACAGGATGCAGAACTGGGCTGAGAAGTGGCAACTGGAGTTCAACCTGGGAAAGCATGAAGTGATTCACTTTGGAAGGTCAAATTTAATGCAGATTACAGAGTTAAAGGCAGGATTCTTGTTAGTGTGGAGCAACAGAAGGATCTTGGGGTCCATGTCCATAAATCCCTCAAATTGATAGGGTTGTTAAGAAGGCGTATGGTATATTGGCTTTCACTAGCAGGGGGATTGAGTTTTAGAGCCGTGAGGTTATGCTGCAGCTCTATAAAGTCCTGGTTAGACCATACTTGGAATATTGTGTTCAGTTTTGGTTGTCCAATGAGAGGAAGGATATGGAAGCCTTAGAGAGGGTGCAGAGGAGATTTACTAGGATGCGGCCTGGACCGGAGGTCATGCCTTATGAAGAAAGGTTGAGGGAGCTAGAGCTTTTCTCATTGTAATAAAGAAGGATGAGAGGTGACTGGATAGAGGTGTACAAGATGATGAGAGGCATAGATAGAGTGAATAGCCAGAGACTTTTACCCAGGGCGGAAATGTCCATCACAAGGGGTCATAATTTTAAGCTGATTGGAGGAAGGTTTAGGAGAGATGTCAGGGGTAGGTTCTTTACACAGAAAGTAGCGGGTGTGTGGAATGCACTGCCAGCAGTAGTAGTAGAGTCAGATACATTAGAGACATTTAACGACTCTTGGATAGGCACATGGATGATAGTAAAATGAAGGGAATTTAGGTTAGTTTGATCTTAGAGTAGGATAAAAGGCTGGCACAACATCAAGGGTCGAAGGGCTTGTACTGAGTTGTACTGTTCTATGTTCTACTTCCTCTGGCAGCTCATTCCATACACATAAAGTTACACCTCAAGTCCTTTTTAAATCTTTCCCCTCTCACCTTAAACTAATACCCTCTAATTTTGGACTCCCCTACCCTCGGAAAAAGATTTTGGCTATTCAGCCTATCCATACCCTGCATGATTTTATAAACCTCTATAAGATCACCCCTCAGTCTCTGATGGTCCAGGGAAAATAGCCTCAGCTTATTCAGCCTCTCCCTATAACTCAAACTCTCCAGCCCGGGTGACATCCTTGTAAATCTTTTCTGCACTGTCTCAACTTTAACACCATCCTTCCTGTAGAAGGGAGAACAGAACTGAATGCAATATTCTAAAAGTGGCCTCACCAATGTCCTATAGAGCCATAAAGACATCCCAACTCCTATACTCAATATTATGACCACTGAAGGCAAGTGTGCCAAATGCCTTCTTCACTGCCCTATATAGTTGTGACTCCACTTTCAAGGAACTATGTACCTGCAGCCCTAGGACTAAGTCCTGCACTGATTTGCCTTACCAACAAGGTGCCATTGTATTCTGAGATTATGTTTACTGTCCACTACATCACTTATTTTGATGTCATCTGTAAACTTACTAACCACATCTCCTACATTCACATCCAAATCATTTCTATAAATGACAAAAAGTAGTGGGCCCAGTACTGATCCTTCTGGCACACCACTAGTCACAGGCCTCCAGTCTGAAAAACAACCATCCATCACGACCCTCTAGCAAGGCAATTTTGCATCCAATTAGCTAGCTCCCACTGGATCCCATATGATTTAACCTCGCTAACCAATTTACCATGTGGAATCTTGTTGAATGCCTTGCTGAAGTCCATATAGACAACATGTACCCACTCTGTCTTCATCAATCTTCTTTGTCACTTCTTCAAAAACCTCAATCAAGTTAGTGAGACATGATTTCCTGTGCACAGAGCCATGTTCACTATCCCTAATTAGCCATTGCCTTTCCAAATACATATAAATCCTGTCCCTCAGAATCCTTTCCAAAACTTGCCCGCCAGTGATATCAATCTCACCGGTCTATAGTTCCTTGGCTTTTCCTTACCACCTTTCTTAGATAATGGCACCACGTTAGCCAACATCTGGTCTTCAGGCACCTCACCTGTGGATATCAAAGATACAAATATTTCAACAAGAGGCCCAGCAATTACTTCTCTAGATTCTCACAACATTCTGGATATCAGGTCTTTGGGATTTATCCACGTTTATGGCATCAGGCACTTCTTCCTCTGTAATATAGTTAGTTTTCAAGATATCACTAATGATTTAGCCAAGTTCTCTAGCTTCCACATCTTTCTCCACAGTAAATACTGATGCAAAATATTTGTTGAGTATCTCACCTATTGCCTGCGTTTCCACACATAGACAGCCTTGTTGATCTTTAAGGACCTCGATTCTATCCCTAGTTACTCTTTTGTCCTTAACGTATTTGCATAATTTCTTTGGTTCTCCTTCACCCTATTTACCAAAGTCATGTCATGTTCTCTTTTTGCCCTCCTAATTTCCCTTTTGAGTATACTCTGACTGCCCTTATACTCTTCTAGGGATTCACTTGATCCCAGCTGCCTATACCTGACATATGTCACGAGTGTGGTGCTGGAAAAGCACAACAGGTCAGACATTATCTGAGGAGCAGGAGAATTGATGTTTTGAACAAAAGTCGTTCATCAGGAATGATGAAGGGCTTTTGCCCAAAGTGTCAAGTTTAATGCTCCTTGGATGCTGCATTTTGGGCAAAAGCCCTTCATCATTCTTGACTCGCGATTCTCCTGCTCCTCAGATAATGCCTGACCTGTTGTGCTTTTCCAGCACCACACTCTCGACTCTGACATCCAGCATCTGCAGTCCTCACTTTCTCCTATACCTGACATATACCTCCTCCTTTTTCTTGATCAGAGATTCAATTTCTCTAGTCACACCAGCCTTGCCCTTCACACTAATAGGAACATACTGATTAAGATTACGATTCAATTTATGTTGGCAGGGGTATAAGGGCTTCTGTTGAATGAACGTCAGAGCCAAGGTCTGAAAATGCAGCAACATCATGAATTAGAGATTGCATAATAACTTACTTTATTTTGCTTGGAAGGAATAATGTTAGAGATTCTTTCAATGGATCTTCTCACATTCTTTTATTCTTATGGCTAGAATGCCACAATGTACCAGAGTGCAGCCAATCAATGATTGTTTGTCAAAAGCTTCGCAAAGGAGCTCCTTTGTTAATTTCTCCAAACCTCAGTGACTCCAAGTTAACATGGGCTGGATTGGTAAATCTCTGCAAATTCTTTCAAATTACACCTTGATGAATCCCTTAGAAATGTATTTATCTTTCATTCTCTGAATTTGTTTCAGGTTGCTTGTTAACTGTCTGTGTTTATGTTGCTAATATGCAACACAATATTTATGTATTACTCTTCCAGGCTAATTCAGGCACTCAGCTAATGCCTACCAGCTGTCTGCTGAAACAACACAATGGTCTTTAATGAGAAAAAGTCTTATGATGTCATTCCCCTGTCTCAGACATTTCTTTAAAAAATGGACCTGCAATAAAAGGCTGATAAAATTAAACCATCAGAACAAGTTGATAATACAGTGTTAACTGATGGATGACCCAGTGAGATTGGTTGCTCTTACAGCTGTAATGACCATGCTATTAAATGTTTTTGACCCAAGCAGTGTTCCAATTTATATTTTTAGCAGTAAAAAAGCTTAAATTTTATTTTGATAATTTAATTGAATATTAGAAAAACTGAGAACTGACAGATTGGTCTGGAATTTTTCTTTCTGAATTTAAGTGAGCAATTGGGGATGTTCAATATTGACTAAACACCACTTCCCCACTGCCTAGAAAAATTGACCAATCATGCAGTGAGAGCTTTTGAGAGCTGACTGGTCAGCTTTGGTGAATATCTCGGTGTTCGCAGATGTTGACAGTGTCTCTCACAGTCCCCCAGATGCTGCTGGCGAATCAGAAGTCTGCATCCTAAAGGCCAGCAGTGGAGACCTAGTCTTCAGATTGAACTGTGATTACTTCTTGGGTGGGAGTGACCATAATGGTTGGTGTTCAGGGAAGTCTAGGCAAAGGCAGAAGTATGGCTTTCAGAGGTTACCTCTTTGACCACCATCCATGCCTCTAATTGTTCCTAGATTGGACAAACACACACAATATTTTGCCTTCATGTCATCTCTCTCACCAACTCTAGTAAATGGAAACTACCTTCTATTGTTACTCAGTAGATTGAATCACCTGGAAAATATTGCTCTATCCATTTTCCTGAAAATTAAGAGCTTACTCGCAGAAACCAACCAAGAATCCAGGCCATGTTAATGGATCTTTGATTACATGATAATGTGCAATATAAAACACTTCACGAATTGTTTTTACAGAGTGTGTTGGAATGGTTTTGGTAAGGCAATTTTCCAATTTAGGGACATTGGTGTGCACAATATACCATGTTGGAGTGACACTAATACTGAAGAATTATTGATTACAGAGGAAGTTTGATTATTCGAACAAGATGGGCAGGCACTATTTTGTTCGGATAATTGATTATTAGGTTAATTGATTTCCTCTGGAACTAGGTGTTTTCTGTGAAGTCTGCTCCCCATTCAGGAGACTAAGCAGCAGCACACTGTGTGCGAGACCCTGCCCCCAATCCCACCATCAACCCTGTTTGCTCCCACCCATTCCGCCCGCCCCAACCCTGTCCACTCCCTCCCCCTGCCAGTCCCCAACCCTGTCCACTCCCACCCTGCCTGCCCCAACCCTGACCACTCCCATCCCACACCCCCACCCACCCCAACCCCATCCACTCTCACCCTGTCCGCTACCACCCCGCCCTGCCCGACCCCAAACCCCGTCCAACATCGCCCCCTCCGTCCGCTGCCCCACTTGCTCCCAACACCACTCTCCCAACCCCGTCCCATCTGACCTTATCCGCACCCCTGCTGCCCCCCCACCGGTGCCCGGGGCGGCCGGACTGTACACCAACAATAAGGCTGGTGCTGCCTTTGTGGGGTAATTCTCCAAATAGTGCACGTGTGCATGTGCACACACACACATATACAAAACTTTTTGACAAGTTCCACCTTTGCCCTGTACAGAACAATGTTGGAGAGATTATCTGGGGAAGGGGTGGGGGGTGGGGGGGGGTTAGGGTTCACCCCAGTGTAGAACTCCAGGGAAAGTGTGGGGGGAGAGAGAGAGAGAGGGGCCGGAAGGTCAGTCATTTAGAGACAGTGCCTGCACTGTCCAGGACTGTTCTCGGCAGCATTTCAGTGAGCAGAGTTTGTTTTTAATCATTGTATCTGTAAACAAAAGACGCGATCAGGATTGAAACAGTTCTTTGACATAATGTTTCCATCGGGACCTCGAGATCCCCTTTGGATAATCCGATATTCAGATAATTGATATTTGGTTAATCGAGGTTCCTCTGTACATTGTATTTATTTCACATTTATGAAGATTTTCATTCATGGGTATATGACTAAACCAGCAATTATTGTCCATCCATGGTTGCCCAGAGGACAGTTAAGAGTCAACCACATTGCTGTTGGTCTGCAGCTACAAAATACATTAGTGAACCAGATGGACTTTTTAGAACATTCATGGTAGTTATGTGATTACATTAGGTCAGACACTTTTTCAATTGAATTCAAATTTTATCATTTTACTATGGAATTTGAATTCATGACTCCGGAACTCATTACTAGCCTCATGACATTATCACCATTAAATAAACCTCCTGATAATTGCTGGGTGAATTCTAAGATGTATTCCATATTATAATTCATTTTGAGTCAACCACTCTAGCAAAACGCAGATACTTTATTTTAGTATTTCCGCTAGTATAAGAACAGTGTTTGTAGTGGTAAACAATGAAGCTGTTTTTAACCATTGACCAGAATTATGCCACAAAAAAACTGTCCCAAAATCATAATTCAATGATATACTGTAATTGCAAGAAAAATCTCCTCAAGTAGGAACAGATTTGGTTCTGATGCCTTATCTGCAAAGCAGGTGATGCCAAATCAAGCATAGGTTATACCCCTCATTTGATTTTACTTTCTGTTGACTACCCAGAATTTGGCAGGTTAAGTTAAATGGCCTTCATTTCTGTTAGGGGTAAATAATTATTTTTAAATTTAAGAACAGCCTTTCGGCATATAGTTTGGCTTTGATTTGGTAGAGCTAGCCTCAAAGGAATTGAGATGAGAACATCTGACATGAACATTATAAAAATTAGGTTTGTTGTTGCTTATCCTTGTAGTTAATTTAAATTTTGCTCTTTAAAAGTATATGCTGCTGGATTATATGCCTTAGTGGAAATGCAAAATTTTTACAGGAACAATTTTGCTTCAGAGTGATTGGCTTTGAGAGCAATGTTTGCGTCAGACAATTTAGTTGTTCTTAAAAAGTGATTACCGCATTATTGTCTTTCATTCCTTGGTAACCCTGTGCTGTCTGACAGTGTCTGAGGACCACAGCTGCAATGTTACTAGTGCCACATATATACTTACTGTGTGATATAGAATTCAAGTGGGCACTCAGGCATCTATGTTACTGGAGGCCTCATGTATGCCTGCCATGATGCCATCTGTGCTTCAACAGCAAACATTAACATAGCTGCTGGTTTATCTCAAGCAATCATCGCCGGTCTCTTCCTCAGGTAAGCGTCAACAAGAAAAACAATCTGAAGTGAACAGAAAAAAAGGCATGAAATTAGAGAAATTTACAAAGTTTGACAAATTGCGTCTTGGAGTAGCCACGAGCAAATGGCTTGTGATGATTAATAAGTGCAACAATAATTGCATTTCATTAAGATTGATGGCACCCCATTTAACCTCCCCTCTCATTTCAGCCCTAAAGTGGAAAAAGATGAAGTTCTCATCTATAATGGCTCCTGCAATGTCTCCATGGCGATGAAGGCAGTGATAGAGTGTGAGGTGTTTCGACAGCCAGAGCCGGTTACTGTGAAGATAACAGAGGCATTCAAACATTAGGGACAAAACATTGAGGTGTCATAATATTACAGAGCCTATTAGTGAACCCTTACACTGTCACAAATTGTTAGAGGCTCAAACAAGATTTGCTCAGGTGTCAAAGCGTGTAGGCCCTTAATATTAATTTACACAGGAGGCCCTTCCTTTCTTAGGACATGCCGGACATGTTTTATTTGAAGAGAAGTGACAAGTGTAAATCATTTCAATGAACACTCTCAAATGCTGTCCCATACTATCATATTGTTGTGGATTATAAAATTGATGGGATTTGAAATTCCTGACCAGTTCAGTTTACAATATAGTTTCTGGGTGCAAATGTTCTGATTGATATCACACCTTACCTCTGCCAAAAAGCTGTATGTTACCGTTTTATAAAAAATTATAGATCATATTATAGTAATGCTAATTTTACACTGTTTAATTAAACATGGTGTTGGGCCTTTCAGCTGTTTCAAAATATTGTCGGCTTGATGTTTTTGGAAAAGTACTGCTTGCTTATAGACATTGATAACCCTATTTTAAAGACAATACATGAGATTTCACAAGATGTGTTCCTTTGAGGTTTCAGTCATAATGGGCAGCATGGTGGCTCAGTGGTTAACACTGCTGCCTCACAGCACCAGGGACTCGGGTTTGACAGGCAACTGTCTGTGTGAAGTTTGCACATTCTCCCCATGTCTACGTGGGGTTCCTCTGGCTGCTCCAATTTTCTCCCACAATCCAAAGATGTGCAGGTGAATTGGCTATGCTAGATTGCCCATAGTTTTAGGTGCATTAGTCATGGGTAAATGTCGGGGAATGGGCCTGGGTGGGTTACTCTTCAAAGGATTGTGTGGACTTGTTGGGCCGAAGGGCCTCTTTCCATACTGTAGGGAATCTAATCTAAAACATTTCAAAGAGCTCTTTTTAATTTGAGATTTATATTGTCATTATCTGAGATCTTCTGTGATGACTCACTAGTGATGTGGAGTAAAACACAGCTAGTATGAGAAATCTAATGGTGATGTTTGTCTGTTCTGAATATCTTCACATTTATTTTTATAAACTTTCTGATGGCATTGAAAATGGGATTAGAGGACTGCATGCCTTTCATGCTTGAATCTCTCAGAAACTATGATCTAAGATGGCCTGAGGACCAAATGCAATGTCCATCCACTAATTGCTTGGGATATGACTGGAAATTCCACTGATTGTATGAAATGTGGGTAAATTAAGACTGGCTTGTTGGTAATAATGCCACCTCAATTTCCTCTGTAGATACTAGTGAGGCGTATAACTGTACGGCTCAAGGATAGAGTCCCATGTAATAGATCCCTTCTCCTTTATCTTTGCCAAGGAAATGAACATTCCTTAATATTATGAAGGCCTATAATGACTTTATCTATTTTTGCACAGAGGGGTCCAGAATGTTGACCATGTTTAATATTTCTGAACTATTGATTAAAAAAAATGGAATACTTAGCATGCTCTCTGACAATGGTCCCAGTCAAGCAGTTTCTCACTTTGTATCACCCGGTTACTTTCTTTGACATATTTCTGGTCAAGGTAATGATTAACTACATAGTTGCACAATAGGCTGAGGAAACTAGTCAGGGTGGAAAATTAGAAAGGGAAGTAGGAACCAGTGTGGGCAATTTCACCCCTTGAATCCATTCTGCCATTCACTTAGAGCAGGGATGATCTGTATTTTAACCCATTTACCCACCCTGGTTCTGGAATCCTTAACACACTCAGGAGGAAAGAGGAGCACAGAGAGCTGCAGATGATTTGGAAATCTGTCTGCATTTCCAGCTCAAGAAGTTTGCAGTAAAATGGACTGCGTCGGGGCTTACAGAATGAAGTCAATCTTAGGTAATCTTCTATTAGTGGAAAGAATACAATCGATACCTGCGTTTGGTAATTGTTGTCAGGATAGGTGTGAACAACTTTACATTGAGATGCTGCACAGCACATACTGCTGGTAAATGTAGACATTTTAAAAAAATACCATTCAAAACTCAGCTCAGTGTTACAGATCTCTGTAGTTTGGGAGAAGAGAATTCCAAATATTTGCAGGATTTGAGTGAAAAAGTTTTCCTTCATGCAAGTCCTGAGTGGCTGACTCCTTATTGTGAGATTGTGACCCTGTATTCTAGATACCCTAGCGAGGACAAACATTTTCTCAGCATCTATCCTTAAAAAGCCTTTAAGAATTTCACATAATCCAATCCGATCAATCTCATACTTCTAACTGCCAGGGAATTATAGACCAAGACTACTCAAGGTCCTTACTGGATAATGACTAGTAAGGACCTGCAACCCTTTCAATGGGCTAGTGGGAGGAGGTACCAGTGGCAGATTGCTTCATGGTGATTCTAGGAACCAGGAGAAAGTGAGAACTGCAGATGCTGAAGGTCAGAGTCGAAGAGTGTGGTGCTGGAAAAGCACAGCCGGTCAGGCAGCATCCGAGGAGCAGGAGAGTCGATGTTTCAAGCCTAAGCCCTTCATCAGGAAGGGCTTTTGCCTTCATTCCTGATGAAAAGCTTATGCTCAAAATGTCGATTCTCCTGTTCCTCAGATGCTGCCTGACCGGCTGTGCTTTTCCAGCACCACACCCTTTCTCAGGAACCAGTATGGTGTATGTTTGTTGCACTCTGTTCTCTGGCATGGAGTGCACACAGTACTCCAGATGTGACCTCACCAAAGCAATCTGTAATGTGTGAAGACCACTTTACTCTGATATACCAATCCCTTTGTAACAAAACCAAATGTGCAATTTCCTTACTGTTTGCTGTGTTTGCATGCTTATTTCCTAACAGCATGAGACCAGGTTCCTTGGTTTTTGCTGAGCATTCACAGAATTGTTAGTTTTTAATTCAGATTTTTGGCATTTAAAATATTTTGCTTTTGTATTAACTGAAGTTTGCACTACTGTTAGCTGTTGGAAAGTGTGTATCTGATTGAGTCAGCACCCATATTGATTCTGAACCAATGCTGGTGGTGAAATGATGTACGTTGTGATTTTAGTCCTGCAACCCTTTCAATGGCTAGTGGGAGGAGGTACCAGTGGCAGATTGCTTCATGGTGATTCTAGCCTTTGGAATCAGTGGGAGGTGCTGGCCTCTGGTGCCAGTAAGATACCATATGAAACATGCTCCTTAATTGAGCTGACTGGTTTTCTCCCGGATGAGTAGCCTCTGTTGTTGTAAAAGTGCCTGTGGCACAAGCAAATGAAAGCTAGGGAGAGCTGACCCACTACGCTATTTTCCAAATTTCTCCTCCCCCATCATCTCCACAGGGCAGAGAAGATTTCACTTCCTCGCTGAGTTCACAACTAAACTGGTGGAGATGTTGGCAAGTAGTGGAGGGCTCTTGAGGCCTCCAGACTGGGCTTTAATGAGTCATTTCCTTCAGCATGCATCACAGGTGAAGCTTTCAGTGGCATTGACATTGCCCTTTCCAATATGTTTCTGCATTATACAGAAAAGAAAAAAGATTGATGTTGAAACTTTAATAGGCTATATTTATCTTTCCCTAGAACTAGTTCAATGCCTATTATGTCCTACCCTGGAACCTGAAGATTCTGGTTATCCAGCCACTGGTGCTTTCAGACTAAATTAACCTTAAAACAAATTGGCTGCAATTGTTTATACTTTGCTTTAGAGGATTAATAATGTCCCTTTAACAACAACACTTGACTTTTCACGATGTGCATTGTACATTTTGAACATGTTTTAAGGCATTGGGCCCCAATTTTAATCCTACCTCCTTGGTGGATAGCAAGAGCAGCCAGACACTAGTCCCGACTCCAGTCACCATGTTATCCCCACTGCCTTGAGATGGGAATCAGCATCAGGATATTTCAATAAAGCCCAGAAGTGAAAATATACCAGGCTTCACATTGATCCTGAAATGGACACCATTCTGGTGCAAAAACAGAAATTGCTGGAATAGCTCACAGGTGGAGAGAAATCAGCTCTGTGGAGAGAAATCAGAGTTAACATTTCGTGTCGAGTGACCCTTCCTCAGAACTATTTTGATGTCCAGGCCGCAGCATAATGTGCTATGGTACCTGGTTAAAATTGGGTTGTAGAATTCCGTATTATTAAAAGAATCTTCAGTGCAGAAACAACAAATTCAGTGCAACCAGTCCATGTTGGAAAATGTTTATACTCCACATAGATCTCCTCCAATTCTAGTTACATCTTCCCACTCTATCCTCATGTCCCTCCATTGCCTTGTCCTTTATATACACTGGAAAATGGTTTGAAAAAAGACAGTTTTCCACTCTAACCTGGGACATGACTGAGCTGAAGCCAGACGTGTCAAGGTTTGGAACAAAAGTTGGCAGCCCCACTGAACTGTTCCCAACATACTCCCATTTCTAGTTTCACTATGGCAAAATAGATTGAAACACAAATAATTTCTCTAAGTGTTTTCCTTTCTGAGTAGGTATCATTAAATTGATGATCATTGGTCTGTGACTTCTTAACCAGAGGGAACATTCACCCCACAAAACTACGTGGGATTTTAAAAATGAATACATTGTCTCTTAGCCTTTTCTACAAGAGGAAATAGCCATAGGGGTACCTTCTTTAAGATAGTTTTTGCTGTAGCTTCAATGGAAAATTGGCTGGAAACTGGCAGCATCAGTGTAAAGAGATATTCCTACAGTTTTTTTCCTGATTACCTACCTCAGTTCTTAAAAAAAAAATGTTTGTGAGATGTGTAATTCCCTGGTGAGGCAGGGCATTGAGTATATTTAAGACTGAGATAGTTAGGTTCTTGAGTGTCAAGGGGATTAAGGGTTACTGAGAGAAAGTGGTACAGTGGGGCTGAGAAATTTATCAGCCATGATTGAATGGCAGAGCAGACTCAATGGGCTGAATGGCCTGATTTCTGCTCCTATGTCTTATGATCTTATGGAGGCCAGCATTTGTGATCCACCTGTAATTTTTTTGGAAAAAGTCACAGCGAGGAGGGCCAGGGATGGGGTATGTTATGGTCCAATAACTGGTGCCTGGGTCCTCGGTTCTAAGGGGGCCCAGCGGTCTTGGGTCAGGGTGAATGGCTGTGCTGGATCAGGGGCAGAGTTACTATAATCGGGGTGGGATATGGGGTCACTGAACCTGGGTTGGGTGCTAGACTCAGGGACCTAGACCAGGAGCAATTGATGTCTGTCCCTGGCCCTGTGGTGAACTGCCAGCCTGAACTGCTGCAGTCCACATGGTTCAGATACACCCATGGTTTTGTTAGGAAGAATGTTCCAAGATTTCATCCCAGTATTGGTGAACGAAAATTGATATAGGTCCAAGTCACAATGTGTGTAACTCTGGTATAAATTTGTAGCTGCATCTTCCCATGTAGCTGTTGACCTTGCTCTTCTGGGTGGCAGAGGGTGGTGGGTTCAGACAGTTCCAGTGAAGGCAGCCATGGAAGATGGATTCTACTCCATGCAGAAGCTAAGGCTGGCAGAAGGAGGCTGGTGTATGATGGTTGATAACCAAAGGTCACCCTGGACATGTCTGATGGTGTTCAGCTGTCAAATATTCAGGTTGCAGTGGGGAAGTGGGTATGGCATATGGGAGACTCAGATAGACCTATTGGTCAGCTGTAGCTGCTTTACAGATGAATGCCATGTACATAGAGGTGCTCAGATCTTTGCTGCTCTCTACTCCACAGCTCACTTCATGCATTTGCAATGGGTCTCAAATACCCTGGGGCCATTTTGCAACTTTGGAAGGCAAAAGAGAGCATTTATCCAAAAAAAACAGTGTCATGAGCAAGACAAACCAGAATAGGTTTTGGTTTCCAATTAGCACACCCCTCGACACAAACCAATTACCTCAAATTTCCATGAAGTACGGATGGCTGAGGCACTCCTTTGAAGCTGTTACTGACCCTTGCATCCTCTTTCAACAGGATCTGCAGGCCCTTGACTCTGGATGGAACCCAATGCAGTTGTCCTTAATGCGAGTGGTGTATTGAATGCACGTGCTACTGGTTCTGGTGTGTATGTGTTTTTTTCTGCAAATGCATGTATAAAAGAAGTTGCAATACCTCATTCTGAAAGGTCAATGGTTTCTTCAGGTCTTTGGCTGATGCAGAGACCCAGGCTCCATGAGCAGTTAGATTCAGGGTGATCACCCGACTCCCACAGGAGCAGGTGGTGGTGACTAACTCATGCAGCCATGAGTGCTCCTTGGGGCCAGCCACTAGCATACGTCAACATAAAAGGGTTTACTCACCTAACATACAACTTGTCTACAACCACACACATGGATTGTGCAAGATTGATTAGATTAGATTAGATTACTTACAGTGTGGAAGCAGGCCCTTCAGCCGAACCAGTCCACACTGATCCTCCAAAGAGTAATCCACCCAGACCCATTTCCCTTTAACTAATTGACCTAACATTAAGGGGCAACTTAGCATGGCTAATTCATCTAATCTGCACATTTTTGGATTGTGGGAGGAAACCGGAGCACCCAGAGGAAACCCACACAGTCACAGGGAGAATGTGCAAACTCCACACAGACAGTCACCTGAGGCTGGAATCGAACCGGGGACCCTAGTGCTTTGATGTAGCAGTGCTAACCACAGAGCCACCCTGTCACCCAAACTGTGCTCAGTTACCAAGGAATTCTAATGACTTCTATATCTTATACCACCCCCAGCTCTTTGAGGCCCCTATCCAAGTTTACAGTTGAATTCTGGCCTTTGACACCAGTGTGGTATTTGCACCATCCCCTGAAGGAAAGTTACATGAAGCTCAGGCTTCAACTAAAGCTATCAGAGAGGAATCCAAAAGGCTATCGTGATTATGCTTCCACTGCCTTGCCTGTTCTGGTGGAGCACTACGATACAATCTACAAAGGATATCACAGTTTGTTGTTGTCTGCTGTCTAATAGCAGTATTACCTTGCAAAGATGTGGAGGACTGAGAATGATAGTGACGATTCTAAAGAAGACACCCGAATGTCACACCAAATTTCCAAGATGAGAGGTAATGTGAAGACGCATTAGGGTGCCAGACATAATTTGATTTTACCTTGTTTTATGCAGGGTATGAGGTACCTAACTACCTGGTGTCTCATTGACTACAAACCATTGTCTACTGGATGGTCAACCAGCTTGGTCAGCCTGTCCCACAGCAAACGTAAAAGCCCCTGTTCTCTACCACCTTGAAAGGCAAGTCAGGCAGACCTTTCTCATGGGTAAAAACTATTCCCAAGGACCACTGGTGCACACTTGGATATAAATTGCCAAATCAAGCACAGGTTGTGAGTCTAATGTCAGTAGTAAGTAAGTAACCTTGGCCAATCTCTTTGCCATAAAGGGAATTATATGTTCAGTTATGTTTAACAGAGTCGAGGTTACTGATCCTGCCAAATGCATAATCATCCAATAAAAACAGAATGCAAATGCACAACAATATTGATGCCTCCATAAATATCCCTTTGTCCACTGGAGCCATCAATGATTTCCAACCATGTTAGGAGATTCTGTAGTCCGAGGTACAGACAGACATTTCTGTGGCCAGCAGAGAAAAAGTGTTGTTTCCCTGGTGCCAGGATCAAGGATGTCTCAGAGAGGGTGCAGAATGTTCTCACGGGGGAGAGGGGCCAGCAGGAGGTCATTATCCACATTGGAACCAACGACATTGGAAGGGAAAAGGTTGAGACTCTGAAGGGAGATTACAGAGAGTTAGGTAGAATTTTAAAAAGGAGGTCCTCAAGGGTAGTAATATCTGGATTACTCCCAGTGCTACGAGCTAGTGAGGGCAGGAATAGGAGGATAGAGCAGATGAATGCATGGCTGAGGAGCTGGTGTATGGGAGAAGGATTCACATTTTTGGATCATTGGAATCTCTTTTGGGGTAGAAGTGACCTGTACAAGAAGGACGGATTGCACCTAAATTGGAAGGGGACTAACATGCTGGCAGGAAAATTTGCTAGAACTGCTTGGGAGGATTTAAACTAGTAAGGTGGGGACTTGGGACCCAGGGAGATAGTGAGGAAAGAGATCAATCGGAGACTGGTACAGCTGAAAACAGAAGTGAGTCAAACAGTCAGGGCAGGCAGGGACAAGGTAGGACTAATAAATTAACTGCATTTATTTCAATGCAAGGGGCCTAACAGGGAAGGCAGATGAACTCAGGGCATGGTTAGGAACATGGGACTGGGATATCATAGCAATTACGGAAACATGGCTCAGGGATGGGCAGGACTGGCAGCTGAATGTTCCAGGATACAAATGCTACAGTAAGGATAGAAAGGGAGGCAAAAGAGGAGGGGGAGTGGCATTTTTGATAAGGGATAGCATTACAGCTGTGCTAAGGGAGGATATTCCTGGAAATACATCCAAGGAAATTATTTGGGTGGAACTGAGAAATAAGAAAGGGATGATCACCTTATTGGGATTGTATTATAGACCCCGCAATAGCCAGAGGGAAATTGAGAAACAAACTTGTAAGGAGATCTCAGCTATCTGTAAGAATAATAGGGTGGTTATGGTAGGGGATTTTAACTTTCCAAACATCAACTGGGACTGCCATAGTGTTAAAGGTTTAGATGGAGAGGAATTTCTTAAGTGTGTACAAGACAATTTTCTGATTCAGTATGTGGATGTACCTACTAGAGAGGGTGCAAAACTTGACCTACTCTTGGGAAATAAGGCAGGGCAGGTGACTGAGGTGTCAGTGGGGGAGCACTTTGGGGCCAGTGACCATAATTCTATTCATTTTAAAATAGTGATGGAAAAGGATAGACCAGATCTAAAAGTTGAAGTTCTAAATTGGAGAAAGGCCAATTTTGACGGTATTAGGTAAGAACTTTCAAAAGCTGATTGGAGGCAGATGTTTGCAGGTAAAGGGACGGCTGGAAAATGGGAAGCCTTCAGAAATGAGATTACAAGAATCCAGAGAAAGTATATTCCTGTCAGGGTGAAAGGGAAGGCTGGTAACTATAGGGAATGCTGGATGACTAAAGAAATTGAAGGTTTGGTTAAGAAAAAGAAGGAAGCATATGTCAGGTACAGACAGGATAGATCGAGTGAATCCTTAGAAGAGTATAAAGAAAGTAGGAATATACTTAAGAGGGAAATCAGGAGGGCAAAACAGGGACATGAGATAGCTTTGGCAAATAGAATTAAGGAGAATCCAAAAGCGTTTTACAAATATATTAAGGACAAAAGGGTAACTAGGGAGAGAATAGGGCCCCTCAAAGATCAGCAAGGTGGCCTTTGTGTGGAGCCACAGAAAATGGGGAGATACTAAATGAATATTTTGCATCAGTATTTACTGTGGAAAAGAATATGGAAGATATAGACTGTAGGGAAATAGATGGTGACATCTTGCAAAATGTCCAGATTACAGAGAAGGAAGTGCTGGATGTCTTGAAATGGTTAAAGGTGGATAAATCCCCAGGACCTGATCAGGTGTACCCGAGAACTCTGTGGGAAGCTAGAGAAGTGATTACTGGGCCTCTTGCTGATATATTTGCATCATCGATAGTCACAGGTGAGGTGCCGAAAGACTGGAGGTTGGCAAACGTGGTGCCACTGTTTAAGAAGGGTAGTAAGGACAATCCAGGGAACTATAGACCAGTGGGCCTGACCTCGGTGGTGGGGAAGTTGTTGGAGGGAATCCTGAGGGAGAGGATGTACATGTATTTGGAAAGGCAAGGACTGATTCGTGATAGTCAACATGGCTTTGTGCGTGGGAAATCATGTCTCACAAACTTGATTGAGTTTTTTGATGAAGTAACAAAGAAGATTGATGAGGGCAGAGCAGTAGATGTGATCTATATGGACTTCAGTAAGGCGTTTGACAAGGTTCCCCATGGAAGACTGATTAGCAAGGTTAGCTCTCATGGAATACAGGGAGAACTAGCCATTTGGATACAGAACTGGCTCAAAGGTAGAAGTCAGAGGGTGGTGGTGGAGGGTTGTTTTTCAGACTGGAGGCCTGTGACCAGTGGAGTGCCACAAGGATCGGTGCTGGGCCCTCTACTTTTTGTCATTTACATAAATAATTTGGATGCGAGCATAAGAGGTACAGTTTGTAAGTTTGCAGATGACACCAAAATTGGAGGTGTAGCGGACAGCGAAGAGGGTTACCTCAGATTACAACAGGATCTGGACCAGATGGGCCAATGGGCTGAAGTGGCGTATGGAGTTTAATTCAGATAAATGCAAAGTGTTGAATTTTGGGAAAGCAAATCTTAGCAGGACTTATACACTTAATGGTCAGGTCCTAGGGAGTATTGCTGGACAAAGAGATCTTGGAGTATAGGTTCATAGCTCCTTGAAAGTGGAGTCGCAGGTAGATAGGATAGTGAAGAAGATGTTTGCTATGCTTTCCTTTATTGGTCAGAGTATTGAGTACAGGAGTTGGGAGGTCATGTTGTGGCTGTACAGGACATTGGTTAGGCCACTGTTGGAATATTGCATGCAATTCTGGTCTCCTTCCTATTGGAAAGATGTTGTGAAACTTGAAAGGGTTCAGAAAAGATTTACAAGGATGTTGCCTGGGTTGGAGGATCTGAGCTACAGGGAGAGGCTGAACAGGCTGGGGCTGTTTTCCCTGGAGCATCGGAGGCTGAGGGGTGACCTTATAGAGGTTTACAAAATTATGAGGGGCATGGATAGGATAAATAGGCAAAGTCTTTTCCCTGGGGTTGGGGAATCCAGAACTAGAGGGCTTAGGTTTAGGGTGAGAGGGGAAAGATACGGTTGGGTTGGGATATCTGGTCGGCATGGACGGGTTGGACCGAATGGTCTGTTTCCATGCTGTACATCTCTATGACATGCCAAGACTATAAGGCTTCTGACTAAGTGTGTCGCAATGAATGACCATGAAGCATACATGAAATCAAATGTAAGATGGTTATGTTTACATGAGAAGAAATGTCCAGTGGTGAACACCAACATCAACTTTCTGTCTTCATGAAGACTTAAAAGTACTTTTCCACTCGCTATGTTTTGGTATGATCCTGAGATCTGAGATGGAGGTAAGCTGCTGGGTTTATTGCATCATTGCCAGTAATGATCTGATCAGACATCTTGTACAGGGTCAAGTCATTGAGGGCTACTGGAATTCCTTTCTCTATGGCCAATCCCTTGTAAATCATGGCAGATTCTTTTTCTCAAGTAAAATGGTTATGTGGTTTGCATTAAGTATTTTACGAAACTAAGGTTGGTCACATATTCACCCACCTAGTCACTGCCTTGGTTCAGGCTTATACATTGCTGGCTACCCTCACGAGAGCTCTAATGATACAATACCACTGAACCATGGTGTATCTTGGTGTATAGAAGGAAGTCATTGACCTACTTGTGACACTGGACCAGGATCTTGGTTCATCGTATGCTGTTTACCCTTCCATGATCTCTCTGCAAGTCAGCATCGTCAGCTGGGAGCGCCTTTTATTGCGAAATTCTGAAAAATGTTAATATTTCAAATCTGTAAACATTTTCTGAACATTGACATCTGAAAGTAAAATATTTGGAGGAGCTATACGAATAGAATTACAGATGTTATGGGCACAATAGGGATCATGTGCAACATTTTATTGTGGGCACCTATTTATATAAACACATATTCAGCTGTTGACATATCTCATTCTGTCAATATTTCAATGTTCACAGTTATGGCAGGTTTTATATACATTATGAAATGTTACCCTCAGCCAAGACACATTAGTGTAATGATTAACACTGTAAATAAAATCAGGTAACAGAATTGACCAATAAAGGTCTCATTGGCTTGTGAATTGTTAAATGTTTTCTTGCAAATGATAACCAGAACTGTGTGAAGAGTCAAAGAATCATTATATCCACTTTCACTATTTTCTGCTGAATTAACTGCTGTGCTTTATTTGATATCTAATATCAGAAAACTAAGTGAGCAGCTGATGTTTGTTACCAAAATAAATGATCTGATAATGTGCTAGTTGACAGACTAGTCAATACATATTAATCCTTACTGTACCCAAGACTCTGTGACATGACTAGGGCTGTCATTGCCTAGATGCTATCAGTCAGAATATGGCTTCATGAACCTTTTTTCTTTTGATGAAAGAAAAACCTGATCCTTTGAAATATTGTTATAATTTACAGTTTCTGGGATTTTAACTGACTGGAAATTATGATGATTGTCAGGGAAAAAGAAAATGTTAAAATGTGTTTTAAGACTGGGAAGGCTTGGAAACATGGTGACTATTAGCTTATAACATAGAGTGGGGTATTGCAATAATTAGTTAAAATTTCCACTCTTGATAATTATACTCACTCTGGTGACTGGGCAAAATACCACTTCCACACTAAAACAAAGAAAATGAAAGTTTAACATTTGTGGATTAGGAGACAGCACTGAATTGACAATTTGAATATAATTTTCTTACTCAGAGGGCTGTTGTCTCATTAGAGATAGACAAGCAGTGGTGTTTTGACCTGAGGGTCACCATGCCTCAGGCTAGGGGAAAGGCTGAGTAGGAGATCCCTTCATAGTAACCTCAGCTAATGCAGGAATTGAACCTATGCTGATGACTTTACTTTGTGTTGCAAGCTCACCATCCAGTTAAATGAGAGAACAGGCCTAAGTTCCCATAGGACAATGGCAACTGTATATTTACCTTTATCTTTACATCACCCCACTTATTTCCCTCCCTTTGATACATCCAACAGCTTTCTTCTTCCTTCTTTTAACCTTGATCCAGTTGAAGCAGAGAGAGGGACATCGTCAGAGCTATTGGGCAGCACTTGCTTATCAAAAGCCTACTCACTCATACTCAGTTCCATCAAGACTACTCAGCCCCGACCTCATTACAGCCTTAATTCAAGCAAAGACAAAACAACTGAATTCCAGAATGGAAGTGAGAATTACTGCCCTTGAGTTCATGATATAAACAAAAATTAACAATTTATTATTAATAATATAGCTTTAGCAGAACACAGATGAACGCTAGGTAATCCAATTAATATGTATGTGCTAACTCCAATATTCTTTGATCACCAACCTCCAAAATGACAGACAGATGACATAGTTTGGGGATAAATTTAAGAAAAACATCAGAATTTGAGTGTTCAATAATCATTTCAACAATGAGTACTCAGCCTCATGAAACCTGATGGGTTTTAATATAGGCACACAGAATTGTATTTTGTCCAAATTCTGAAGTCACTGGTCAATACAAGCAACTTCAAAAGACTTTTCTTGATTCCTTGGAGACTGTGATTCTTTTCTCAGGACTTTCAACAAGTTAATGATTAGAGATTAACTAGACAAAGCACAACCAAAAAAGAAAACACAATCCTGCACGTTCCAAAGCAACACTGCCTTCTGCCTAAAATCACACTTTGGCAGATGGAGTACAAAGTGGGAAAGTACAAGGTCATGCACTTTGGTAAGAAGAATAGAAGCACTGACTATTTTCTAAATGGGAAGAAAATTCAGAAGTCTGATGTATAAAGAAACTTGAAAGTTCTGGTTCAGAATTTTCTCAAAGTAAACTTGCAGGTTGAGTTAGTAGCTAGGAAGGCAAATGTAATGTTGCCATTTATTTTGAGTGGACTTGAATATAAAAGCAGGGATGTAATTCTGAGGCTCTATAAGGCTCTGGTCAGACTGCATTTAGAGTACTGCACACAGTTTTGGGTCCCATATCTTAGAAATAATGTACTGGCCTTGGAGCAGGTTCAGAGGAGGTTCACAAGAATGGTCCCAGGGATGAAAAGCTTCACATATGAGGAAAGTTTGAGGACTCGGGTCTATACTTGATCGAGTTTAGAAGGATGAAGGTAGATCTAATAGAAACTTACAGAATACTGAATAGCCTGGACAAAGTGGATGTTGGGAAGATGTTTCTATTGGAAGGAAAGATTAGGACCAAAGGCCACAGCCTTAGAGTAAAGGGAAGACCTTTTAGAATGGAGATAAGGAGAAACTTCTTCAGTTAGATAGTGATCAATCTATGGAATTCACTGCCCCAGAAGGTTGTGGCAGCCAGGTCATTGACTATACTTAAGATGGAGCTGGATAGGTTCTGCGTATCAAAGGGATCATGGTTTATGGGAAGAAAGCGGGAGAAATGGGGTGGAGAAATTTATCAGCCATGATTTAATGGTGGAGCAGACTTGATGGGCTCAATGGGCTAATTTCTGCTCCTATGTCTTAATGGTCTTATGATCTTTCTTGTTCAACATTCTCTTTGATTGACTGGTCAGTACCAGTCCTCCTTTGATTGACAAATTTAATATCCAACCAGCTGCTGCTAGTCGCTGAGCATAAAAAACATTTCAATGCCAGTTCCTCTATACTGTTCTTAGAGCAGTAATTAAATGGCTTTATTTTTCCAGATCAATTATCAATGGAAAATGTCAGGCTTTCTGTTCTCATGTTTTTTTATAAAGCAAGCTGCTGCTTAAAGTTCAAATTTCAATTCTCAACTGAAAGTCACAGTTCCAAAGTGAAAATGAAAAAATAACATAAAAATAATAGTTCCAACAATAGTGCCTTTCACAACTACCATTGTCTTGAAGGCCAAGGCAGCAGATGCATGGGAACATCACCACCTGCAATTCTCCAAGCCACCCACCATCCGGTCTTGGAAATATATCGCTGTTCTTTCACTGTCTCTAAGTCAAAATCCAAGAACTCTCCCACCTCCAACCCCATCCCCATTCCCACTGAATAACTTTGTCAATGTGGTAGGGAGGTAGCACCCTTGTGGTATTACTGCTGGACTGAGGCCCAGATAATGTTCTGGGGACCTGGGTTCAAATAAAAAATATCTGGAATTAAGAATCTAATAAATTGATTGTTGGGGAAGAACTCATCTGATTCACCAATGCCCTTGAGAAAGGCAAACTGCCATCATTACTTGGACTGGCCTACATGTGACTCCAGACTCACATCAATGTGGTTAACTCTTAGATGTCCTCTGGGTAATTAGGAGTAGGCAATAAATGCTGGTCCAGCAAGCGATGCCCTCATCCCAAAAACGATTAAAAAAACTTACATCAAATGAACCACAGCAATTTAAGAGGGCATCTCACAATCAACTTCTTAATGGCACTCAGAGATGCGCTGTAAATATTGTCTCAAGCAATAATGCCCGTATCATGGATCAAATAAAAACATTACCCAATTACCATTTCCTTCCACGTGCCATCTTCCCATCTGTGAGTATTCTAACACCCTGAACACTCCTATTACCCTACTCAATGCATCTTTTTGTGCACTCAGGGGACCAATTCCATGTGCCCTTCCAATACTTGACCGTGACTCTGGACCAGCTCCTGTACTGAGTGCAACTCACCCTCATCCCCCCAGCCCCTCCCTCCTGCCACTTTGACTGTAATTTTTCTGTGCATCATCGGCAACCTCAGTTTGACCATCAGAAACCCATCTTTCAATCCCTGGGTGGCATGCCCACCTGGTCTGTTTACAGGGCCACTACAACAGGGCGCTATGATCTTCCCTTCATTGGACCTCCCTATTCGTGAACACCACCCTCTATACACTTGCCCTTCCCTCTATTGTTACATTTTGCATCTTGACACTATACATTTAACACCCAATGCCTCGTGCCAGAGTTGTTAATGAAAATGTGCATCTCGTCACAACTGTACAAAACCAACTTCTACGTTGTGATTGTGAACTGGATGTCACAAGATTGTCTTGTGCCAGTATCTTTATTCTGAGGGTAGGATTTTATTGTAAACTTTTTTAGGCTAGTGACTATTCATGCATATGTGTTACAAGTACGAGTCCATCATAGGTCAGTGTTATATCAGACATACTGCAAACATTTTGCTGACTTTAGCAATGCACCTTAATCCATCACCAGGAAATTGAAAGATTGCATCCTGAATAATGAAGTCACTTTACATATCTCTCTTCCCTCTGTGTGGACTCCATAAAACTCTCCCTGTACAGAGGCAAATGCACAAAAAATGGGAATCAGCTTTGCAAAGCTCTGATTTATTTTCTTATATCATTAGTTTCCATATCAGTACAGAGTTGGCTTAAAACATGCAGAGGATTCTTTTCATTTTTATCAAACTCATAATTGTGGAGGCCAAAGAGAAAATGAGAGGTGAAATGGGCTTTCATAAACTATTGATTGTATTGGCAAATTAGTCTATCTCAGAATCTTGTCCTATTTCTAATCACATGCCTAAAGCAAGTGAATCACTGCATTGAAATTGTGTTACTTATGCCCTCGTGGAATACGCTACAATTGAATAGTGCCTTTGGAATTAAAATGTGTTCAGATACAGTCAGTCTTAGGAAAGTTTGGAGCCTTATCAAGGGATAGTGCTGAATTTCTCATCAATGTAGTTCTTCACTGGTAAAGAAGGTATCTTCCTTTAGTAACCACAGGCATTTTAGTTAGATGGATGGGTGACCTAGGCCTGTGTCAAACTTCGATTGATGCCACTATAAACCCCAGCATTTTCCAATGATTTGTAAATCTCTGATAGAGTGTGTTATCTATTTACTTGCATCAGGGCATTGCCCTGCAGTCATTTAGAAGGTCAAACCATGAGGACAATCTTTGTTGCATTAAATGAGGAAAAGACCCCACAAAAATAAAAGCAGCTGTTGGGGCTGTAGAGTAGAATAAGCTAAATTACTTCCCTTCAGCAGGATAGTCCTCAGGCTATGTTCTGAATGCAGAGAGGAAACTACAAAACAGCACACATTAACTTTTATAACAAGGAGTATAGTTTAACTCCTGTGCTGCTGAATTTCTCAATGCATTGGGGAAAGGGACCAGAAAGTATGTCAAGCAGGATAGTCTAGCATATTAAAAAAGAGAGTTAGGAAATGATAATTACAAATGATGCACTGTGCAACATGTGAGAAACGTAGTACTGCTTCTAAATTAATACTCTCACACAACCTCTGCATCCTGAGTTCCAGCAAGGCAGCATCTCCTTTGCACAGCTTGGTTCAAATCCTCATTCTTTTGAGCAAGAGAACTCCATGTATGGATTCACATATACAGACATAAGGAGAGCTGCTCTCTAAGCAGTTAAAATGTAATTGTTTACAAGGTCAGGAGGGCAATGGCTGTACAGTGAAGATATTTTAATTAACTCCAGGTGAAGTAGGACCCAGGAAATGCAAAGGGCACCCTGTAATACTTAAATTGGTGTGAGAATTGTATAGCATGCAGCAACAAAATCAAACAGCTTTAGATTGGCTCCTTCAGGGAATCAGCTCTCTGGAGTTAGACTAAATCTGACCATGAATTTATATTGCAACTTCAGTGCTTGTGTAAAGTAATATTGTTGTATAAATTCACCCTAAATGCCAGTAGAACCTATAATAGGAGGTTACAAGAATATAATAAGATTTTTGCTGTGCTATAAGCAGAAAATTCTTTTTAAGCTTGCACTGTGGCCTTTGGTTTATACCTTAAGTACAGATTTACCTTAAACTTCTGTTACTGATAATAAGATTTATGTTACTTGCTGTTGCTACCAAATTTATTCCTTATTTGATGTTGCTCCCACTCAATACTGAACATTCGATGGATTCCTTCAATTTGCACTTATTCATACATCAGATGTTAATATAGTTTGTGGTTTTAAAATAGTTGATTTTGTTTCGTCTTCCGAATTCAGGTCAATTTTATACAGTCGTGTAAACTATGAATGAAAGCTATTAATTAAGTAGTGAAAGTGTAATGTCCCATAAATAGGCAGGATTAGATGTTCTGAGGAATGTGATATGATGTAAAGATGTGAGGTAGATTAATTGAGGCATGATAGATACAAAGATATTGTGGTATTTTGCAACTTTTTGTCTGTGTATTCATTTGTAGATAATATACTTACAGATATGCAAATCTGGGGGATTGTTATGAATGTTATATACTATATTGCTGTAGTATATTAATCAATTCTTCCTGGCATCAGAGGTCCTGCATGCTGTGATCCAACCAAAGATTAAATTACACAGGACAGTGGTTGAATTATCCCATTGAAAACCCCAAGAAGCCTTTAAAATTCAATATACATAGCAACCAAGAAGTTGATTCCATACCTGGAAGCGACAGAGTCTGTTAGGAGCTGACTCTCCAATAACAGCCTCTGAGATAGACTATGACTGAGCAAGCAGTGAGCAATGGGAAAGTGAGTGATGGTCCAACAACCTCAGCACTGGAGCAGCAGCAGTGAGAGAGGCCACTAAAGGGGGGTGGGTGGGGTTTGGGGATGTAGAATGAGGAGAGGCTGTAGAGGAAATAAGAGGTTGTCAGGGTTAGAGCGGCTGTGCTGATGGGGAGAGGTGCTGCCAGTGGGGACAGAGGCTGCAGTGGGTATAGGGAATGCTGCAGGGGAGAGGTTGTAGAGAAGCTGTCAGGGCGAAAGAGGCTATATGGGCAGGTTGAGGCTGTAGAGGGATGGTGAGGTTATGGGGACGAGGTTGGGGAGAGCAGTTGTGTTGGAGAGAGAGGCTGTGAAAAAGGGAGAGAGACTATGAGAAGAGAGTGGTTGCAGCTGGGGCCAGACTGTCAGGATAATAGTGGGGACAAGGTGCAATGGGGAAATAGTCTACAAAGTTCAGAGTAGCTGTAGGTGAGAGAGGCAATGTTGCTGTGAAAGATTACTATGGATGAGACAAGCTGCAAGGGACAGACAATGGTTTTAAAACTATCAACAAAGAAAAACTCAGCCCACTGGGAACCATGAAAATGTGAAGTAACTGACAAAGGAAGGTGAAGCATGCAGTTTAAGGCTGGATAACTTCAGGAAGAACATAATTGAAGTAAACATTGTGTTAATTGGATAATTGAATGCTGAAGAGCTTCATGCAATCATGAGTTATCACGTCAAATTCTATGAATAGCTTGAGGTGCAGTGACAATATTAAAGGCAAATGGGCAGCCATTTTTGAATTTGCGAAGGTCATGTGGCAGAGTGGCCTAAGGTGTTGGATTAAGGTTCCAGACTTTGTGGAGGTATGGGTTTGAACCCTACCACCATTTCAGATACTTTAGTTAGTCTGACAAGAACTCCTTTGGTTTATTGGAGGTGATTGTGGTGAAATCACTGGATGAGTAATCCAGAAACAGGCTAATGATATGGGGACACAGGTTCAAATTCTACCATAGCAACTGGTGAAATTTAAATTCAATTAATTAACCTGGAAATGAAAGCTAGTCTTACTTATGGTGGCCCTGAAGTTACCATTGATTGTAATAAGCAAAAAAAAAACACATCTTGTTTGATCATGTAGTTTTGGGACAGGTCTGCCATCCTTACCTGGTCTAGCTTATGTGAGACTCTGGACCTACATCATTGTAGCTGAAGCTTAACTTCTCTCAAGGGCAATTAGGTATGGTCAATAAAAGCTAACCTTATCAGCAATGCCCATACCCTATGGAAGAGTATATAGATAAACAAAATCCAAACCAACAATAAACCACTGGCATTTTTGTAAGGCTTTTTATGACCTCAGGAAATGTCAAAGCACTTTACAGATAATAACGTTCTGTGGAAGTGAAGTCATTGTTATATTGAAGGAATTGTAATAAGGTAAGTGAGCAACTAATTTAGGGGAATCGCAGACAAGGAGCACACCTGAAAGTTACAACCAAATCTCTTATGAGTGAAAGTAGGAAACAATTCTATACAGGAAAGGTGGTAGACATTTGGAAATCTCTTTAAGTATCATCAGTTGATATTAGCTTTTTTTTAATCAGTTACAGGATATGGATGTTATTGGCTCAGGAAACATTTGTTGTCAATTCCTAATTGTTGTTGAAAAGGTGAGAGTAAACAGTTTTCTCAATGTCAATTAATATCAATGCTACATCCAATGTGAAATTTAAATCTGAGATTGGGAACTGAGATGCAGGAAAAAAAAGTGATTATCTGGTTAAACTTCAGAGAATGAATTCATAGAATGTTCCAGGTTTGTGCATTTATGAAGAAAACATATTTCCTGTGACCTCAGAAGTTCACAGGAGCTGTGTTTAGGATGATAGCTTTTTGTGTGTATAAATGTATCAATTATTTCGGAAATAAATATGCTTGCTTACCGATGCTTGCTTGTTTCTTGTGCTAATTTAGTACCACATACCTAGGAATTTGCAGCTCCCTGTATTTTGCAGCTTTAAGTTTAACAAAGAGGATTAATTTTGATGAATTACTTTAATTCTGCTTCTTTGTGAGTTCACATGGGTGGAAATGGGATGAGGCATTTCAGTTATGAAGAAAGTTTGGAGAAGTTGGGATTGTTTTCCTTGGAGAATAGAAGGCTAAGGAGAGATTTGATAGAAGTTTTTAAAATCATGAGGGTTCTGGAAAAAGTGCAGAAGGAGAAACTGTTCCCACTCATCAATGATCAAAAACTAAAAAAAGAAATTTTGGAAAAAGCGCAAGTCCCAAGTAAGGAAAATCTTTTCTCATACTGTGAGTGGTTAGGGTCCAGAATGCATTAAAAACATGTATAACCATTCTCTCTCGAAACAT
This sequence comes from Chiloscyllium plagiosum, assembly GCF_037043375.1. Taxonomy (NCBI): domain Eukaryota; kingdom Metazoa; phylum Chordata; class Chondrichthyes; order Orectolobiformes; family Hemiscylliidae; genus Chiloscyllium; species Chiloscyllium plagiosum. The sequence goes on along the minus strand of NW_028270141.1, from coordinate 98,132,272 downwards.
GTCTTGAGAAGTGAGATTTGAATTTAGACTTTCTAGTCTGGAAGTAAGGACACTGCACCACAAGAGCCCTTGGGGTTCAGACTGTGCTGGCTGTATTGGAGGCTGGTCCAATTGAGATAATCAAGAGTGGATTAGATGATTATTTCAACAATGTGCAAAAGTATGAGGGTCAAGGGGGGAGATTGGCACTAAGTTAAAATGCTCAGCAAGCGAATGCAAACATAACGGTCCGCACTGTATAACTGCCGTGACTCAAATGCCTGATGTGTCTAAACAAATACACGTAGGTAACGTTCCTATGTGACTGCATCACCTAATAAAGAGAGTGTGTGAATTAAAAAGGAGGACGTGAAAATAAAAAAACATCAGCCCACTTGTATATCAAAATATAGCCTTGAGAAAACCTCAGGAAAAATCATTGAGGTGAAAAAATAACTTTGATCCCTGCGTCCAAATCCATTTCTAATTTGACATTAGAATTGAGCATGTCAGCAAGAATGGTGCTATTGTTGTCTTGTGTACTGATCTCTACCTTGTAGAGGCAAAGCATCAGCTCTTGAATACATTGTCTAATCTCTCCCTGGCCCAGAACTCCACCACTGAACATCGCTATTATTTCCATGACCATTATTGACCTCATCTTATCTTGCCTTCTCCATAGCCTCCCACCTCACAGTCCCCCAAACCTGTACAACCCACTTCATTTATCTTCTTCCCAAAATCCACAAACAAGACTGCACAGGGCAGACACATTGTTTTTGTCTGTTCCTGCCCCTGAACTTACTTCTTCCTATCTTGACTCAATTTTTTGTCTCCCTTGTCCAGTCTTTTTCAACTAACATCCATGATTGTTCTGATGTTTTAAATCTGTTTCAATATTTTGAGTTTGTTGGCACCAGCTGCCTCCTCTTCTCCATGGACATGTAATCACTTTACATCAGGACGGTCTAAGGACTCTCCATGTCATCTCTGAAAGAAAGTCTGAACTCGCCCTATCCACCAGCATCCTTCTCTGCCTGGCCAAGATCATTTTCACTTTGATCAACTTCTCCTTTAACTCCTCTCACTTTCTTCAGATCAAAGATGCGGTCATGAATACCTAGAGTAAAAGATCCCCTAGGAACAGCAACCATGATGCTAGACTTTAACAGTGGTGGCAAGGTGGCTCAGTGGTTAGCACTACTGCCTCACAGCGCTAGGGACCTGGGTTTGGTTCCCGCCTCGGGCGATTGTCTGTGTGGAGTTTGCACATCCTCCCTGTGTCTGCATCGGTTTCCTCCGGGTACTCTGGTTTCCTCCAACAATCCAACGATGTGCTGGTCGGGTGAACTAGTGATGGTAAATTGCCCATAATGTTAGGTGTATTAGTCAGGGGTTACAGTAGGGTATGGGAATGGGTCTGGGTGGGTTACTCTTCAAAGGGTTGGTGTGGACTGAAGGGCCTGCTTCCATACTGTTGGGAGTCGAATCTAATCTTATTCAGTTTGATAATGAGAAACATAGGCCAGAAACAACTGTGATAAATGTAATTAAGGTTGGTGAGGGCAAAGATGGCTAGAGTGGAGAGTTGAACACTGTGGCCATTGCCGTGAAGGTTACCAATAACATTAATGCTAAGATTCTTCGATTTGTAGCCTGAGTGAATTTTCTTTGCCCTGATTCCCTTTTGTTTTAAACTGAATTGCAACCCTCAGAGTTGGAGAGATCCTTTGCATGCAACTCAGAGTAAATAATGGATAATTATTTGATTGTGACCATTATAGCACATTAATGTATAAATGCAGGCTGGAACTGGTTTATGTGAGAGCGTTTAGTCCCAATACTCCAGTCGCAATACTCACGGCCTCTTTTAAATACCCCATCCATGTGAATTCTTCCAAGTAAAAACCACAGAGCTTGCCTGCTGTTTTGGACATAAACTGCACAGGATGGCTTGCTAATTTGCAGGGGGAATCTAACCGTCCCTTGTTATCTTGTGCTGTTTAACATAGACTCTGAAAGACTGCTAGTCACAATGTATGCTCCCAGTATCGTATTAGTGTCTGCTCCTGCAGCCTTCCTCAAAGGTCAGTTCACCTACTTTTGCGAACAGGCATTTCATGAAGACTGGAATTTTAAAACAACTGCCAAGCAAGAAAAAATAAATGCACAATTCCTCTGCTGGTTTGATGGAAGCTTTTCAAGCTCAAATTTGTTTGGCAGGGTAGGTCCACAGTCCCACTTTGTTGCCAACTCTGATATCTTTGCAGATTAGACTCTGCACATATTCACTGATATAAAGCAGTTGTAAAATTAAACCCCAATAAAAATTGGTTTCATCTTGTATGGACTTACATACAAGTGGCCACCAGAAGTTGGTATTACATGAGGATTTGAGCTAAAGGGAGAGGTTGAATAGGCTGGGGCTGTTTTCCCTAGAGCATTGGAGGCTGAGGGGTGACCTTATAGAGGTTTATAAAATCATGAGGGGCATGGATAGGGTGAATAGAAAAAGTCTTTAACCTGGGGTGAGGGAGTCCAGAACTAGAGGGCATAGGTTTAGGGTGAGAGGGGAAAAATATAAAACAGACTTAAGAGGCAACCTTTTCACACAGAGGGTGGTACATGTATGGAATGAGCTGCCAGAGGAAGTGGTGGAGACTGGTACAATTGTAACATTTAAAAGGCATTTGTTTGAATAGAGAGGGTTCGGAGAGATATGGGCCGGGTGCTGGCAGGTGGGACTAGATTGGGTTGGGATATCTGGTGAGCATGGACGGGTTGGACCGAAGGGTTTGTTTCTGGGCTGTACATCTCTATGACTCTATAAATAGACAAGTCTTTGAAAATAGCAGGACAAGTTGGATTTTGGGTTCTTGGCTCAGAGTACAAAAACAAGGAAGTTACATGAAGCCTTTAGAAAACACTAGTTAGGCCCTAGTTGGAATAACATGAATAATTCTGGGCATCTTATTTCAAGAATGACTTCAGGTCCATGGATAGAATAATGAATCGGCAGTTGTTTTCCTTCAAACAAAGAAACCTTGAGGAGGGTCGATGGAGTTGTGCAAAAAATAAATTGTTATCAGTAGCAGAATCATTGGTTACAAGAGAATACAGTTTAAGATAATTGACACAAAGACAGGTGTTGTCATGAGAAAACCAGTTTTGCTCGGACAGTTTTATGATTTGGAGTAGACTGTATGGAAATATAGTGGTAGTAGAATTAATAACTTTCAATAAGAAATTAGATAAACTCAAACGAAAAATCTATTGGGTTACAGAGAAAGCACGGAGTAGTACAATTAATTTGGCAGTGTTTTTGAACAGCTGGCTCAGGATAAGCTTTTTTTTGCGTTGTGTCATGAGCTTCTAAGGGATAGGAAACTGCTTTGTACCAGTGAATATGGAAATTCCATATATAAAATGCACTCATTAAAAAAAAATGCAGATCAAGCACAGCCTATTGTAATCTCTAGTTTTTATGGGTAGATGGTAATTGTTTGATCACGTTCTTGTAAAAGTACTTCGGGTTTTGATACAAAGTCAGGCCAGAATTCTGAATAACTGTTGATGTATGTTTATTGTTACATGGCACATGATGGTAATGCTATGGTACAGGAGGCTCAAAGGGTATATGGAGTCCAAATTCTGTGCCCCTCCCCCCACTGCCCTCCAAACTCTGGACCATGACTGTTGATGTGTACGTATGGTGTGTAGTTACTCTCAAGCAAATACAGTCATACCTGCTCCTGAATCAAGAAAGGATTTTGCATCAAAATTCATGACATTTAACACTACTGATCAATAAATCTGTTTAATCTGATCATGGACTTCACCAGTTTCCTCATTTCCCCTCCCCCTACCTTGCCCCAGTTCCAAACTTCCAGCTCAGCACTCTCCTTATGACCTGTCCTACCTGCCAATCTTCCTTCTCACCTATCTGCTCCACCCTCCTCCCTGACCTATCATCTTCACCCCATCCCCATCCACCCATTGTACTCTTTGCTACCTTCTTCCCAGCCTCACTCCCCCTCCCATTTATCTCTCCGACCCAGAGGCTCCCTGCCATCATTCCTGATGAAGGGCTTTTGACCAAAATGTCGATTTCCCTGCTCCTTGGATGCTGCCTGACCTGCTGGGCTTTTCCAGCACAACTCTAATCTAGAATCTGTTTGTAAGGTCAACAGCATCCATTTGAGCAAGAAAGTATATGATTTCCATGTCATCTGCCTTCTCTTACTTAGTTCGCTCAGTTCGGGAGCTAACCTTTACAATTTTGATTCAAAAGATGAACTCGTGTTGCAAACTTGCAGCCGTGAAGGTACAGAAGTACCTGTGATCCTTCCTTGCACCAAACATCAGCACTTCAAAATGGAAGTTCCCTGCTTTTCCTAATTTTGATGGGTTTCTTGATGCAAAAAGGAGCTATCTTTGGCTTTACTTCATTGATGGCTCAGACTGAGCTTTGTCCTTATGTTGAATGATCCTTTGGCATTTCGCCCTGTGTCCAGCCTGCCTTGCACACTGGCTCATTTGTTTGAACATCAGTCATTTCGGAGTACAATAAATAAGGAGTATACAGTTGAGGGTTTGAAACAGTTCACCCTACATCTTTACACAAATTAGAGGCACTGTATAAATCTTTGATAGAGTTTACCAAGGCTACTGGCTTCTGTAACCCCTGACTGGACTCTACGCATTCACTAACAAAATTCTCGGGACTGAAATATGCATCAAAGGCTGCTAGGGCTGACTGGGAATCTGTTGAAGTTTCATGAGCACCTCCCCGTATTAAAAACCTCTTCAGCTATAGTAACCACAGTGTATAGTAATGTACAGACATGGAGCTTTTTTTCTACTTCACATGGGAACCTGAGGCAAATCCGTACCTGTAGGTCTGAGTCTTCTTCCCATCTAAGTGCTAGTTGTGGATTTTTGACTGCATCAAAGGGCCTTGGAAAAGGCAGGGGTTCTCAGCTTGCACCGGCATGCTGCCTCTTCTGAGTATATCTCACTTTAGATTAGCTGACAAGCCACTAACTTGGGGAAATCTTCTGATGATCTTCCTGGCTTGTAATTCTACCTTGCCCCATGGTTGCTCAGTCTTGCTTTATGGTTCTTTAGATTTCTCTTTGGGGAAAAAAAATCACTTTTCTTAAACTGAAGTGTCTATCACTATCACACCTTTGACAATGTTCTGCTGTGAGTTCTTTGGATATAGTCTCAGCCTATGGAGTGGACAACTCTGAGCTATACATAGTAAGGACCTGTAACACATTCCATGAAGGTTACAGTAATCTTGGTTCCTGGTTACTGCCGAGGTCTGTTTACAGAATCAAACTCCATCAAACTCTTGCAGTCCGAATTTGACCCATTGCATAATTCTTTTACTACTTCAGCTCACCTAAACTATGGTTATTGAATTGGAGTGACCTGGTTAGTATCTAGCAGCAATAAAAACAGAAAGTGCTCAGCGGGTTAGGTCACATCTGTGGAGAAAAATAGAGAGTCAATGTTTCAGGTTATGACCTAGAACTGGGAAAAGTAATAGATTTTAAGCAAATGAAATGGGGAATGATGGAAAATGAATAAAAAGGAAGAATCGATGATAGGGCATTACATTTAAACATTAAACAAATGTCTTTTCTACAAGTATCTGATTGCATCTTTAATAGGCTGTTGAAAATAGCAATATTAGAAATATCACATGGGATACTTGCATTTTCCCTTTATCTCTTCATTCATGGTGCACTATGATTTTGAAACGATGAAATTAATCATAGCAGCTACAAAATATGATTTTGGTAAATGCCAAGTGATGAAGTACAATTTCCGGAATTAATGCAACTGTGAAAACAGTTTATTCTCTGAATTAAAAAAAACATTTGATGCTCTTGTAACTTTGATGTAGAAATGACCAGATTACCTTAGCCAAGGGCTTTGCCAGTGGAAAACCGAGTTTATGGCTTGTTTCCATTTATCTACTTGAAAGCAAACAATAAGAGGAAGAAGTTAATTTCACAAACTTATTTCATCTTATTTTCTGTTCCTTCTGTTGAAATCATTTATCTGTGACTTTTGTGGAAACTGGTCTCAAGAACTACAACTGGGTTATGGCTGTCTACCACAAGATGGAGACAATGTTACAGTGGGGAATGGCCAGACACACTTCCTAACACTAGTGTGCTGTAGTTCCTGTGTTCCAAAGGTCAGGTTGTTTCCATGAGTTTAATGGACTGGTTAGGTTAAATCTCTGAACTGGTGTTGAGACCAGAGTGAGATGGGCTCACATTACTTACAAAATAATTATTGCCACACTTGATGAAAGCTCAACGTGAACAGTATTTGGCCATCTTCATTTTCATGATGGTACTGTCTTAAAAAGTATTTGTTTAAACAACTAAATGTATGTTGGTTTTACTTTTAAGCATTCACAGGTGTATTCAAGAAATATAAAATTCTGATATATTACTTTCAGCTCTGGAGTTTAAAGTATACTCACCAAACATGAAAATAGAGCAATGGGTACATCTACAGAACAATTATTGAAAGGTCTTACATAATATTCTCAAACATTACTAAGGCCTTTCCAAGAAATGCTATTTTACTGTGGCAATTTTCTAAACTTTTAGATGATGTTGCCACCCAAAAATACAAAAAAAACTGATCAAGAAATTGAGTAAATTAAGTTTAATAAATGTTGTATTTCAACCCGAATGCTGGTATTCGTTTAGAAAAATACCATTTTCAACACACTGCTGTCAATCTTGGGTGCAGACAATTAACAGCAAAACTAATGTTGGAAAATACATGTTCTATTGGAGCAGGCAATCCTGAAATGCCAATTCTATACTTATGGAAAGTGCTGTGCTTTCATCTTGCAGCACTCCAATGGACGGCATTCTGCTATGTCACAAGGCTCTCTGAAGTAATTTCTATTTGCTCCATTTCCATTTCCTCCTCTTTTTAAGTCTCAACTTCATCTAAAAGATTTACCATAGCGCTCTTTTCAGTTTCACGCATTGTTTTCAGTGCTGCCTCCACTGCCTCATCCAGTTCAGCTATAGCTTCCCTACTTTCACCATCACTGCAACTTGTAGAAGCTTTGACTGAGCAGTGATCTAGATGGCAGGTGAATGAAATTGCATGTTTATGGCATGAATCTAACAAATAGGCAGTGAGCACATATTTGGCAATCATATCAGGATCGTTTTGATTCATGCAAAGCTCCCGGAGAGTGCCAAAAGGAATTTTGATTTTGCGCTGCATTTGGATAAGACCATCATAAATTGGATAAATATCAAAATTGAAACTGACTGTTCGGCAGACATGGCAGTCGTAGCACATGAAGGGCTTATGCCCAAAACGTCGATTCTCCAGCTGTTTGGATGCTGCCTGACCTGCTGTGCTTTTCCAGCACCACACTCTCGACTCTGATCTCCAGCAACTGCAGTCTTCACTTTATCTAGTCGTAGCACATTGAAAGGTAAAAAGAAATGGCAAGGTGTCCTCAGTTAGTTGTCATTGCTGAAGTGTTTGGGCATCAGATTGTTTTGTTACAGAGCTCTCTGAAAGCATAGCTGTTATGGCCTACCTATGCTTACTGAGTCTTTCAAAATTGACAGGTGCCAAATTCTAACGGGAGTGCTGCAATTGGAGTGCTGCAATTAGACTGGATCAATTGGTGCTGGATCTGAATTTGTGCTTGTTTTTTTTTGAGTGTTTTTCAGAGCTCTGAAGTTCTGAAGAAGGGTCACTGATCCTGAAATGTTCACTCTGCTTTCTGTCCATCAATGCTGCCAGCCCTACAGAGGTTCTCCAGTAATTTCTGTTTTTGTCCTGTCTTTCCACTATAAGTGTTTAATTTTTCAGCCAGCTTTGCCACTGTATGTTGAACTGTCGTATTTTCAGTGTCTACAAATACCGATCAAAGATTCTCATTCTCAATATAATGGCAGGTAGCAGTCATACAGCTTTCTCTACTTAATGCTGTCCAGTAGTCAGTGGTGAAGTGAGTATAATAGTGCCTTCCAAATTCACCCCGCAAAGAGTCTGCACAGTCCTCCTAACATTTCTTTAGATGTGAGGTTACTGTCTGTCTTACAGGCACATGGCAGTCAAATCTTTTAAAACTCTTCAATGCATTAAAATCTATGCCCTCAGTGACACTTATAGTTAGCAAATCTGTACTGATCATAGAACATATCATATCCTTTAGGCGTTTTGGCATGTTGTATGTTGCGTTTTCTTGAACTGAAACAAACACTAAGTTTCATTTGATTATTGCCTTCATTTTCACATGATACAGAAGGATGCTTTAAAATTAAATGGTTCAGCATGTGTCAGTGCTGTTTATATGCCTCAGCAGTGCACCACACAGGTTACATATAAAAGTGTTTCGTCCATTTCTGTGAAAATAGTTCTGCTCCTTTTCACATGCTCAATTTTCAGAATACGGTTATATTTCCTGCTGTGGAAAAGCAATTTCCAAAAATTGCCAAAACTAAAGTGCTGTTAGTATTACTGCGCTTTCTAAAATGTGGTACTATAATGGTACAGAATTACTTTGCCAATCTGTTTTATACATAACTTAATATATTCATGGTAAAATTAGCATTTATCGTTTTTACTGTTTTACAACCCTATTTCTTAATCTGATCCTTTATTTAAAAAAAGATAGTTTTTTTTCAGCTGAGATATTAAACTAACAATTTAATTTTTTTTATTAAATTCTCTTTGTGCTTTTAGTTATTATAATGGCAGTGGAGATTCCCTTCAGTATGAATGAATACATTTGAAGTTTAATAGCTCTAACATATAACTATTAAATGTTTAATTAGTTGCCAAGGCTTTGTTCAATGAAAATATTCTATTTAACAGAGTATTCTTACTGCATAATTCTGCCTTAATACTTCTGTCTGAATGTGCTTCACATAAAAACACAGGCCTCAGAACTCTGCATATCCATAAAATGACTAATCCTCGTCATCATATGCATGAGAACTACTTGTGTTATTACTTCTAGCCACTTGGTGTCAGTAGTGGTTCAGGTGAACAATCTTGCTTCTGGGCTGAATTTTACTTTAACTGATAAAGTATCACTGCCAGGACCAAAATCAGGAACTGGCCCCCACGTGAGCCAATGGCAGGACCCTGGGGACAATTTTGCTGGTGGCAGCCAATTAATGGCCATTACCATCAAGATAATCATCCAAATTGGGACAGTGACTGGTGCAGCTCAGCAAATGTTCGCTGTCAAAGGCTGCAGGATGGCAAAGCTATAGTAACCTCTTTATTTTCCTGGCTATGGGAAACTGGCACAACAACCAGGGACAATTTTTATGGTGCTCATGCTCTGACTACTCCATAAACAATTGAAAATGATCGCCTTAAGAACGCTTATGCTGTATCTTTGGGGTGCTGTTCTGTCAGCCATACTGTCTTTCAGGTGAGGCATAAAGTCATAGAGATGTACAGCACGGAAACAGACCCTTTGGTCCCACCCCGATTCCCTCCAAACCTTCCTATTCATTTACTTATCCAAATGTCTTTTAAATGTTATAACTGTGTCTGTACCTACCACTTTCTCAGGAAGTTCATTTCACATGCAAACTACCCTCTGTGTAAAAAAAAAGCCCCTAATGTCTTTTTAAAATCTCTCTCCTCTCACCTTAAAATATGCCCCCTAGTTTTGAAATCCCCCATTCAAGGGAAATAAAATACCTACCATTAGCCCCATCTATACCCCTCGTGATTTTATAAACCTTTATAAGGTCACCTCGCAACCTCCTGCGCTCCAGTGAAAAAAAGTACCAGCCTATTCAGCTTTTCTTGCCTCTCATGAGGACACGAAAGATCCCATGGCATGTGCTAGTCAATAGTTATCCATGAATCGACGGGACTATAAATAGATTATCTGGCCATTATCTCATTCAAGTCCACAATTTACAACTTAGTTTCCATTTTTCCTAATTACAGGTGATTACATTTTGGGATCTCCTGGGTTCAAGATTGGCAGTATACAAATGCTAATCTATCTTTCACTGACTAACCTAATAGCCCTTGTTGCTTTTCATGAAAATGTTGGAAATTGCAAGAATTTTCTCTCTCGCAAGTTATTTATTTTAAAATTTCTAGCCATGTTGATGGGTGACAGAATATTACAGTACATTATGTATCTAGACCCAAGGCTTTACAGGTATTTCCTCTATTTGCTGACTGTTGTCCCAAAAGAAATGAGTTTACAGCCTAGAGATAGCAACAGGGAAAGTAGCTCAGAGATTGTTGCATGAATTAAATTAAATACATAACTGGATAGCCCAATGGCATGAAATCTAATGCAGCAAACTATAAACTTTTACACATAGTACTTTCAAAATAGAATAATAGGTTCATAAAAATACAAAGTATTGAAGAGGTCTTTTGGCCCACTAAGTCTGCACTGACAAAACATGACTTGAAATAATAGTTAAAAAATAGTTTATGATGAATCTGAAAGAAACCAGAAAGTCATAGCAAAACAGATTTTCAGCAGAATGGATCAGTAAAATCTGATTTCAACAAATTTAAACAGACAATCATCACCAAGTTACTTCAGCGATTTGATCAGACTTAATTACTATTGGACAACTAAGAGTTCAGTTTCTCTCTCAATTCCACTCTTTTCCTCTTAAGTGACAACAGTTGCTATCCTCAAACTTTCAGCCTCTCAGGGCTATTGAAAAAAAATCTGTGCTGTCTCCCAGATTCATCTCCTGACTGATGCTCATTGTTTCTCTTGGCTGACTCAGGCCTGATTCCTTCTCTCCTTGATTCTTTCCAGATCCTGCTTCCTCTTTTCTCCTGTTTTGTTCACCCACTTTTCTCAGTGAGATCAGTACTTTGGATCTGTTTCTACTCCATCCTACCTTCTCTGCTTTGGCTGCCTGCCAACCTTACAACCAATTACCATGCCAGACTCTTCCCATTCACTTCACAGTGAGCTGTTGGCCATCCATATATCTTGACTGCTCTGACATTACCTGCCCGGCTGAACTTTTTCCCACTGATCTGCCTTCACACTTTAATACAGGAATATCTATCACAGGGATTCTTGAACTAAATCCAACAATCCAAGGTAGCAACTATTCAAAAGGGAGGTTCATATAGAAATGGAGATGAATGAATTTTGCACTTCTACTAAAAAGAATGTAATGCATCTAAAGAGTAGAAACAATCAAATCCAATCCAATTCACCAAGTATTTAGTAAAAAGAAATCAATTGCACAAAACATGATGAGACTACCAAATTTGTCAAAAATCATTACAAAACAAAATGACATGAGGCACTGTACTGAAAAATCCACCAAGGTAAAACACACACGCGAATGAAAAGTTCATTTAAATGTCCAGTGAGAAGTATTACAAAACTTTCACAGAGGTAAGATACAAGAGATTAGGTCAGTATTTTTTATTGAAATCATCTCAGCTCCAGGACATCTCTGCAGGAATTCCTCAGTGCATGGCCCTTCTCCGTTTTGAAAATTCATTCATGGGACGAGGGTCTCAGCACTTATTGCCCATTCCTAATTACTCAGAATGCAGTTAAGAGTCAATCACTTTGTAGTGGGGCTGGAGTCATATGTAGGCCAGACCAGGCAAAGATGGCAGTTTCCTTCCATAATGGTCATAGTTAACCAGCTGGGATTTTCCTGACAATCAACAATGGATTAATGTTAATCATTAGACTCTTAATTCCAGATTTGTATTGAATTTAAATTCCACCATCTGCTGTGGTAGCATTTGAACTAGGATCCCAGAACATTACCTGGATCTCTGGATTAACAGTCCAGTGATAATATTACTAGGCCATCACCTCCCCTTATCCCCTTTATCAATGACCTTTCCTCTGTCTTAAGGTCAGAAGTAGGGATGTTTGCTGATGATTGCACAATATTTGGCACCATTTATGACTACAGATATTGAAGTAGTTCACGTCCAAATGCAGCAAGATCTGGCCAACTCCATGGGTGGGGTAACAAGTGAAAATAATATTCATGTTGCCTAAGTGCCAAGCAGTGACAATCTCCATTAAGAGACAATCTATCCATCATCCCCTGTCTTTCAATGGAATTAGCATTACTGAATTCCCCTACTGCTCCTGGGAGTTGCCATCAACCAGAAACTCAACAACACTCAAGCAGCTTGACATCATCCAGGACAAAGCAGCCCACTTGATTAGCACCAAATCCACAAATATTCTCTCCCTCCACCATTGATGCTCAATAGCACCTACAAGATGCACTGCAGAAATTCACTAAACCTCTTTACATAGCACCTTCCAAACACATGACCATTACCATCTCAAAAGACAAAGGCACGGTGCACAGTGGTTAGCATTGCTGCCTCACAGCGCCAGAGACCCGGGTTCAATTCCCGCCTCAGGCGACTGACTGTGTGGAGTTTACACATTCTCCCCATGTCTGCGTGGGTTTCTTCCCACAGTCCAAAAATGTGCAGGTTAGGTGAATTGGCCACGCTAAATTGCCTGTAGTGTTAGATGCAGGGGTAAATATAGGGGAATGGGTATGGGTGGGTGCACTTCGGCGGGTCGGTGTGGACTTGTTGGGCCGAAGGGCCTGTTTCCACACTGTAAGTAATCTAATCTAATACATGGGATCTCACCATTCTGACATTGAAATAAATCACTGCTCCTTCACTGTCACTGGGTCAAAGTTCTGGAACTCCCTCCTTAACAAGAGTGTGGGTCTACCAGATACCCCAATTGGACTGTTACTACCTACTTTCTCAAGGGAATTAGAGATGAGAAATACATTTTTGTCTGGTCAGTGAAATCCACAGCATGTGAATTAATTAAAAAAAGATGTAAAACAATGCATCTAATCTGACAACATACAAACACCATGAGTGGTATCATCCCAAGCCCTGAACAGTACATGCTCTGATGCAAATTTTATGAGAATTGTGTGAGAATTTGAGTGAGACCTTCCCTGATGTTGAAAGTAACAAGTTACCTTTTCCAACAGACTTCTGAATGTTGAGACAAGATTCTTTGCTAGTGTCCAGCAAGAGGCCTATTAACAGGGATTATCACTCATTGTCACTCTGATTGTTACCTAATCTCTCCTTATTAACATGTGATATCCCATTCAACCACTGTTAAACATAAACGAGAACCATCAACACCAGAGTGAGAACCTGGCCAAACCAGCTCACCATGTGTTCCTTTAGAACTTCATCTTGGACAACCAGTGTCAACATCTCAGCACATGCTCCATGGGGAGCAACTGCATGTGTTCCCTTTTCACGGATGCTGGCTTTTCACATGTATCCAGCCTCTCTGCACTCTCATGGCTCATCTCCAGTCCACTTACAGAACAATTTAAGGCTGAATTTTGAGGTTCAGTGGAACTTCTCATTGTAATGCTGCTGCAACAATACAAAGTGCAGTGACAGACACCCAGCTGAGAGGACCACAGGGACAGGAAGAGGCCATTCAGCGCCTTGAGCCTGTTTCCCTCTTCAATGAGATCATGACTGATCTATGTCCTAAATCCACCTACCTGACTTTGGCCCATATTCCTTATTACATTTGCTTAACAAAAAACTGTCAATATCAAATTTAAAATTAACAAACAATCCTGCATCCATTGCCATTTTAAAAACATCACAGATTGTGGGCATCTCAGGCTAGGCCAGCATTAATTGCCCAGATGAGAGTCAACAAGTATGAGCCTGGAGTCACTGCAGCCCTGACCAAGTAAGGATGGTGGTTCCTAAAAGGGTATTAGTGAACCAGGTAGGTTTTCCCTGACAATTGATTCATGGTCATCATTGGACATTTAATTCCAGATTCTTTTCATTGGATTTAAATTCCACCAACTCCATTTACCATGGCAGGATTTGAACCCAGGCTCCCAGAACATCACTTGGATTTCTGGATTAATAGTCTAAGCAGTAATACCACTAGGACTTCACCTCCCTTGGATTTCCAGAAAAGAGATCTGTAGGGATTGGAATCAGGGTGACCTTGTTGACTCGAAGGTCATTGATTGGGGTTGGTGACCTGGGCCAATTAGGAATGTCCTGTCTGATTAATCTAACCAGGGGTTGCGGAGGCAACACCCTAGTGGTATTATCACTGGGCTACTAATCTAGTGTTGAAAAATGTAATGCTGGAAAAACACAGCAGGCCAGGCAGCATCCGAGGAGCAGGAGAATCAACGTTTCGGGCATAAGCCTTTCTTCAGGAATGAGGCTGGTATGCCAAGCGGGCTGAGATAAAAGGTAGGGGGGAGGGAATTTGGGGGAGGGGCACTGGGAATACGATAGGTGGAAGGAGGTGAGGGTGAGGGTGACAGGTTGGAGGGGGTGGGGGCGGAAAGGTCGGAAAGAAGATTGAGGGTCAAGAGGGCGGTGCTGAATCCGAGGGTTGGGACTGAGAGAAGGTGGGGGGAGGGGAAATGAGGAAGCTGGAGAAATCTACATTCATCCCGTGTAGTTGGAGGGTTCCTAGGCGGAAGATGAGCGCTCTTCCTCCAGGCATCGTGTAGTCATTTGTGGTTTGGGTAACGTTCCTAGGACCTGGGTTTGAATCCCATTGCAGCAGATAGAGTCATAGAGATGTGTAGCATGGAAACTGACTTCTAACCAGGAGATCCCATGAGCTGTTCAGGGAGTGGAGTGTTTTATTTTCCCCCTCCAACTCTATTTTGATTTAATCCCTGTCCTCCCGTTCACTTTTTTGATCATACAGCATTGCCCTTTAATGAGAAGGGCATTGCTTGTCACTGGCCACTTGGGTGTTTCCTTTCTTCATGCTGGTGGAAACTGAATAAAGATTTGTACACCTGTTGTCTTTCACTTAAAAAAAAATGTAACCAGGAGATGGGAATCTTCTCAGTTCAGGGGACTGACTCCAAGCTGTCTGGCCACAGCTAGTGTACTATGCACAAGTGAATAAAGGATGACTTGGTGATGGGATACCAGCCTCTGCAGTTATTGCAGTGGCAATGAGAGAAAACGCGACATGCCTGGAGAATATATCATCTTCATGTTGAGGTAGGCATTTCTGGCATCATAGAGGAGAAAGTGAGGTCTGCAGATGCTGGAGATCAGAGCTGGAGATGTGTTGCTGGAAAAGCGCAGCAGGTCAGGCAGCATCCAGGGAACAGGAGAATCGACGTTTCGGGCATAAGCCCTTCTTCAGGAATAAGCCCTGAAGAAGGGCTTATGCCCGAAACGTCGATTCTCCTGTTCCCTGGATGCTGCCTGACCTGCTGCGCTTTTCCAGCAACACATCTCCAGCCCATTTCTGGCATCATACCTTTATTTGGGAAACTTAACTTATTTGATCCTGCTATTGTGGAAAGATATTTTTTCCCAGACAAATGACATTGGGGCAGATGGAAAGCAATCCTTCTGAGTGCTTGCAGACCCATAGCATTCTCATTATTAAGGGCTTAACTTTCCCAGAAGCATCAGACAGTAAAACCTTCCAAGAGTTGATGGAGCTGGTTAAAGAATATTACGACCCAAACCTCCTCTAATTCTGAGATGCTATCAGTTTTATTCAGATGTTAGAGAACTGGGAGAATCTGTATCGGGATTTTTGATGAAGTTGAGATGACTCGCAGAAGCATGTGATTCTGGGTTAACCCTGAAAGAGATGTTGAGAGACTGTTTGGTATGTGGGATTAATGTAACCATGCAGAACCACCTACTAGCTGAAGCCCAACTGGATTTCAAACAGGTACTGCAGCTGGCCTTGTCATTAGAAAATGCAGCAAGTGGAGCATGGGAGCTATGGGGCATCACAATGGAAGTGGACTCCCTCATCTCTCTGACTGAGCTTGGGAAACACAACATGAATGTAGGCATCTGCAGAACCTAACGCAGGACATGTCTTGAGGCAGAGGCATCCTAGGTCAACCCACAGCAGATCCCCCAATGTAGTTGCTACCGGTATATGGACTTGAGACAGCAAAGGAGCCCTACAAAGCTGGACTTGAGTAAGAAAACTCATAGGCTGGTCCCCAGGAAGGTGCACACCCTAGAAAGTCCCCCTACATGTCGTTGGAACTATTAAGTCGCTTAGGGACATCCAAATTGGAATCAAATAAAATTAATGTTTGCTTAAATGGTCATCCAGTTCCCATGGAGGTTGATATTGGTGCAGCTGTATCTGTGGATGTAGAATCTATCTTTAACAAGATTCACTCAGGTCTCCAATCCTTAAGTTTGTGCAAGACCTCAGCCAGATTACGAACATACACTGGGGAACCGTTGCAGATTAAGGGTACAGCTTTGGTTCTGGTCTTACATGAGAAGCGGTTGGTGCAGTTACCATTGTTGGTAGTAAAAGGCTCAGGCCCAAGCATATTGGTATGGAATTAGTTGAGACAGATTCACCTAGATTGGCTCAACATTTTTTAATTAGAAAATGGCTGCCTCTAAAGTCCTAGTGAAATACCCAGGAGTATTTCAGGAAGGGCTTGGGACTATCAAAGGGACCAAAGCCACTTTACATGTTGAGTGAGAAGCAATTCTGAGATTATTTAAGGCCCACACGATGTTAAATGGCTTGTGGACAAAAATAGAGGCAGAGATCAGGAGGCTGGAGAGCGAAGGAATCACCAGACTAGTGCAGTTTATAGAATGGGCAGCACCGGTCACAGCGATTGTGAATCCTGATGGCTCGGTTCGCCTTTGTGAGGATTTTAAGCAAATATTAAACCAATTTTCACACCTGGGTAAATGCTCAATGAGGACTTATATGCAAGGATGGTAAGGAGGCAGTCCTTTCCATAGCGGGACATAAGCCACGCCTACCTGCAATTGCGACCGGATGAGGAGACCCAGAATTACATGACAATTAATACCCATAGGGATTTATACCAATATACAAGACTGCCATTCAGGGTATCATCGGCCTGCACCCTTTTCCAGTGCACCATGAAGAACATTTTATAAGGGTTACCCCAGATTGCCATTTATCTGGATGACATAGTAATAACAGG
Source organism: Chiloscyllium plagiosum (assembly GCF_037043375.1). NCBI lineage: Eukaryota > Metazoa > Chordata > Chondrichthyes > Orectolobiformes > Hemiscylliidae > Chiloscyllium > Chiloscyllium plagiosum. The sequence continues at coordinate 98,115,272 of NW_028270141.1, read as the reverse complement.
GAAGACCAATAAAGAGCATTTGGAGAACTTGGATATAGTGCTTAAACATTTTTCCCAGGTGAGTGTATGCCCGAGAAGCAAAAAATGTGTGTTCCAGGCACCCCAAGTGACCTACTTGGGTTACAAATTTGACAAACCAAGTCACACCCTTTAGAAGAGAAAATGAGGGCAGAGTCTGTACAGGAGCTTAGGTCTTTCCTTGGGTGAGGTCATTATTTGGGAAAATTCATACATAACCTGACCTCCATCTTAGCACCCTTACACTTGCTAATGAAAAAGAGTCAGCCTTAGAAATGGATGTGTAGCCAAAAAGTAGCCTTTAGGGAAATGAAAAAGCATCTATTGTTATCTAAGTGTTGGCCTACTATGATTCAAAGCGAGAGGTAGTGCTGACATGCGATACCTCCCCATAAGATATTGGGGTAGTGTTGGCTCACCGGTGACCCAACGGAGAGGAACACCTGATAGAATATGCTTCCTGGACTTTGGCTGATGCTGAACACAAATATGACCAGATAGAGAAAGAAGGTTTGGTGGTCATTTTTGATGTGAGGAAGTTCTTCCAGTACCTTTACGGATGGGAATTTGTCACAATAGCAGATCACAATCCCCTGCTCGGGCTACTGAAAGAAGACAAGGCGGAGTTGTCCATAGCTTCTGGTAGAATTCAGCGTTGGGCCTTTAATCTCAGCACGTACAAGTTAGATCATCAACCAGGAGGCCAAGTGGCTAATGCAGATGCCTTGAGCTGCCTCCCATTGGAAGATACTCCATTGGTGGTACCTCCCCTGGAAACATCTGTTTTGGTTTTGAACTTTCTGGTCACCCTTCCAGTCACGCTGACAATATCCAACTGTGGACATAAAAAGATCCCACTCCAGCAAAACAAAAACAGCTGGTGGTAATGGGAGAGACAGAAAGGCCATTGCAAACTGGATTGAAACCTTTCCTGACCGGCAAGACCAGATCACCGTAGAGAACAGCATATTTACTGTGGGGAGCAAGGGTTATTGATGTGAGTAAAGGTCGTCGCCAGATACTGGCTGAACTCCACCAGAATCATCCAGGGGTTTCCAAGATGAAGATGCTGGTAAGAAGCTCTGTCTGGTGGCTGAGGTTGGATATTGACTTAACTGCATTGGTTGGGCTGTGCCCAGATTGCGAACAAGGACAAACATTGCTACCAGCAGCATCCCTACATTCGTGGGAATGGCCAGAAAAGCCATGGACTCAGTTGCATGTGAACTGTGAAGGTCCTTTCATGGACTCAATGTTCCTGGTTATTGTGGACACCCGTTCAAGTTGATTTGACGTAGATTCAGCAATCTCAAGGATCACGATTGAAAAGCTGATGGCATCATTCGCGATACATGGACTCCCAGAAGTATTGGTTACAGATATTGGGAAATCATTTATCAGTAGGGAATTCGAATATCTCCGAAATTCAAAGGGCATTCGGCACATAAGGACAGCTCCATACCATCTATTGTCTAATTGTCTAGCGGAAAGAACAGTCCAGATATTGAACACAGGCTTAAAGAAGCAGCATACGTCATTTGATTCCAAACTGTCCTAGTTTCTATTCAATCATAGGACCACTCCACATGCAACAATAGGGATACCTCCAGTTGAGTTGCTGACAGGGGGAAGACTCCACACTAGGTTATTCCCAGATCTGGGAGGGAGGGTGAAACAATAGCAGGAATGCCAATGCCGGCCACATGCCACATCTAATTGAGAGGCAATTTAATTCAGGGGTTAAAGTTTGGTTCTGGAACCATGGAAATGATCCTGTGTGGGTATGAGGCAAGATTGACACAGGATCAGGTCATGTTACTTACAGAGTTCGGGTAGGTGATATAGTCCTGAACAAACAGGTGGATCATCTGAATGCTGTTACCTCACAAACGGGGTAGAAGCAAAACATACCAGCTCCCTCAGAACAATCAAAAGTGCTCCCCCTCCGTCTAGTGTTGAACAAACTTCAAAATCTGAGACGAATGCAGCGTTGATACAGTTATCGCTGGAAGAAGATGATGAAATGGTCCTGAGACAGTCTGGATGCAAAAGGCAGAATATGGTCTCGAACATGCCACCCGTATCAGAGTCCAAATCAGAGGAACCAAACTTGGGGTGAAAATATCACAGGAAAATCTGCAAGCCAAAGACTAGGCCTACATCCCCAGACTTAGATGGGGAGAGATGCAGTGATCAGAACCAGGTTGACCTAATTGACTATGAGGTCATTGATTGGGTTTGTTAACCTGGGCCAATCAGGAAATCCCTGGCTGATTAACCTAACCGGGAGAAGTGTGGGGGTTTAAAAAAAAAGAAAAACCTAACTGGGAGATGAGAATCTCCTCAGTTCAGGGGACTGGCTCTGTGTTACAGTCATTGTATATCGTTAACCTGGGACAATCAGGAAAACCTTGGCTGACTGATATAACCAGGAGATTTAGAGTCTCCTTAGTTTAAGGAACTGACTCTGTATTGGCTGGGCCATAGTCAGTATGTCACTGTTTATTTTGGAGAACCTGATTCTGAAACTGCTGGCTTATAAAGCTAGTTTTGTTAACTGGTATTCCTTTATTTTATTGAGGACTGATTTCTAAACTGCCTGATCTTCACAGTCAATGTGTTTTAGTTCTCATTAGGGAACTGTTGTTTCACTGGCTGGTTACAGCTTGTGTGTTATTTTTTTTTTTCTTTTACTTTGAGAAAAGGATTATGCTGGTTTGTGTCAAGGTTAGAGTGGTGCTGGAAAAGCACAGCAGGTTAGGCAGCATCTGAGAAGCAGGAAAATGGATGTTTTGGGCAAAAGCCTTCATCAGGACTTTTGCCTGAAATGTTGATTTTTTTTTCATGTTCCTCAGATGCTGCCTGACCTGCTGTGCTTTTCCAGCACCACTCTAATCTTGAGACAAACCAGCATAATCCTCTTCTTGGTTTTGTGGCAGGGTTTAGCCCTTGCATTCTGGTTTGTTTTTTGGAATGTGCTTTTGCTTGTTTAGTGTTTGGACTGAGCCCTTCTGAGAAAACACATTTTTCCAGATGAGCTGATCCTGTATAGGTAGGCCTGGCCCTTTGTGGGTGAGTAGGCCTCTGTAAAGACTGCTTACTGTGTGAGCTTGGAGGTGAGCAATTGCTGCATCCTGGAGTGGACCAAACCACTGATTTAACTGTGCCTTTACAATGTACTGTGTTCCTGTGAGTGGAGACTGAACACCTGTGTGCTGTGGACTCTGCCTTTAGGAGTGGACCAAACCCCTGTGAGTTAACTGTAGCTTCATAATGTACTGTGTCCTGTGAGTGGGCCTGGTTCTTGATGGAAGGGCTAGGCTGCTAAAGAGACTGAACATGTGGGATGTACATTTCCTGCCTCTGGGTGTGGACTCTGCCTTGGTACTGGAAACTGTATTGTGAGGATTTTGTGAATTCTGTTAATGTTTGTGGATTTTGTAATTAAGTATGGACCAGAGCAGGCTGGTCAGTACGTGTGGCAACCAGGAATAGGAAGGTTGGTGACAGGCATGGAGAAAGTGGGGTGGGGGGGGGGGAGTAGTTCGTTAGTACGCAGGGTGGCTGAGGGCTAGGCAGCCAACAATGTGCTTGTAGGAAAGCTGGTCAAGGGAGGGGCAGCTTGTACGTGGGCTGACTGGGGGCCAGAAGGTGGTTGATCAGCCTGGAGGAAAGAGATTCTGGATCAATGGTGCTGGAAGAGCACAGCAGTTCAGGCAGCATCTGAGGAGCTTCAGCAAAATCGCTGTTTCGGGCAAAAGCCCTTCATCAGGAATAAAGGCAGAGAGCCTGAAGCGTGGAGAGATAAGCTAGGGGAGGGTGGGGGTGGGAAGAGAGTAGCATAGAGTACAATGGGTGAGTGGGGGAGGAGATGAAGGTGATAGGTCAGGGTGGAGTGAATAGGTGGAAAAGGAGCTAGGCAGGTCGGACAAGTCATGGGGACAGTGCTGAGCTGGAAGTTTGAAACTAGGATGAGGTGGGGGAAGGGGAAATGAGGAAACGGTTGAAGTCCACATTAATGCCCTGGGGTTGAAGTGTTCCGAGGTGGAAGATGAGGCGTTCTTCCGCCAGGTGTCTGGCAGTGAGGGAGCGGCGGTGAAAGAGGCCCAGGACCTCCATGTCCTCGGCAGAGTGGGAGGGGGAGTTGAAATGTTGGGCCACGGGGTGGTTTGGTTTATTGGTGCGGGTGTCTCGATCAACCAAACCGCCCCATGGTCCAACATTTCAACTCCCCCTCCCACTCTGCCGAGGACATGGAGGTCCTGGGCCTCCTTCACCACTGCTCTCTCACCGCCAGACGCCTGGAGGAAGAACGCCTCATCTTCTGCCTCGGAACACTTCAACCCCAGGGAATCAATATGGACTTCAACAGCTTCCTCATTTCCCCTTTCCCCCGCCTCATCCTAGTTTCAAACTTCCAGTCCCCTTGACTTGTCCGGACTTGTCTGACCTGCCTAGCTCCTTTTCCACCTATCCACTCCACCCTCTCCTCCCTGACCTATCACCTTCATCTCCTCCCCCACTCAACCACTGTACTCTATGCTACTCTCTTCCCACCCCCACCCTCCCCTAGCTTATCTCTCTGCCTTTATTCCTGATGAAGGGCTTTTGCCCGAAACATCGATTTTGCTGAAGCTCCTCAGATGCTGCCTGAACTGCTGTGCTCTTTCAGCAGCATTGAGCCAGAATCTGGTTTCCAGCATCTACAGTCATTGTTTTACCCTGGAGGAACGAGCTGAGTCCAGGCACAGGAGGCTAGGGGCAGCCTCTGTCCAGTGGCTTGTGAATAGTCAGTCAGTCATTTGGGGCCATGAGGGTGGGAGTCCTCGCCTTCTGGAGGCTGAGAAGCTGTATGTCTGTCTGGCACCTGAGTAACTGCCTTGACACCTCCTGCTGTATTGTGGGCTGTTTTCCTTCAATCACTGGAATTTCAAATGAAGAGCTGATCTTATAGCAGCCTATAAAATTTGAACAGGACTAGAGGTTAAATGTAGAACAGATGTTCTTGATGTCCAGAGTCCAATTCAGAGGCCACAGTCAAAAGGATATGGGGTAGGCCATTAGTTGTGTAGAGCACCTCCAGACTTGATCAAGTGAAGAACATTCTTTAAAAGATAGTGCTAGCACCAGGGATCCAAGGGGGTCTCAGGATATCTTGGCAGTGGTGAGTGGGAGAATAGAGTTAGCATTGGGTGAGAAGTTTATGGTATGTACTTAATGAGATGAAGTGGAGATGATGGCATGAGTCCTCACCCAGGTTTAACTAGTCCAGCACAGTAAATATCAACAATAAAAACTCACCAGGTCAAAAGCAGAACAGCTGAACACTGCACTCTCCAAATGTCAGGATTGCTTGATGACTGTTTTACATTTGGATCTCTCTGGATGCTTTTGTAGCTCTGAAGAAGGGTAGTAATTTAGCTTGAAATGTTAATTCAATTTTTCTCTACAGATGCTGAGGATTTTGCATTTTTACAAAGACATGTCAGATTTAGTATTGCATGGAGGACTAACATTTGGAAGTATTATGGCATCAATTTTTCCACATCTCCATAAAACTTTAAGGAAATGGTTTCAGTAAAGGGGGTCATTGAAAGGTCACTGGATATGAACTTTGAAGTTTGAGAAATTAAATGACTAAGTATTTGCTTTACTGGAGACTTAGAGCAGAGGTGGGTGTAGGATTTGAACAGTAACTGGATGGAGTGCTTTGGTATCTACAATTAGTTGGGGACCCATGATGAAGGGCACCCAGATATCCTATTTCTGCAAGATACATTGTGTTGAGTTCAGGATGAAACCTGTTTGTTTTTTGTGATTGGAGGAACCTCTCAATATTGTATTTCCTGAGCAGATGTGTCTGAGACTTTTATGATACTCACGCATAACCACATGAACCAGCACATTAGTCTTCTGAATAGTCTGCCTTTAGTCCTTTGGCCAAAGTTATTCTCAAAGACAAGTGTTTTTTTTTTTCAGAAATCTATTTTACGCTTTTTTCAGAAGTGTATGTATTTTGTTTTTGTTCATGGGTGTATGGGATCTTGGGCTAGGACAGTATTTATTGACCATCCCTAATTGCCCAAATGGTACGTTGCTGTTGGTCTAGAATTACATGTTAGGCCAGACCAGGAAAGGATGGCAGATTTCCTTTCGTAAAGGACATTCATGAGTCAGATGGGATTTCAGGATAACTGAAAATGATTTCATTCCCTGTTGTTAGGGGATGCAATGGTTTAGTGGTATTGTAACTTCTAAAAACATTAATGATTTTAAATAGTGGGCTGGGGTTGTGTTCAAATCCTATCACTGTAGATGTGAATTTGAATTCAACAAAAAACTGGAACTAGATGTGTAATGACCATGAAACCATTGTTAATTGTGGTTTTTTTTTTAATAAATGTAAATCTGGTTTACTAATCTTTTTAGAGAAAAATGCTGCCCTTAGTTGGCCTGGCTGACATGATACTCCAGATCCAGAGTATTGGGATTGACTCTTAACTGCCTTCTGAAGTGGCCTATAAAGCCACTCAGTTGTATTCGCGGGATGGGCAGTGAATTCAGCCCTGCTAGTGACTGTTACATCGCTTGAGTAAATTAAGAAAAATAAATTAAACTAGCTTCTAACTCCAGGTTTTATTCAATTCAAATGCCTCAGTGGGATTTGAAGTCTGTCTGGGGTTCATGTATTACAAGTCATCATCAGCATTATTACTACATTATTACTACATTAGCACTACCTCCATTGGGTGCTGTGTGTGAGACATTTAATGGGATAAGCACTTATATTTTCATATTACTGACTGGGTATATTTAATCAATTATTGCATCTTCATTGAATATGTATTGATTTGAAAACAAAATACTGGGTTTATTAAGACTCTGATAGATCTTTCCTTATTTTAAAACCTGAGAGAGACAAGATTGGAATTGGTTTAGCTCAGTTGGCTAGACTGGCTTCCAGAGCAGTGATGCCAACAGCATGGGTTCAATTCTCATTGGTTTGAGGTTACCATGAAGAACTCTCCTTCTCAATCCCTTTCCTTGCCTGAAGTATGGTGGCCCTCAGGTTAAGAGCAGCCCCTATGGTCTGGTAAAACAACATAGACAAAATTCTTAAAATGAAAAATTAAACAACTTTTTTTTTGCTGTGACCTGTGAAGTAGTGGGAAGAGAATCTCAGTGGAAATACTGCACTTATGGGTTTTATTTCAGATTTCAAGCATCCATAGTATTTTTGCTTTTATTGTTTTTGTGTCACTGTAGTGGGGGCTGATTGTGTTGGCTCTGATTTTTTTTTTTTTGCAAGTGCCTTTGTCTTTAAGTTTGAGACATCCTTTGCTCAGCTGCCTGTTGGATGCTGCCTGTATTCCTTTTGAAAGTCTTGGTAGACCTAGCATTGCTGCATTCTGGTGAGGGTGCAGATGATTCCAGAAATGGAGCTGCTCTAAGGAATTCTCTCCAAAGCCAATGGGCAAGGCTGTGAATGTTGAGCTTTCTTTTGGCAGGCCATAGAGGACTCTATCATCAAACCTGGTTTAGCTGGTGAGGTACACTCTATGCAGAACTTCTGTCTTCAACATTTGGTCTGTTTGTTTGGTCAGGAGCAGTTTAGTACTAAATCACTGGGTGAAATTTTACTGGGCTCTGAGTGATGCAGGCTATGGTGAGATATATTGTAGAATAGGATGAGCTGGTCATCATTACATCGATTATCATCTCACTGCAATAGTCCTGCTTTTCTCTAGCAGTGTGGTGACATTTCTCACCAAGCAGCTGTAATTTCCCCATTGACTATTGTTATTGCTTGTTAATAATAGTCCAGCTGACAATATGGTGAGATCTTAAACTCCCCACACAAACTAGCTATTAGGAAGACTTGACCCATTCAATTTGTTACGTGCTGCAAAGGACCTCCCACAGTGGATGCTGGGTACCAACATCCAGGGTACACCCTGTGGGCACTGACCAGATGCACCCTACATCCATGGACATTGGACATTTTACATTTGCCAGTCTCAAAGAACCCTCGTAGCATAACCACATACAGATTGCTTTTCCATTCCAATGCTTCAGCTTGGGCTACACCAGCTACACACTTTACAAATTTGCAGAAAGGAGACCATGCACTCAGGGACTTACACCTAGCTCATGGATTCGACCAGGTTGTATCCCTGGGCTCTTCACTCAGTCATATCGCTCACTCACGCTGAGCATCCCTGCCTTGCGGCCGCGTGCTTTTCTCCCTCAACCAGAAATACCTGGCTCAGATTACTGCTGTCTTACTGTACTACTTTGAACAGGCAGAGAGGTAGGCAAAGCTTGCCACAATTGACAGTAGGCCTCTGTCCTGTCAATGGGGATAGCCTTCACTCAGGGTATCCTGGTAAGGCAGGTGCAGCCCCCAGAATCAGCCCAGACCCTACTTGGTGCAGTCAGAAGCAGCAGAGGATGCTGACAAGAGATGAGGATATTTCCCCCTTACACGTCATCCCACCTACTCCATCCCTACAGCTGGTTTGAATACAATGTTCAGATTTTGGTGCAAAAGTAATGTAATAAAAGTGTGATTCAGTCATGTAATATGTATGAGCAGTTAATTTCTGTGAGCAGAATGATAAGGCTAATCAATTGTCTTATCTAAATCACTTTAAGTCACATGAATTCTTCCATGGAGGCATTGTGCCTGCCACCATCTTCATTGTATATTAATAACTTAATGGTTTGAGTAACTTTTTTTAGTGAATAATTGGAATTTCCATGCCTCCTCCTATAGAGAATCCTACTGTCAATATTAAAAATAACAATTAAAAAAAAATAGAATTCTACATCATGAAGAGACACTTTATCATCCTGCAATATCCTCGTCGTCCTCCTCTTCCGCCGTCGTCTTCCTCCTCCTCGTCCTCGTCCTCCATGAGGAGAGTCACTAAAGTGAATGGAAGTATCAGGAATTTAAGTGGGGCAGGCTGTGTAAAATATCATAGATGTCATCAGAAGTAGTGAGGAAGATTTGAAATTATGGTGGCAGGCTCTTTGAAAGGCCAGCCTTGGTGCTCTGGAACTGTAACCACTTTTTTTTCTTCGAAAGAGAGAAACCAAAAGCAGTCCAGCTTTTCAATTCTCAATCTTGACACCCTTTCTCACCTCACACACACTCTTCATGCCAACCAATGCCACTTCATATCCTGTACCCACTGCCCATAGCTCTCTTCTCTCCAAACCAGTATATGCCCTGCACCCTCTCCCATTACCATTCAACCCCTCCATTCCATTTTAAACTCCTGTATCTTTTTTTTAAATTTCATGGGATGTGGGTCTTGTTGGGTTAGCCTGGCAGTTGTGGCATGAATATTAGTTGCCACTTATCAGCCCAAACCGGGATATTATCCAGATCTTGCTGCATTTGGGTAGAAGCTGCTTCAGTATCTGAGGATTCACATATGGTACTGAAAATTATATAATCATTGGTGAACATCACCACTTCTGACCTTTTGTGATGAAGGGAAGGTCAGTGTTGAAGCAGCTGAAGACGTTTTGGTTTCAGACACGACCGTGAGGAACTCCTGCAGAGATATCGTGGAGCTGAGATGACTGACCTTCAACAACCACGACCATCTGATGTCAGGCACTTGCAAATGCAAACATGACCATCTGTACTGTCAAAATGGAAAATGATAGGTATGACTCCCAACCAGCAGCTAGGGTTTTCTCCCTGATTCCCATTGACTTTAGTTTTTCTAGGGCTGCTTGATGTCACACTGGATCAAATGTAGTTCCAATGTCAGATACAGTTACTCTAGAATTCCAGTCTTTAGTTCATGTTTAGATAAAGGCTGTAATGGGGCCAGGAGCTAAATGTCTGCGGCAGAATCAAACTGGAGTCACAGTGAGTCAGTTATTGCTGAGTACGTGCTGTTTGATAATGCTGTTGATAATACCTTTCAACACTTTACTAATGGGCAAGAAGAAACAGATTAGGCAATAACTGGCCAAGTTTGACTTGTCCTCCATTTTGCGTAGAGTGCATACCTGCACAATTTTCCACATGATTGGGTAGATGTTAGCATTGTAACTGTAATGGAACAGCTTAGCTAGGGGAGCAGAAAGTTCTCTGGAGCACACTTCTTCTGTACTATTACTGGAATGTTGTCAGGGACCATGGCCTTTAGAGTATCCAAAACTTCCAGCCCTTATTATCATATGGAGTGAATCGAGTTGCCTGAAGATTGTTATCTCTCATGCTGAGGACTAAAGCCCTCATATGTTCAATGCAAAACAGTGCAACTATACTCAATACATAGCCTATTATATCCTCTTTGCCAATGTTATGCCATTCAATACATCCAATAGTCTTTGCCTTTATATTCAGCATGCCAACTAACCCAACACCTATGTGCAGACCCCTGGAATTATGCAGAGATGGGATAAACTAAGCTTTGAGTTAAAATCCTAAATTCAATATTGCAAACTTCATTGTATAGAAAAAAAACTCTCATGAAAACCCATTGACTACATCTAAATTTCTTCAACAACACAAAGTCTTGCAACAAAAATGTTTCATTAAATTGAACAAACATTTGAATAATTAACTGGACTATCAAACAAATTGGGAAATGACAGTCAACCTTTTGAGATAATGGATGGTTGAGAAATCATTCATGTACCATTAATTCAATAATGGAAGCCTTGAGGCTTATGTCAATATAGTGAAATAGCAAACAGTCTTGTCAATTGCTTTTGAAAGACTTAAAGGACAAGCCTTTTAAATGAATTCATAGCTTTTCAGCAACCTTTTGACAATTGTTTTGACATGTCCTTTTGACAAATCCTCTTGATTGTTTTGGCAAGTCTCCTTGATGGTTTTGACCAGTCCACTTGACAATTATGTTTGAAGGTCTTGATGGTTGATTTTTTTCAGATTTGTTGACTGTTCATGATATGTAATGTGTTATGCATATTTTAATCACACATTCATGCCTACCTTTAACAACTCCAAACTGCATTTTAATTCAATGTAAGGGAACATATCTTCATTCCAAAGGACACCTTACCCTCCACTGAAAGGTGTGATGGGACTAAATCCAAAGGGGTACATTGCCTCCACAAGAAACAGAAATAATGCCGACTTACTCTTACCTGGTCTACTCTATACACCTTTTGGTTTCAAACTCCTGGCCTACCAAACTCCAACTGATTGAAGGCAGCTGGTGACTTAATTTGCTAACTGGAATAAATAAAGAAGCCAGAAAAAAAAACACAAAACGTCTTCTTAACAAAATGGAGGTAGAAGATCATTATCTCTAATTTCTAAATTGGAAGAGGTTTAATTTCAATGGATCAAGGTAAGATCTTGCCATCAAACAAGTGAGAGAAAGACTGACAGGAAAAATTAATTGAACAATGGATGATTTGTGAGGAGGTGTTTTAGGTACAAACCAGTCTCATTCCAATATGGGTCAGAGAGGAATCAATACCACAGATCCTTAACTAACAAGGGAGATAGAGATTATGGTAGAACAAGATTATTTTAATTAACTTGATTGTACAAGGGACCGAGACAAATAGATTTAGATTAATGGGCAAGAGATTAAGGCGGAGATATGAGAAATAACTTTTTGATGCAGCAAATGGTAATGACCTAAAACTTATTGCCCACCAGCCAGTGAAAGCAGAGATGATGAATGCTTTTAAAAAGATACAAAATTACACCTGAGAGAAATAAAGTTGTAATGCTGTGGGAATATTATAGAAAAATCTGATTGACTGGCTTGCTCCTTGGAGAGACATCATAGACTAATGGGGAAAATGGTTTCCTTCTGTCTTGTAAATAGCTCAATGAATCCATGACTCTATATAAAGGCATTATCACTGGTGTCCTAGAAAATGTTTACAATGGTCAACATCATAGAAACATATTAAATGATTATCATCATAAATTTGCTGTTGGTGTTCTTCGACTTATGCTTCATTGACTACTAAGAACTTTGGGATGTCCACTGGTTGTGAAAGGCAATATGGAAATGCAAGTCTTTTTTTTTTAAACCCAAAACCTATTGATCATTATTATTTGCAACCATACGTGACAATGCATTCATCCATAAATCCATCCAAAGCACAGACGTTTTGACATCTACACAAGTACACTTAATCTCTCATGTTAATGCATGAAGTACAGGAAATTGTTTAATTTGATGTTACAAATTGGCATGGACAGTGCAATACTTTTGGAAATATTTGAACAGAAATATGTAATGTATGCAAATAAATGCTTAGAAATTGGGTTGTGCACTTATCAAGTACTAAATCTCTAATATGCTCCATCAGGTTAATGCCATGTGTCAGTTTGTTAGGGCTGCTTAGCATTATCCAGGGCCAGTCTGAAACTAACATTGTGACCAAAACCCGTATAAATGAACATTCTGTTTTGGAACCTTTCACATAAAGCGATTGTGAGTAATTGTAGCAGTTTTCATGCTACTGCAATCACTATCCTCAATATCAACTGAATTTTTGTAGTGCTGTTATAGGTCAATAAACCTAATATCTGTGGGACCAGGATCTGTGCTGAATATTCTGGATAATCAAGAGGTCCACACAATTGATATAAAAACACACACTAAGTAATAGAAACGTAATGCAAGGGGTACATACATTGCTATTATACTTTATTTACAGCAGAAATCACTTAAAAATAATTCAACCTTGTCTCAAATAAAACCTACCAGCAGAGAGCCTTCTCACTCGTGCCCTCAACTAACTATTCAGACAGTGCAGTAAATTTTAGTATTTGAGGGGAAATTGAATTGAAATTGAAACAACTGTTGATATTTCATGTGGCCATTTGATTGGAGAACAAGTGTATTTACATTGAGGTAAATTAATCTATGACAATTAGACTAAATAATACAATAAGTTTCATGGTATTTGAGGTATGTAACTGCTGGTTTATTGAGAGTGCTAGTTCATAAGGTGTCAGTTAAAACAAAGCTTGCAGTAACTTGAATGTAGTGTAAAGCAACCTAACCTGCATCACAGGCATGTAATCAACCAAAAATAATATTAAAATAATGAAGAAAACATTATAATAAGTGAAACCAAGCTTGGCCAAAGAGCATTTTAAAGGATTGGAGAGAGCTAGATAGGCAAAGAGGTTTAAGGAGAGAATCACTGAGTTTACAGCCTAGTGAACCGAAGATGCAGTTACCATTGCTGAGGCAAGGAAAATCATATATCCAAAAGCAGATGAAAAGGAAAAGTTTGGTGTTATTGCAGCATTGTTGAGCTGGAAGAGCTTGTAGTATGGTGACATAGCAATGGTGAGGGAGAGACCATGGAAGGAGGTGTGCATGAGAATAAAAATTTTTAAATCCAGATATTCAGGGGCAAATGTAAGTTGATAGTAATGGGTGAATGGAACTTGGTGCAAATTGATAAGAAGCAGAGTTCAGATGACTTCATGATTATGTATGGTGAAAGATGAGAGGTTGGCAAGGCAGCATTGGAATGATTGTGTTTCAAGGTAAGAAAGGAATAGATTAGGATTATTTCAACAGTTTGGGCTGAGGATGGGTTGTCATGCTGTTAAACACTTGGTCTGTGAATGAAGCACTGGAGTCTGTCACCAAAAATAAAAGCTAAAAAAAATCATAGAATTACTTTCCTGAACCTGGAGCCAGGCTTAGAAGGAGTGCTACATTTTACAATCCTCCCAATTTCATACATGTTTAACATACTTGATGGGCCGAATGGCCTTACTTCCGCTCCTATGTCTTATGGTCTTATACTCCAACATTAGCCCAATCCAACTGAAAAACAGGATGAAATTAATCATTGTCAATTGTACAAAAAGTATAGTTGGGAGCAGCAGTAGAAATCATTAGGACATATTGTAAAATCATAGTTAGTCTGATTAACACTTGCAATGCAAAACAATGTAATCCCCTAGTCTTCTACATAAACACTGTATTCTAACTACACTGGTTCATAAAACCTACTCTAAAAGGCGTACCAAAATAAACATAAACTGCCACTCTATACTAAACTGAACTCAAACATAATCTATTTTTCTCATTAAACGTCCATATCCAAAGTATTGTATGCACTGAGTTAAACATTAACCTTTCACCGGTGGGACCTGTTTCAAATCCAGACCAGAGTGAAAGGGTGAAATTCTCTTGCTTGCTGTAAAGATTTTTTTGTCAAATGTGCTAGTGCAGTTTGAATCTGGTTCCCAATGGACGTAGGTTCCAACACAAGATTTTTGTCCTTAATTTGGCAATGATTGGCAGACTTCCTTAGTACAGGGAAAAATAGTAAGGCCTGCTGTTCTGAGTTTGGAGCTGAGACAGACTGATGGGGAACACTAGAAAGGGGTATATTCGTAAACTGCACATCCCACTCAGAATACATTGCAAGACTGAGAAGAAATGAAACCATCTTGATGGTGAGGAAATTAAGTTTAACTAGCCGTGAGGGTGAGATTTAAGATTTAATGAAAAACAGAAGGATGCCTGGTTTGTCCATAATTAATCATTTGCTAATGAAATTGTGGTAACATGTGGCTTTGAAATATATAATTTTATGAGCAGGTCATTAATTTTCCACAACATAGTAGCCACTAGGAGATAACAGAAGATATTTGTTAGATCACTTGGCTTCTATTTATTAAAATATAAATATCTTATTTGTCTTTGGGGCAATACCAACCTCTGCTTGATGCCTCTCCAAACAACTGAATAACAATCGAGACTTGCTACACAAAGCTCACACTTTGCCATCGAGGTGTGGAACTGCCCTATTGTTTTAGGCAATGATTCTTGATGGTCTGAGTTCTTTTGGGGAAAAGTACTTTAGGTTTAATTCAAATCAAATGGTATAACATTTTAAATTGTTACATTGATAAGAAATAATGGTTCTGTGTGGTTCTAATGTAGCGACTGTAACAAATAATTCTTTCAGAGTTAGTACAGCCATCTTGGTGTTGATTCAACTTAATACTCTCCCACCAACTTCATTGTATTTTAAATAAATATTTCCTCAATCTATGGGCTTACCAGTAGCCTATCCTGTTTCCATCCCAGACACATTACCTGTTTCCTCATTTTGTGTAAACAATGGCAGTATTATAAATGAGAAGTTTGTAGGGTCAAACTGGAATTGTGTCCCCTTGCTATAAAAATTGGCATTACACACTCTTACTCTTACAATCAAGTTATTTGTTATATTGCAATGTTTACATTGTAGAAACATGGAGATTAGAACCAACTTCCAGGTCTTCCTCATAGTATATGATATGGTATAATATTGTTACAATGTAACCTCTAATGAGTTGCCTCTAAGGACATGAACAAAGCTACTCTCAAATTTGGCAACCCCCAGAATTCATCATCGTCCTTCGATTTCTGCACAATTACAAATGAGAAATGATCCTCACAATGGAGTCACTATGGAACTTAAATGTGTGCAAACAAAGATGTGTCAACACACCAGTGCTCATCTCCATTTTCCCCACTGCAACACTCCACCCCATATACATTTCATTTTCTACTGGGTTGGAGCTAATCAACAGGTTGAGTTGCCTCCAGTCCAAATCAAGGGCAGCTTAACTTCTATCATTGAGCTGCAGTACACAGATGAAGGTTGTATATCTGCAAATTCACAGGCTGAGCTTGGACTGTTGGTAATGTATTTATTAGAGACAGAAGAAAAACTGGGCCTTTGGATAAATATCAGTAAAACAAATGACACTGTGCTTTTGCCCATCAGGCTCCATGTTGAACTATTGGATATTGTAGAGCAATTCCCTTGCCTTAGAAACCTTTCATCAATGAATGAAATTCAACTTTGTACCCGAAGGGCATATGCCTGAAACATCGATTCTCCTGCTCCTTAGATGCTCCCTGATCCGCTGTGCTTTTCCAGCACCACACTTTTCGACTCCAATAGCATGGCCTTTGGCCAAATGAGGAAAAAAAGTGTTTGACAACAAAAATCTCAGATCTGGCACCAAGCTCATTGTCAACAGGGGACTAGTGCTACAAAAGCTCCTGCACATGACAAAGACAGTGTTCGCCTCAAATCTCTGGAGAAATATCACAGGTGATACTCTGCAGAGACCTGCAAGTCCACTGGCAGGACAGGCACTCCCATATCAGTGTCTCAGGGCAATGTTTCCAGTTTTTAGGCACTGGTTATAGTCAATCAGTTGCACTGGGCAGGCCACAATGTCCCCATGGTTAACACAAGGCTTTCAAATAAAGCTCTCTATTCCAAACTTCTTGGTAACAAATACTTATGAGATCAGAGAAAATATTTCAAGGACCTTTTAAAAAACCTAGTTTTGAAATGCAATATCCCCACTGATTGATGAGCATCTCTATTCCAAGATCATCCAAATTGGATCAGAAGCATTGGGAAAGGTGATCATTATATCAGTGGTAATTCCAGGCCAAAAGAACTGGAATAAACTATGATTTGGAGATGCCAGTGTTGGACTGGGATGTACAAAGTTAAAAATCACAAAATGCCAGGTTATAATCCAACAGGTTTATTTGGAAGCACTAGCTTTTGGAGCGCTGCTCCTTCATCAGGTGATTGTGGAGAACAAGATTGTAAGACACAGAATTTGTAGCAAAAGTTTACAGTGTGATGTAACTGAAATTATATATTGGACAAAGACCTGGATTGTTTGTTAAGTCTCTCATCTTTTAGAGTGACCATGTTGGTTTCAATTCTTTTTGTTATTTGCGATTTACATATGAAAGAACTGAACAAATTGAACAAAGGACTTAACAAACAATCCAGGTCTTTTTTCAATATATAATTTCAGTTACATTACACTGTAAACTTTTGCTATAATGTCTGTGTTTATAATCTTATTAGATTAGATTCCCTACAGTGTGGAAACAGGCCCTTCGGCCCAACTCGTCCACACGGACCCTCCGAAGAGTAACCCACCCAGACCCATTTCCCTCTGACTAATGCACCTTGCACTATGGGCAATTTAGAATGGCCAATTCACCTAACCTGCACATCTTTGGACTGTGGGAGGAAACCAGAGCACCTGGAGGAAACCCACGCAGACACGGGGAGAATGTGCAAACTCCCCACAGACAGTCATCCGAGGCTGGAAACAAACCTGGGATCCTGGTGCTGTGAGGCAGCAGTGCTAACCACCGAGCCACCATGCTGCCCAATTCTCCATAATCACCTGATGAAGGAGCAATGCTCCGAAAGCTAGTGCTTTCAAATAAACCTGTTAGACTATAATCTGGTGGTGTGATTTTTTAACCTGGAATAAACTATTCAGTCCACTTTCTCCAGGGCAACAAAGGATTAACAATGAATACCCACATCTCATAAGTGATTTTTAAAACAAAAACTGTTCAAGCTTGTTCTGCCTTTCATTGTAATCTTGGCTGATTTGCATCTTAACTGTGTCTTTCCACATGGATACAGTTCCTCTAATACACTTACTGTAATGATCAAGACTGGAAGAAATGCATAGTCTTTCTCTGATCCCACTACTCCACAGGTTGTGAAACAAACTGCTTTATCTATGTTACACATAGAATAGAAAGATTAATCAATAAATATACTCTAATAAACACAAAACACAATTTATTATAGCACAAATATTTCAATGATTTAGAAAACTGGTTAGAACAATCAGTTTAGAATAAGAAAATGTAAATGTTTATCCCTGGAAATAGCATACGCACACGTACACACTGGATTTCTCTCTGCATGGATTCGCATAAAAATAAGTCCTTTTGGCCAACAAGTCTTAGTTCTTGAAGGCAAAATTGATATGGTTTGAATTGTTATTGTGACTGTCAATCTGACATTCTGGTGCACAAAGATGGATGTTGCTGAATTGATGCGGTTATCACTTGGAATTTTTAGAAACACAATAGTCAGGAAGTGTCAACAATTATCTCAGAGGGTTCTTGTGAGAGCAGAGAGACCAGGTCTCCAGGTACCACAGTGGACTCACAGGAAACGTTCTTATCTATAATCTAGGATGTCTACTTTTTTCAACAGACTTCGCTCCTGCTGAAAATCTAAGCAGCAATCTCCCCCAGTCAAGTACATTCCCAACAGTGAGTTCCAGAAAACAAGGCAGCAATCATCTGGAACCATATGGTTTCAAGAAGTGCCATGTTTTAAAAAAAGTTCCAATGTGGCTTTTTAGGGACCGTTAAAAAAAATCCACAGTATTTCCACAGAACTTGAAATAAATCCATGTTTCCACAATCTTTCCTAACTCAAGAGCTCAAAGAAATATTATCATGTAAAGGCTTCATAACAGTAACAAATATCTGTCAATTGTAGTTTTGAAATTTTCAATTGTTGAAGCCTAACTAACTTTCAGGGGAGAAAGTTCTGGAATTTCACTGTTGTTTGTGTGAAGGTTTGTATACTGACATCAGCACTGAACAGCTGAGCTCTTTGCGGTGTACATTTGTAATCAGGGCCCAACAAGAAAAGATGAGTCACTAAGACCCTAAAATACCGTGAGGCTTCCTTGGATGGTCTTGAAACGTTTGCCCCACCCCGAATTTACCCTTACCAAATCATTCTCAATGTTGAGCATTCATCTTGTTTTACATATATTTACATTTTGATCCCTGTGTTCTCACTCATGCTTAGAGCAGACCTATTGTTTAGGAAAGAATCCCACAGTAAACAAGGATACCTATGATGTGTCTTGGATGATAAAGGTGCTATATAAATGCATTTTTAAAATTGGGACTGCCTAAGACTGAGTGCTGCTTTATGATGTCACCAGTAAACCATTTCTGATTCTTTCAGTTTTTTTCCTGCCCATGCTGTCAGTCATGAAACTGAGTAGGTAGTGAGAGTATGATTGTATTTTTGTCTTCTCTTTGTGTTTGACCCCTTAGTGCCCACCCATAGTGCTTGCAATCTGTGTGTTTGTGAACAGCCACAAAAATTCACATGGCCCCTTTGTTAACAAAGTGCAGAAATTCTCCAGTGTAAACTGCTTGTGCCAGCCCACCCTTGGATCAGGAGGGTCTCTGTGTGTCCACAGCGGGTGGTCCAATGTTTATATGGGCATTTGTCATCTCATGGTTTGTTTGTACAAAATTCTGGAGGTTTCAGTTTGACTTTGGATTTATTTTATCTTAGAATGTTTTCACTTAAGGAAATTTCCTGGCCCCAGGCTAAAGCCTAATTGCCTAGCTCATTAAGATAAGCATTAGATATTTTAATAGTTATTTTCAGAACATCAAATACCCCTGTCTTGTTTCTTGCTCTAATTTATTTTGCCAGTTTTTGCTTGTTTTAAAAATTGAAATTTTTTTTGATTGCTGTATGCATGCAGAAGTATTTTGTTCAGCATAATTAACAACTTGTATAAGTTCATTTGCAGGCCAGTTTCAATTGTATTACTCTTTTTATTTCTCTCAGTTCAATTGTCTCCACTCTTATGTCCCTTTTACCACTAACCATTTATCAGCAATGATAAAGTTATATTTGTATGAGAATTCTCCACAAATGATGTCAATGCTGCTCTCCGATCTCAGAAGCTAAATTTGCTGAATGTTTGGACAATATTACCAGGCTTCTCTCTTGTCCACGTAGTTGGAAGATTACACTCATATCTCATCTTATTTGAGAACCAATTCAATTTGGCCACTGAAGCAGGTGAGTTAAAATGTTGGAATGTGAGCCCTTTGCCCTCCTAGAGTTGCAGTGGACAGTCACCTGTTCTCTTTCTTTACTAGGGCCTCATTATATTTCTGTTCACCTTAAACTTCCTCTCCATTCAGGTAAAGATTGACGAAGTATGTATTAGCAGCATCAAAACAAATACAGGTAGCTCCTTCTTCTTTTCAGGGGAATGGACTACTGAAGCTAATTGGGGACCCATTTGGCTGTGACACTGCATCATTGAACTGAAGCAACCATTGACCCTTGTTACCCTCCTTGACCTTCTCCAGTGACAAAAGGGTTAGCTGCTCTGTCTTGCATGTGAGGACATACGTGCTGCATTTTTAAGTCTGACCTCCTGTGCATTTTTCCTGTCCTCACTCCATCTTCAGTGTACACTCATTAGAGCTCTGTCTAAATGAATCCACCTTGCTTTCTCCCTTTCAATAGGAAGTTTCTTGCTTCAGCTACGAGCTTGCATTCTTCCAGATGAGTGAGCAGTGTTATGTGATGCACAAAACATCACAACTGAGATGGACCAGTTAGTTCTTTCCACTTTGCCATTTTAAAAATATTTTTCATCCTGAGATTCCTTCATACTCTACAGTATTTGGTCTTACTTTTTCTGGAAGGAATTCTTTCTCTTATTCAAAAACATGATCAAAACCCATTTTTCTCAGACAACCTTTGGACCATCCTTTTAAAATATGTTCTCTGAATGTGTCTTGTTTTCTGTATAGTTCTTCATGAAAATGCATGGAAACTGTTTTTAAGTTAATTCTACAGACAGATCTGGAGTTCTGGAGTCTGTTTGCAAATCAAATGATGCCCAAGTTGGAACACAATGCAGCTGTCTGTAAGTAAATGAAAATGTTTGTAAGTTAGGTCTTTAAAATTATAATTATCTATGGGATTTTGTAAATAGCATTTGTATGTCAGATTTTTGCAAATCCTGGATGACTGTTGGAAGTTATATTAAAGTTTAAGTTAGGTTTAAAGCAACTGCTTACATCTAGTCAATCCTCTTGAACAAACGTTCACATCTTAGCCAGACCAATATAGATAGACATGTATCTGAGTAATCTTGAAAAAACGTGCATCAATTTGAACTTAGATTTATTCTGGGTTCCTGAAGTTACTCTTTAGCAATTAATGTAAATTTGTCCTTACTCCTATTTGAAAACCCTGGTGTTTTGTGCGTGTAACATTCATCTTGGGACATATTTTCCGAATTAGCAAATTAGATCTGTATTTTGGAGCCGTGCTAATTAGCAGGCGGCGGTGCATGAGTCAGATGACTGCTGTTTGTATTAGTGTGGCTCCAACCACGGCAGATTCAATTTGATAAAAAGGTGAAACCATGCTGAATAGAGGAGAACTGCAAAAATGAAGCCTCAATATATAAATGGGATCACCGCCATTACTCAGCATAAATGTGAACACTGAAATCTGCACCTTTTGAAGTGCCTGTCAGATTTTATAGTGTAACTGCTTCATCAGAGAGGGACGCCAGTGCTGCAGATTCTGCCTAACTTCATTAAGTGGAAGGGTCCTTTGGGGATGATGTGAATGTGACAGGAAGGTCAGAAAAATAACACAATAAAGAAAAAGTTAAAGAATCATGTATGAGAGAAACAAAAAATAGTGATTAACAAGGCAAGAGGAAGAAATTGAGAAGTGGGCAAATATATCTGAAAGAAAAAGTGAATTGCTGTCGAATGTAAAGCAATAAATTTTATAACATACCAGTAAGTAACAAAATCCACAGTGAAGAAATAAGAACCTGTGGATTGTTGGGGAAAGAAAATGTATAAATTTAACTGAACCAAGGGCAAACATTAAAAAAGGAACAGAAAAAAAAAAATTCACAATGAAAAGATGTGGCAAAGGTAGATGAAAAATAATATTTATTGCATCTTTTGTATATAATATTTTTATTTTATATGTAAGCTTTTGAGACACTTTCACTTCTGTATTCATTCTATGTAGGATTATATGTTACAACCTGCATGTCGTGTTTCACTGTTTCGATCCAATTCATTACTTTGTAGATGAACATTCATATCATATTGATTCAAAAAATCTTACACATACACGAGCAGCCAATGGCTCAATCAATAATATTCATTAACATCCCACTTCATTTTGTTGATATGTTGGGCTGAATCTTACCTTTTTTAAAAAGTGCATGTTGTACCGGGCTTTTTGGAGAGATTCTCACCACCAGGCCTGGCACCGTATCTTACGAAACTCGCCTCATTAATTGCCTACTATGCCCATGGCATCTCTTGTGTGTGCTTTCTGCCTCGTCTTACCTGGAACAGTTTGTCAGTTAGCGGATATCCCAGAATTCACTAGCGTTCTTTGCACACATTCCCTTCTTAAAAGCTTAGGTAGACAAACAGGAGGCTGGAGGAACACAGCAAGCCAGGCAGCAACAAGAGGTGGAGAAGTCGACATTTCAGGTTCAGACCCTTCATAAGGATTGGGTCCGTCCGGATAAATGCTCTTGACCCGAAACATCGACTTCTCCACCTCCTGATGCTGCTGGCTTGTAGTGTTCCTCCTGCCTCCTGTTTGTCTATTTTGGATTTCAGCATGTACAGTTTTCTAGTCTCTTTAAAAAGCTATTGTGCACTCAGACAAGTGCTGTCAGTCCCAGGCTGCACTGCACAGTTGCTGACGTTTGTGATTGACATGGCAGAGAGGGTGAAATCAGCAGCCCATTATGCAGAATGGGGCTTGGAGGCCCTGCTGGATGGGGCGGTATAAAGGTAGGACTTCGTCATCTCTGAGGAGAAGCAACAGAGGTCATGACGCCAGACGATGCCAGCATTTACATAAAAGAACTGAAGAAAAACATGGACATTCTGAGGTTGCCACCTGCCTGGGTTAAAGCAGATCAGACACTTGGAGGAATGTCCAGCAATACAGAAAAAATGTCCATGTTTTTCTTCAGTTTTTTCACGTAAGTGAAGTACTCTCTGATACTTCATGCTCACTCTATCTCTGTTACTACATTCACTTCTCACCAAGATCCATGCTGTAGTACTCTCACTATTGTCTACACCATCTTCCCACTAGCTGTCACCCGCCCCAACATCACAAACCCTGCATGCTCTCCGTGATGCCTACTCACTTACTTTTGTATCTCCATTAGCAGTAACAACAGTTCACCTTTTGTAATACTTGCCTGTCTCTCATTGCATGAGAAAACAGAGCAGAATAGGGCAGAAGGACTCAAGAGGATCTGCCTGTTATTCTGCTCCTCACCTCCTGTGAGAAAAGGATCCTGACTCTGATCATTCTAAGCAGACCCTGGACTGGTGTCAGACATGGCCCTTGACTTACTGTTCTGGGATCCTCTGCACCGAGGCTAATGCCCTTGACATACCAGGCCTGCTGACAACGATGACAAAACTATTGCAAGGCAATACTGCAATAATTTGGTCCTTTATTTCTAAACAAATCTTCCAGTTCTAGATTAGGGGAAAAATCTTACTTGCATCTACCCTGTACATTCCTATATGTATTTTGTTGGTTTCAACAAGATCATCTCCCATTCTTCAAAACTCGAAAGAATACAGACCCGGTTTGCCCAAACTCTCCAGCCGAGAGGGCATGGAGGCAAAGGGCAAAAAAGCAAGGCAAGGCAATACGTCAGGGATGTTGTGATCAATTGAGGAGCCTCAGATAGTGAGCAGACACTATGACAGTGAGCAAAGAGCCTGGTGATGGAGCCTTGTTCAGTCCATGAGCTGGGTGTGTGTCCCTAAGCATGCCATGCCCTTGCTGCAGCATTACAGTGATGTGCAAGATGACAATGCAGAAGTGTCCTGTAAATGGGTCAGTGCTATGCAATGTGGGTACTTAGAGGCTGACACATATTTAATACCGCTACCGTGGAAGTAAAGTGCATGTGACCAGTGCCCATGAGGAGTGCCATGAGATGTTGGTGCCCAATTCCACTTCTCCCAGCCAGCAGGGAGCTGAAGTAAGCAGGTATTCTCTGAATTTTATGACAAGAATTCTCACTGTCCAAATTGTTTGATGAATTTGGTAAGATGAGAGTGTAAATATTACTGAGGTGAGTTGTGGCATTAACAGAATTGGGTGTCAATTGGCATCTTGACACTGCCTAGCGAGAATCTCACCACCTTGCTGGTGAAAACATGGAGCAAGATGATCTTGATTAAAAATCACACAACACCAGGTTATAGTCCAACAGGTTTATTTGGAACTACAAGCTTTTACAGCGCCACTCCTTCATCACGTAGCTAGCTACCTGACGAAGGAGCAGCACTTCGAAAGCTTGTGTTTTCAAGTAAACCTATTGGACTATAACCTGGGGTTGTGTGATTTTTTAACTTTGTCCACCTCAGTCCAACACCAGCACTTTCACAAGATGTATCTTGCAGGACTTGTTGCCTGATTCTGCCCCACATCTCGCTGTAGGTCTCATCACTCAGACTCTTATACGATTCCACCTATTATTTCTTTTATTGCTTGCTTTTATCATGTTGAATTGTTTTTTTTCTTGAAGATTTTCATTTTGCAAAGGAAACAGGTAACCCAAGAAAAATAATAGTTTTATGAAAGACTACCACTGCCAGTACTGGAAATTTGAAATGGTAATGGAACATGCTCATCATGCCAGGCAGCATCTGACTGTCACCATAAACACATTTCTCTCTTTTGACAGATGCTCTCTGACCTGCATTTTCTAATTTTATTACCTAATGGAATTTCTGTTCTTGAAGCTGAAAATTTAGTTTGTTCTTTTACCCAGGTTTCATAGAATCCCTGCAGTATGGAAACAGGCCATTTGGCCCAACAAATCCACACCAACCTAGCTAATTCACCTAACCTGGCATCTTTGGATTGTGGGAGGAAACCAGAGCACCGGAGGAAACCCACGCAGACAAGGGGAGAATGTGCAAACTCCACACAGACAGTTGCCCGAGGCTGGAATTGAACCCGGGTCCCTGGCGCTATGAGACAGCAGTGCTAACCACTGAGCCACAGTTTCTAGATCAATGAAATATCGACAAGTTGGAAAAAAATTTCTAGAACATAGAAGAACATAGAACATAGAAACGTACAGCGCAGAACTGGCCCTTTGCCCACGATGTTGTGCTGAGGATTAATCCTAATGTAAAATAAAATAACTTAACATATGCACCCCTCAATTCACTGCTATCCATGTGCATGTCCAACAGTCGCTTAAATGTCCCTAATGACTCTGCTTCCACCACCACCGCTGACAACGCATTCTATGCATTCACAACTCTCTGCGTAAAGAACCTTCCTCTGACGTACTCTCTATGCCTTTCTTCTAACATCTTAAAACTAGTGCCCTGGGGAAAAGTCTCTAGCTATTGTTAGTTTTTGTTGTTAGTTTTTTTTGGTTTATATTTAAAATAACCTTTTTTGAAGATACACTATGGTGGATTATATCAGGGAAAGTGATTTGGTGCATGAGGTAGCGGAAGGATGACCAAATACAATGGGGTTGCTTTGGCAAACTCATTATTTCACAATATATTTGAATTCCATGTTCACACACTGTTGATCTCAAGAGCCCTTGTCAGCTAGTGAATCTAATGAATGCCATCATTATTCAAGATTAATTATTTAAGATTCTTTACTACATTCAATTTGAAAAAAAAACTTCTTTGTTAAATGTTAATCCAAATTTTTTGGGAATGGCTATTAAAAGGAATATTGAAAGAAAGCCTTTTTTTGAGTACACCATGTAGAAAAAAGAACGTAGAAAATCCTTGTTTATTAAATGCTGTAGAATTGATAACTTCTCTCAAAACTAACAACCTATATCTTATTGTTCATTGCTAACAAACATTTGGTTTTAACTAGAAATATTTGTCAATTGAATAAATTTTTCCAAGGTCTAAGTATTTACCGTGCTATCTGATTGCTAGAAAATGTGCAAAGGTATGAAAGATAATCATTCCCTCATAACATACTCTGATCTCAAATGTGTGTTGTGTTTTCTCATTGCTTATTGCAGACTATTTATATCTTATTGTTGTTAATGATGATAGCTTGGAAAAATATAGAGCAGGAGGTAGTTAACACACTAATATTTTGACAAACGTATGATCTGATAGAAAGGAAATGTTATGTGGACTTCTGCAAAGCTGATAGTTGTCAAATAATCTTAAAGGGGCCCCGATTAAAAATGATCGCTGCAAGCAATGATTCTCCTCGATGCATCGGCAGGCGCTGTTATCATAGCTATGATTTAATATCAGAGAATTTGTCATCGCCCATGTGAGAATCTAACGTGGGAAACATTTGTGTTCAGTCCAAAAGGGAGAGGATAATATCCTAACTTCCGATTCCCCAGAGACATTATGAAATGAGGAAAGGTCATTTGGCAGCCTCATCCTGGTTCTCCCTTTAACAACTATCTCTTTTGCACCCGCTAGACTCTGTTCAGTAAGTTAAAGAAGAGGGAATCGAACTGTACAGGATTAATTTGTGATTGTGGACAAACTCTGCGACTGTGTGGCTAGAATCTTATAGGGGTCTGAGCGGCATGATCCTTCTTCAGTTCCGGGATCTGGGAAGAGGGCAGAGTTTCTTTCATACGGGAAACCTGGACCTTTCTGCATGTTGTCAAAAAGTACGGTGCTGGAAAAGCACAGCTGGTCAGGTAGCATCCGAGGAGCAGGAAGGTCAATGTTTCGAGCATAAGCTATTCATCAGGAACACAATACTGATGAAGAGCTTAAGCTGGAAATGTCGACTCTCCTGCTCCTTGGATGCTGCCTGTCTGGCTGTGCTTTTCCAATACTACACCTTTTGACACTGATCTCCAGCACCTGCAGTCCTCAATTTCTCCTCCTTTCTGCACGTTGTCCAGTTTTGGCTCCTCAGCATGTAATTTTGCTTTGAAGTGCTCCCTGATTGGCAGTCTTTGCTTGTAGTCAGATGGGATGGGCGAATTGAAGGCAGTTAAAGATTTTGAAGTTTCAACATACACCCCCCCCCCCAATCCCACCATTTTTAGGAGCCAATGTTTATCCCATTAGTCAAAAAGACGTAAGTGAACAATCTCAAAGCAACATTGGAACGTTAAATGCTATAAACTTGATAATTTGTAGGAAATCACCAGAAAATGACCCAAAAATCTCTTGGATTATTTTTAAAGCACAACTGCTTAATAAAGCTCTCTACATTTCTCCCTGACTTGCTGAATGTCATTACGTAGGTGGAATGATCTCATCAGTATTGTATGGCTGATGAGGTTGTGTAGGTTGGGGCTGTAATTATTGGAATTTAGAAAGGTTAGAGATGACCTTATTGAATCATACAAAAGTTTTAGGAGATACGGAAAAGTTGCTTCCCCTTGTGGAGAGGCAAATGGGATTTGACCCCAAACATAAAGAGTTGAGAGTGTGGTGCTGGAAAAGCACAGCAGGTCAGGCGGCATCCAAAGAGCAGGAGAATCGACGTTTTGGATATAAGTCCTTCATCAGAAAGGGCTGATGAAGGGCTTATGCCTGAAATGCCTGACCTGCTACACTTTTCCAGCACCACGCTCTCAACTCTGATCTTCAGCATCTGCAGTCCTCACTTTCTCTAAGACATAGAGACTCTACCACTGCATCACAAGAGCCTCTAGTATCTCATAACGTGTTCTCAAGGTTGGTTCCCTTTGGGGGAGCATCAAGGACCATAGAGCATAGTTTCAGAATAAGGGGTTATACAATTAAATCAGAGATGAGAAATACTTTCTTCTCTTGTTGTATATCTGTGAAATTCTTTACTTTTGAGGGCTGTTGAGACAGGGTTGTTAAGCACATTCCCAAAGCTTAGACAGACAGATTTTTAATCAGTGAGGGAATCGGGGGGCTATGGGGAAAAGGCAGGAAAGTGGAATTGAGAACTATCAGATCAATCATGATCTAATTAACAGTACAGCAGCCTTGATGGGCTGAATGGTCTACTTCTGCTCGTATTTCTCATGGGTCTTGTGGTCTTAATGCACACTTAAGTTCATAAGTTCATAAGATAGAGGAGCAGAATTAGGCCATTCAGCCCATCGAGTCTGCTCCGCCATTTAATGTGCTCCTCGCCCCCATTTTTCTGCCTTCTTTCCATATCCCTTCAACTGATTACCCAATTAACAATCTGTCTAACTCCTCTTTAAATTCACTCACTGTCCCAGCTACCACTGCACTTTGGGGTTGCGAATTCTACAGATTCACAACCCTTTGGGAGAAGTAGTTTCTCCTCAATTTTGTTTTGAATTTGCTCCCCCTTCTCCGAAGACTATCACCTCTCATCTTTGAATGCCCCACAAGAGGAAGCATCTGCTCCACATCTATTTCATCCACACCTTTTATCACCTTGAATACAGAGAAACCTCGATTATCCAAATACCAATTATCCAAAAATCAGATTATCCGAAGGAGATCTGGGGGTCCCGATAGAAACCTTATATCAAAGACGTGTTTCCAACAGTGATCGCGCCTTTTGTTTACCATGATTAAACAGGCACCATCTCCAAATGACTGACCTCCCGCCCTCTCTCTCTCCCCACACTTTCCCTGGAGGTCTACACAGGGGTGTACCCTAAATCACCCCCTTCCCCAGAAAATCTGACCAACATTGTCATGTACAGGGCAGAGGTGGAACCTGTCAAAGAGGTGCAGTAGAAACTTATGTGTGTGCGTGTGCTATTTGGAGACTTACCCCACAAAGGCAGCTGCAGCAGCAGCGGTCTTGTTGTTGGTGTAAAGTCCGGCTGCCCCAAAGAGGGGGCAGTGTTGGACGGGTTTGGGGGTGGGGGCGGTCTCGGGGACAGGGGTCAGGGGAATGTGTTGGATGGGGTTGGGGGTCCGGGGTGGGGGTGGGGGTGGGGGAGGCGCAGTGTCAGCCGGGGGCGGGGTGCGGTGTCAGGGGGCGGTGTTGGACGGTTTCGGGGCGGGGGCGGTCTCGGGGGCTGAGGGGGTGAAGGTATTATTGGACGGTTTCGGGGTGGGGGGGAGTTGTTGGATGGTTTCGGGGCGGGGGGGGGCGGTCTCAGGGGCCGAGGGGGTGGGGGTGTGGGACGGTTTCGGGGTGGGGGGGGTAGGTGATGGACAGTTTCGGGGCGGGGGGCGGTCTCGGGGGCCGAGGGGGTGAGGGGTGTTGTTGGACGGTTTTGGGCTGAGGGGTGTTGTTGGACGGTTTTGGGGCGGGGGTGGTCTCGGGGGCCGGGGGGAGGTGTTGGATGGTTTCAGGGTGGGGGGCGGTCTTGGGGGGCAGGGGGGTCAATGGGGTTGCGGGGCAGTGGGCAGTGTTGGGGGCAGCGTCTTGCGCGCTGCGTACTGCTGCAATCTCCTGAACACTCCGAGCCCCAGAGGAAAGGCATTTAATCGATTAACCAAATAATTGATTATCCGAATGAAATAGTGCCCACCCATCTTGTTCGGATAATCGAGGTTCCCCTGTACCTCAATTTGATCTCCTCTCATTCTTCTAAATTCCAGAGAGTATAGGGTCAAACTGTTCAATCTCTCACCATAGGACAAACCCCTCATCTCTGGGATCAATCTAATGAACCTCCTCTAAACTGTCTCTAATGTCACTACATCTTTTCTCAAATAAGGGGACCAAACCTCTGCACAATACTCCTGCCGTGGTCTCACCAATGCCTTGTATAGTTGCAGCAATACTTCCTTACCTTTATATTTTATTGCTTTAGCCATAAAAATCAACATTCCATTCACTTTCTTTATTATCTGCTGTACCTGCATGCTAGTTCAGAATGACTCATGAACAAGTACATCTAGATCCCTCTGCACCAGAGCACCCCGAAGTTTCTCCCCATTAATATAATAGCTGCTTTCCCATTTTGTTCAATCCAAAAGTGTGACCTTGCATTTATCAACGTTAAACTCCATCTGCCACATTTTGGCCAACTCTTTTAACCTATCTATATTTATTTGTAAGGTTCTTATTTCCTCATTGCAATTTACTGTTCTGCCTAGTTTTGTGTCGTCCACAAATTTAGCTATAGAGCCTTCTATCCCTGTATCCAAGTTGTTAATGTAGATCATAAATAGCTGGGTCCAAGGCCCAAACTCTGTGGCACCCCACTGGTTACAGCTTACCATCCAAAAAAAAATATGTGCTCAGGTCAGGTAGAGATGGGAAGTAAGGTCTATGATCTCCATAAATCATTCTGAAAAAGCATGATAAGGATCTGTCAAAAAAGTTAACAACATTTTAGATTTTATGTGTATTTATCACATCACATTTTAAAAAGGGGTACCATCAGAATTAAATCTGTGGGTTTCTGTTAGCTTCTGGAGAGTGTATCCTTGGTGTTCATAAAGTGAACAAGGAATGGCCTATCGTAACCGTGCAGGGAAAGTTGTACATTTCAATTGCAAATGGGTAAGGAGTTGGAAGTTCCCCACTCTGTTTAAACTTCCCTTACTTTACATTTTCCGGAAATTGACTCTGATGTGTTTTTGAAGATTCTTCAAGGTGCAGAAAGAAGTGCAAAGTTTAAAAAAAATTAAGGAGAGAGTTACAGTAAATTGGGCTGAGGTGGTTGAAAACTAAACAAAAAAAAAAGCCCAAAGAATTGCAGATGCTGGAAACTATAGAATCCCTGCAGTGCAGGTAGAGGCCATTCAACCCATCGAGTCTGCAGACTCTCCAAACAGAATCCCACCCTATCCCCATATTTACCATGGTCAACCCACCTAGTCTTCACACAACAGGACAATTTAGCACCGTCAATCCACCTAACCCACACATCTCTGGACTGTGGGAGGAAAGCTCTGCAAACCCACACAAACACAGAGAACGTGCACACACCACACAGACAGTTGCCCGAAGCTGGAATCAATTTTTTTGTGCTGTGAGACAGCAGTGTTAACCATTGAGCCACTGTGCCACTCTGAACAGAAACAGAAATCAGAACCAAATTCAGAAAACTGGGCTGGTCTGGCAGCATCTGTCGAAAGAAAGCTGGGTTAACATTGTAGGTCCAGTGAACCTTCTTCAGAACTGATTGTAGTTTGGAAAAGGTTGATATAGATGCTCAGGTTGCAGTGAGGGGAAGTGGGGAGGAGTAAATAATAGGTGGAGATGAAGTCCAGAGAGAGAGAGAGGGAGAGATCACAGCAGTTGGACAGGTAAAGGAATGGGGAAGAGTCAGCCTGGGAGAAACAATAACTGCTAATGGGACCATTAGTAGCTGACAATGGGATTGCTGTGGTCGCATCCCTTATGATGACAAGACCTGATGTTGGGCTAAAGACATGGGAGAAGGTGCTCAACCCCTAAAATTGTTGAACTTGATATTGAGTCCTATAGGCATAGAGACCCCAAGCAGAAAATGAGATGCTGTTCTTCCACCTAGTGCTGAGATTTGCTGGAGCCCTGCAGCAAGCCTGAGACGGAGATGTTGGCCAGGGAACACGATGGTGTGCTGAAGTAGCAGGTAGCTGGAAGCTCAGGATCTTTTTTTACGGACAGAACATAGGTGTTCTATAAAGTAGTTGCCCACTCTGTGTTTCATCTCCAATGTAAAGGAGACCGCATTGTGAACAGTAAATGCAGTATACTGGATTGAGTGAAGTACACGGAAATTGCTGCTTCACTTGGAAGGTTGTGTCTGGGGTCTTGAATAGTGAGGAGGGAGCAAGTAAATGGTACTTGCCATGGGGCTCTGGGGAGGTGTCAGGAATGTACCAGGGTGTCCCAAGGGAACAGTCTCCACGGAAAGCTGTTTGGTGGTGGCATTCCACTGGACGTGGTGGAAATAGAGGCTAATAATCCTTTAGGTGTGGATGCTAGTGGGATGGTAAGTGAAGACCAGGGAGACTCTATCAATACTCTGAGAGGGAAGAGAAAGGCTGAGGGCCAAAGTTTGGGAGATGGAAACTGCTGAGGGCTCTGTCAACCACGATGATGAGGAATTGTTGATTGAGGAAGAAGGTAAACATTTTGGAGGCATCTTTGTTGGAGCTGGCATCATCAGAACAGATATCACAGAGACAGAGAAACTGGGCGAAGGAATGGAGTCTTTCTCACTACATTTCAACATCTACCCAGTGAAGGCTTTTTAAGATCTTACATGCCTTAATTAAATCAGCCCTGACCCTTCTACAGGCCTTACCTGCTTAGCCTTTCCTCATGGGGAAATCTGCGCATTCCTGGTATTAGTACAGTAAATCTTTAAACTGCTTCCAATGCATTAGCATCCTTCCATAAGTACAGTGACCAGTACTGTAACAGTTCTCCAGATGTGATCTCACCAATGCCCTGTACAAATAAAACATACTCTTACATTCAATTCCCCTCATGATAAATCAGAACATTCTATTTGCTTTCCTGATTACTTGCTGTACCTGCATACTAACCTTCTGCAATTCATGCACTAAGACACCCAGATCTCTCTGCATTTCAGAGCTCTGCAACTTCTTACCTTTTAGATAATATGCTGTTATTATGCTTTCTGCCAAAGTAGACAATTAGACATTTTTCCACATTGCATCCATTTACCAGACCTTTGCCTACTGACGTAACAAAATCTGTATACCTTTGTAGTTTTCGTATATCTTCTTCACAACTCACCTTCCTACCTACCATGGTGTCATCAGCAAATTTAGCTACCATACCTTTGATCCCTTCATCCAAATAACTTATGTAAATTTTAAAGAGTTGAAACCCCAGTATTGATTCTTACCAGTCTAAGAAATTGTCCCGAAAATATTCATTGAATTCTTCCTCTAGACCATTGTTTCCAGTCTATGTGAGGGAAATGTTCCCCATGGTATAGCTGTACCTTTTGCCAAACTTCCAATATTTCTTTTTCGATACTCTGTCCTGTTATGTGGTTCCTACAAAAGCACAACTCCCATGAATGAGCTCTTGTCTTCCTCATCTCTACAGGACTAGTTCTATCCTGGTTTCCTGAATTTAGGTCATCTTCTTCTACTGTGCTAATATCATCTTTAATGAAAAGAGCCACTCCTCCATCCTTTTCTACTTTTCCATGCTTTCTAAATGTCATATACCCTTCAATGTTCTGGTTCCAATCTAGGTCATCCTGCAGCCACGTCTCAATAATGGTCACTAGATTGTACTTATTTATATTAATTTGTTCATCTGTTTTGTTTCGGAATGCACTGTATTAAATACAATGCCTTAAGTCTTGACCTTTTATTATTTTTGTAATCCCCACTCATCTCTGCTGGTTTTCTCTTAGATCTACATTCTCGACCTTTTGTTATTGCCTGTTTATCATTTACGACATTAAGTCTTTCCTCTGTTCAATCTTCCAACTCTTCAATTCACCACAATGACCCAAATGTGGGCATTTGCCCACACAATTTAATTTAAAACCCACTCTACTTTTCCAGTTATTCATAATGCAAGAACTCCAGTCTCAGTACGTAGACCGTTCCAGTGGGAAAAACACAACCTTCCTCTGTATTGGTGCCAGTGCCAGTGCACTGGAACCCACCTCTCCCATACCAATCTTTAAGCCGCATATTCATCTCTCTAACCTTGTGAACCCTGTGCCAATTTGCAAATGGTTCTGGTAACAGTCCAGAGATTATTGCTTTTGAAGATTTTCTTTTTAATTTGGTGTCTGGTTCTTTGCATTAGCTCTGCAGAACCTCTTTCCTAGTTCCACAAATGTTGTTGGGGCCCACATGGATTATGCCTCCTAGATGCTTATGAGCGGGCTGGACAGAGTAGATAGGGAAAAGCTGTTCCCACTTGTGAAAGAAAAAAAGAATGAGAGTAAAGATTGAAAGTTACTTTTACAGCGTTTGGCACATTTGTATGATGCAATATTAACATATTATACATGTATTTAGAAAGGCAAGGACTGATTAGGGATAGCTGATAATGTGTTGCTGGAAAAGCGCAGCAGGTCAGGCAGCATCCAAGAAGCAGGAGAATCGACGTTTTGGGCATGAGCCCTTTTTCAGGAATGAGGAAAGTGTGTCCAGCAGGCTAAGATAAAAGGGACTTGGGGGAGGGGCGTTGGAAATGCGATAGGTGGAAGGAAGTCAAGGAGAGGGTGATAGGCCGGAGTGGGGATGGGGGCGGAGAGGTCAGGAAGAAGATTGCAGGTTAGGAAGGCGGTGCTGAGTTCGAGGGATTTGACTGAGACAAGGTGGGGGGAGGGGAAATGAGGAAACTGGAGAAATCTGAGTTCATCCCTTGTGGTTGGAGGGTTCCTAGGCGGAAGATGAGGCACTCTTCCTCCAGCCGTCATGTTGCAATGGTTTGGCAATGGAGGAGTCCAAGGACCTGCATGTCCTTGGTGGAGTGGGAGGGGGAGTTGAAGTATTGAGCTACGGGGTAGTTGGGTTGGTTGGTGCGGGTGTCCCAGAGGTGTCCTCTGAAATGTTCCGCAAGTAGGCGGCCTGTCTCTCCAATATAGAGGAGGCCACACCGGGTGCAGCGGATGCAGTAAATGATGTGTGTGGAGGTGCAGGTGAATTTGTGGCGGATATGGAAGAATCCCTTGTGGCCTTGGAGGGAAGTAAAGGGGGAGGTGTGGGCGCAAGTTTTGCATTTCTTGCGGTTGCAGGGGAAAGTGCCGGGAGTGGAGGTTGGGTTGGTGGGGGGTGTGGACCTGACGAGGGAGTCACGGAGGGAGTGGTCTTTTCAGAATGCTGATAGGGGAGGCGAGGGAAATATATCCCTGGTTGGTGGAGTGATAGGGGAGGGGAGGGAAATATATCCCTGGTGGTGGGGCCTACTGTTAACCTACTGATTAGGGATAGTCAACATGGCTTTGTGCGTGAGAAATCATGTCTCACAAACTTGATTGAGTTTGTTGAAAAAGTAACAAAGAGGATTGATGAGGGCAGAGCAGTAGATGTGATCTATATGGACTTCAGTAAGGCGTTCAATAAGGTTCCCCATGGGAGACTGATTAGCAAGGTTAGATCTCACGGAATACAGGGAGAACTAGCCATTTGGATACAGAACTGGCTCAAAGGTAGAAGTCAGAGGGTGGTGGTGGAGGGTTGTTTTTCAGACTGGAGGCCTGTGACCAATGGTGCCACAAGGATCGGTGCTGGGTCCTCTACTTTTTGTCAATTATATAAATGATTTGGATGTGAGCATAAGAGGTACAGTTAGTAAGTTTGCAGATGACACCAAAATTGGAGGTGTAGTGGACAGCTTGGAAGGTTACCTCAGATTACAACCGGATCTTGATCAGATGGGCCAATGGGCACAGAAGTGGCAGATAGAGTTTAATTCAGATAAATGTGAGGTGCTGCATTTTGGGAAAGCAAATCTTAGCAGGACTTATACACTTAATGGTAAGGTCCGAGGGAGTATTACCGAACAAAGAGACCTTGGAGTGTAGGTTCATAGCTCCTTGAAAGTGGAGTCACAAGTAGATAGGATAGTGAAGAAGGCATTTGGAATGCTTTCCTTTATTGGTCAGAGTATTGAGTATAGGAATTGGGAGGTCATGTTGCGGCTGTACAGGACATTGGTTAGGCCACTGTTGGAATATCGTGTGCAATTCTGGTCTCCTTCCTATCGGAAAGATGTTGTGAAACTTGAAAGGATTCAGAAAAGATTTACAAGGATGTTGGCAGGGTTGGAGGATTTGAGCTACAGGGAGAGGCTGAACAGGCTGGGGCTGTTTTTCCTGGAGCGTTGGAGGCTGAGGGGTGACCTTATAGAGGTTTATAAAATTATGCGGGGCATGGTTAGGATAAATAGACAAAGTATTTTCCCTGGGATTGGGGAGTCCAGAACTAGAGGGCATAGGTTTCGGGTGAGAGGGCAAAGATATAAAAGAGACCGAAGGGGCAACTTTTTCACGCAGAGGGTGGTACGTGTATGGAATGAACTGCCAGATGAAGTGGTGGAGGCTAGTACAATTGCAACATTTAAGAAGCATTTGGATGGGTATATGAATAGGAAGGGTTTGGAGGGATATGGGCCAGGTGCTGGCAGGTTGGACTAGATTGGGTTGGGATAACTGGTCGGCATGGACAGGGTGGACTGAAGGATCTGTTTCTGTGCTGTACATCTCTGTGACTCTATGACTTTGAGTGCCAAACCTACTTTAAAAAAATCTTCTTTACAGCACAATCTTACCAAAGCACTGTGTGCACTTTGATCTACAGATGTACTGTTGCCAATATTCTCAATTGAATATGTAACATTTCATGATCTTACTTTATGTTCTCATAGATACAGAGACAATTAAAACAAGAAAGAGGCTATTCAGCCCATCATGCCCATTCCTATCAATAAAGATCTGACTACACTAATCCCAGTTTCCAGAGTTCGACCCATAGACCTAGAGGCTGTGCTAAAGCAAGTGAATACCCAAATACTGCTTAAATGTTATAAGAATTGGTGACCCAGGCAATGAATTCCAGACTGCCATCATGGTCTGAGTAAAAATAAATTCTTCCTAACACTATTTCTCTTCTCTACCTTCTACCTAACCCTGCCTCTTACCTTAAAACTATATCCCTGGTTATTGACCCCTCTACTAATGTAATCTGCCTTCCTGTTTACCCTATCTATGACTCTCATAATCTTATACACCATAAATAAGAACATAAGATCTAAGAGCAGGAGTTGGCCATCTGACCCTTCGAGCCTGCTCCGCCATTCAATAAGATCATGGCTGATCTTTTTGTGGCCTCAGCTCCACTTACCCGCCTTCTCGCTGATTTCTGTAACTTCTTTATTGTTCAAAGAAAATCTATCTTAGCTTTAAAAACATCCCCTGAGGTAGTGTCAACTCGTTCACTTGGCAGGATATTTCCATAGATTAACAACCCTCTGGGTGAAGAAGCTCCTTCTCAATTCAACCTAAATCTGCTACGCCTAATCTTGAGGCTACGCTGTCTAGTCCTAGTTTCGCCTGCCAATGGAAACATCCTCTCTACTTCAATCTTATCTATACCCTTCATAATTGTATATGTTTCTGTAAGATCCCCCTTCTTCTAAATTCCAGTGAATATAATACCAGTTTACTCAGTCTTTCCCCATAAGCCAACCCCCTCAACTCCGGACTTAACCAAGTGAACCTCCTCTGCACCCGCTCGAATGCCAGTGCGTCCTTTCTCAATCAGGAGACCAAAACTGCATGCAGTATTCAAGGTGTGGCCTCACCAGCATCCTGTACAGCTGCAACATAACCTCCCTGCTTTTAAACTCAATCCCTTTAGCAATAAAGGACAAAATTCAATTTACCTTCCTAATTACCTGTTGTACCTGCAGACCAACCTTCTGTGATTCATGCACAAGGACACCCAGATGCCTCTGCATAGCAGCATGTTGCAATTTTTTTACCATTCAAGTAATAGTCCTTTTTACTGTTATTCCAACTAAAATAGAGGACTTCACATTTATTAACACTGTATTCCATCTGCCAGACCTTTGCCCACTCTCTTAATGTATCTATGTTCCTCTGCAAAGTTTCACAGTCCTCTGCACAAATTGTTCTGCCACACATTTTGGTGTCATCTACAAACTTTGACACACTACACATGCTCCCCATCTCCAAATCATCTATATAAATTGTGTTTCATTGCAGTCCCAAAACTGATCCCTGAGGCACACTACCAGTTACTGATTGCCAATGAGAATAGCACTCATTTATACTCACTGTTCGCTTCCTGTTAGTCAACCAATCCTCTGTCAATGCTAATACTTTATGCGTAGTGCCATGCATCTTTATCTTATGCAGCGGCCTCATGTATGGTACCTTGTCGAAGACCTTTTGGAAATATAGGTACACCACATCCACTGGGTCCCTGTCATAATGTCTTCATAGAATCCCAAAAGATTAATTAAGGATGACCTGCCCTTCATGAACCCATGCTGCGTCTGCTCAACTGGATAATTTCTATCTGGATGCTGTGCTATTTCTTCCTTGATAATAGACTCAAGCATCTTCCCCATTACAGAGGTTAAGCTAACTGGTCGATAATTTCCAATTTTTTGTCTGTCTCCCTTTTTAAACAGTGGCTTTACATTTGCTGTCTTCCAGTCTGCAGGAACTGCCCCAGAGTCCAGTGAATTTTGGAAAATTGCCACAAGTGCACTTGCTATTTCTCCCACCATCTCTTTTAGTACCCTGGGATGCATTCCATCAGGGCCAGGAGACTTGTCTATCTTTAGCTCCGTTAGCTTGCCCAACACTACCTCTAGTAATAATGATTGTTTCTA
The DNA here is from genome assembly GCF_037043375.1 of Chiloscyllium plagiosum. NCBI lineage: Eukaryota > Metazoa > Chordata > Chondrichthyes > Orectolobiformes > Hemiscylliidae > Chiloscyllium > Chiloscyllium plagiosum. Next base: position 98,077,370 of record NW_028270141.1, on the reverse strand, counting down.
GATCCTCGCCTACCTTTGTCCCTTTGTCAATTACTGGCATGTTATTCATGTCCTCCACTGTGAAGACCGATACAAAATATCTATTCAATGTCTCAGTCATTTCATCACGTTCCACAACTAAAGGCTCCTTCTCATCCTCTAAATGACCAACGTTTACTTAGCCACTCTTTTTTTGTTTTATATATTTATAGCAACATTTCATATCTGTCTTTATATTCTGTGCTAGTTTTTTCTCATGTTCTTTCTTTTCTTTAACTCTTTTTGTGGCTTTCTGTTGACCTTTAAAGCTTTCCCAATCTTCTAGTTTCCTGCTGTTCTTAGCCACTTTGTATACTTCTCTTTCAATTTGATAGACTCCCTTATTTCCTGAGACACCCAGGGCAGATTATCTCTTTTCTTACAACCCTTCCTTTTTACTGGAGTATACTTTTGCTGAGAATTTTGGAAAAATTGCTTTGAAAGTCCTCCACTGCTTGTCAACTGTCCCACCATAAAATCTTTGTTTCTAGTCAACTTTAGTCTAGTCCTCCTCATTCTATTGTAGTTTCCCTTGTTTAAGCATAGGACCCTGTTATTGGATTTTACATTTGACCATACTGTGATCGCTCCTTCCAATAGGATTCCTAACTATGAGGTCATTAATTACTCCTGTCTCATTACACAGGACTAGATCTAGGACAGCTTGCTCCCTCGTTGGTTTCATTACATACTGCTCAAGAAAACTGTTGTGCCATTTTCACAGGCATTTGTTTGTTGCCTGCCCCACTGTGATGTTATTATTTGGTGGCCTATAAGATCCCCCTCAACTTTTTCTGCTTCAAGAAAAGCATCCTCAACCTATGCAGTCTTACCACATTGTTCAGACCATTCAGACTAGGCTGCATCCTGGTGAATCTCCTCTGCACCCTCTCAGGTGCAACCACATATTTCCTATCATGTAATGAACAGAGTTCCGCATAGTACTCCAGTTGTACCCTAACCAGCATTTTATACCGTTCCAGCATAATCTCCTTGCTCTTGTATTCTCTGCCTTGGCTAATAAAGACAATTATCCCATATCTACCTAGCTACAACCTTTAGGGATCCATGGATATGCACACCAAAGTCCTTTTGATCTTCAAAACTTTCTAGAGTCCAACCAATCATAGTGTAATCCTTGTTTTGTTAACCCTCCCCAAGTGCATTACATCCCACGTTTCCAACTTGAATTCCATTTGCCACAGCTCTGCCCACCTGATCAGTCCATAGATTTCTTCCTACTGTTTAGGGCCATCCTCCTCACCAAGTACCGCTCATGTCATCTGCAAATTTCCTGACCACGTATCCCACTTTTAAGTCCAAATCATTAATATACAACACAGACAGCTGGGGCCCCAACAACTTCACTTGAAACAGATGTCCTGTCACAGTAACATTCCTCTACCATCACCCTCTTTATTTAATATTTTTATTTAAGCAGCTCTTAATCAGATAACAGTACAGGTTTCGTCAGAATTAAAACACTGTGTTTCGCTCAATAGTAGTTGCTTTCTTTGATTTATGTAAAATTTATTTTTCTCACTTAAAAGTTAACAAGCCCCAGGTGAAGAAACAGAATGTTGGATGAAATTGTAGCAAAGTCTTTTTTATTCACTCATAAGATATGGGCGGCTGTGGCTGGGCCAGCATTTATTGTGCATCTGTAGTTACTCTTGAGATGGTGGTGAACTGATTGCTTAAACCAGTGCTATCAAAAGGATTAATAATATTGTTTCAACTGCTCATTCAAGAGATAGAGGTCACATCAGTGTGACAAGCCAACCAATTTATTTAGAAGAAAACTTCATTTTTCCTGGTTCTCCTAAATAATCTGCATTTGATCTTCCCTCCAAGACAGATACTGCTCATGTCAAGGTAATAACAGAGGGAACTCAGTCACCAGAATGATTTAAAATTGATCAGGAGGAGGTATTGGAAAAGCTATTAGTACTTAGATTAGATTACTTACAGTGTGGAAACAGGCCCTTCAGCCCAACAAGTCCACACCGACCCACCGAAGTGTAACCCACCCATACCCCTACATTTACCCCTTGACCTAACACTACAGGCAATTTAGCATGGCCAATTCACCTGACGTGCACATCTTTGGACTATGGGAAGAAACCGGAGCACCCGGAAGAAACCCACGCAGACACGGGGAGAATGTGCAAACTCCACACAATCAGTCGCCTGAGGCGGGAATTGAACCCAGGTCTCTGGCGCTGTGAGGCAGCAGTGCTAACCACTGTGCCACCGTGCCGCCCACGATAAGATCTGATAAGATGTATGCAAGAGTATTGAAGGAAGTTGCAGAATAATGCAAATACTTTTCAATCTTCCTTCGATTTGCAGGTTCTACCAGAGGTTTGGAGAATTTGAAACATTGCTCAAACTATGTTGTAAAGATTGCCTGAATAATGACATACCAGTCATTTCAGCTCTAGTGATGGGTAGGTTATTAGAAACAATTAGATAGTCATAGAGTCACGGAGACAGGCCCTTTGGCAGAAGTTGGTCCATGCTGACCAAAATGTCCATCCACGCTAACCCCATTTCCCTGCACTTGGCCCATATCCTTCTAAACCTTTCCTACCCATGTATTTGTCCAAATGCCTTTTATGTGTTGTTAATGTTCCCACCTTAACCACTTCTACTGGTAGCTTATTCCATACGAATAAAAAAGTTACCCCTCAGATTCCCTTTTATTCTTTCCACTCTAACCTTAAAATGATGCCCTCTAGTCCTCACTTCCCCAACCCTAGGAAGTTGCATTCATCCTATCCATGCCTCTAATGACCTTATAAGGTTTCCCCTAAGTCGCCTAAGCTCTAAAGAAAAATGTCCTAGCTTGTTCAACCTCTTCCCTATAACTCAGACCATTGAATCCAGGCAACATCCTTGTAAATTTCTTCTGCACTCTTTCCAGTTTAATAACATTCTTCCTATAGCAAGGTGACCAAAACTGAACACAGTTCTCTAAGTATGGTCTCACTAAAGTCCTGTATAACTGCAACATAACTTCCCAACATCTTTACTCAATGATGGACAGTGTGCCAAAAGCCTTCTTCACTGCCCTGTCTACCTGTGACTCCACTTTCAGAGAACCGTGAACCTAAACTTTGTCCCTCTTTTCCACTATTTGAGATAGAATTAATAGTCATATGGGAAAACATGGACTTTTTTTGTAAGGATTAGCAAGAGATTGTTAAGGAAAAACTGTCTAATTTGCTGGTATTTTTTGAAGGGATAACCGTAAGAGTTGATGAGTGAAGATGAGGCTATTGATGTGATGTGCGTGGACTTACAAAACATATTTGATACAGAGACAAACAAAATTGACAGGTTATACTATGAAAAGGACAGTAGCAATATGGATTTAAAATTGGCAGAAGGGCAGGAGATAGAGGATCATGGTGAAAGATATTTTTCATGCTGGGTGAACATTTGCAGTGAAGTTATCCCAGAAATGGTATTGAGATCCTTGCTTCTCTTGATACATACAAAGGATCTTAGTGTGCAGGAAATAATTCTAAGGTTTGCAGATGACATAAAGCCTTGGAGAAATATAAACTGAGTAGGATTGTGTAGAAATTAAAAAGGGCATTGACATGTTGTAGAATGGGAGATAGGTAATCGATAAAGGTCAATGTGGACAAATGTGAGGTGATACTCTTTGGTGCAAAGAACATGGAAGAGCATAAACTAAGGGTGTGAACAGAAACCTGCATTTATATGTACATTAGACATTATTGATGGTAGGACAGTTAGAGCGAGCAGTTAATAAAGCATACAGTATTCTATGCTTCATAAATAGGGCATAGAATCCATGACCAGGGAGATTATGACAAACTTAAGTCAGATACTGGTTAGTCTTCAGCTGAAGAATCATGTACAGTTCTGAGTGTTGCACAATAGAACGATTGTTTTTGCATTAGAGAGAGTGCACAAAAGGTTGACATGAATGGTTCTTAACCAGGGATGAGATACTTCAGTAATGAGGGAATGGATGTTTGTGGATGTGGTGCCAATCAAGCAGGCTGCTTTGTCCTGGATGGTGTCAAACTTCTTGAATGTTGTTGGAGCTGCATCCATCCTGGCAAGTGGGGAGTATTCCATCACATTCTTGACTTGTGCCTTGTAGCTGATGGACAGGCTTTAGCGAGTCAGGAAGTAAGTTACTCACTGTTGTATTCCTGGCCTCTGACCTGCTCTTGTAGCCACTGTATTTATACAGTTAGTTTAGTTCAGTTCTGGTTGATGGAAACCCGCAAGATCTTGATAATAGGGGATTCAGTGATGGTAATGCGATTGAATGTCAAGGGGCGGTGCTTTGTTTGTCTCTTATTGGAGATGGTCATGGCCTGGCATTTGCATGGTGCAAATATTACTTGCCATTTTTCAGCCAAACCTCGGTCTTCTGCATTTGAGCATGGATTGCTTCAGTGAGTGAGGAGTCACGAATGGTGGTGAATATTGTGCAATCATTGGTGAACATCCCTACTTCTGATCTTATGATGGAGTGATAGTTATTGATGAAGCAGCTGAAGACGATTGAGTCTTCAAGAGGTAAAGTCTGGCCACATTGGCTCTTGTGGTGTGGTAGTGGGATCCCTATCTTTGAGCCAGGAGGCCTGGGTTCAAGTCCCAGCTGCTCATGAACAGGCTGATTAGAAAATATTTTGAAATCTAGTCACAGCTGTCTCAAAGCAATATTTAGTGAGCACTTATACCAAAATAATATGCATTTGTATGACAGTTTGATGTCATCCTATGTAACAAGAGGCACATTAATCAATCAACATGTATTGGCTACCACTTGAATTTCTTTAAATGTTAATAAGGTAGCCTTGGAGGTCAGGATACTTTGCTGTTGCTAGTTTAAACAGAGTTCTATAATTGGGCATAGCAATTGTATACATATATAGGTATATTAAAATGTAACTGTATTCATAACAACTTATCACCTACTTAATAACCAATGGTCGCTGACAACAGGATTATGTCAACCATCCAAATGCATCTTTTAATCAATTACTACCTTAAACACTTCAAAAGGAACACAAAGTAACAGTTAAATGTCTGCAAGTGGTCTTATAAAACACATACTATTAAAAAAATACACTGCTCAGCATCTAAAATATAAGTTCACTGTATAAAGGTCCTTCAACAAGTTTTATTTTTAAAGGGTTCTTGATAAAGAAAATGACTCACAGTGTTTCTTAATTCCCCCCAGAGTTGGGTTTCGAAAAAAAGAAGCGAGAGGAAAAATATGAAAAGAATAAAAAGGGATAAGCGAACAGAGTCTGATATGCAAGATAAGATTAAAACTCTAGGAGGAAAAGACAGGCTTTAATAAAGTTTCCAATTTAAATAAAGAAGTGGAGAAGGAAAAGTAATCAGCAGATTAAATACCAATTTTAAACTAAATAAACTAAGATGAGGTGGTGGAGAAGAAATAGTGGAAGAAAAAAAGTCAGTCCCTACAGGTGATAGGTGAACTGTTGGATGGGCAAAGGCATATTGTGGGGCCATGAAGCAGGAAAAGAATCCTAAGAATGCACATAGCCTGCAAATTACAGAACTATAACAAGGTTTTAGTAGTTCAAAAGTTTTTGGCACTGAGAGTATGATATTCTGTCATTCACCATGCAATGTGTTGGATGGGTGGAAAATCAACAGAGGCTTGACAGCTTCAGAGAAAATTAACCCAACAGCTGAGAAACTGGTGGTGCACAAGAGGCTTTGTTACAGAGATACAAAAAGATCAGCCGTCAGCAATAATACAATATGATTTTTCATAAGTATTGTTTCAAAGTTCTTCAGTTTAATACTAGTTTATGATGTCTACACTGTCAAGGGTTTTCCAATTCTGTACTCATTAACCTTTAAATTTCCATCAATTAAAAATAATGGAGGATAGGGTGGTGTGCTGGGGAAACTGTGGGGTTTCGGGTAGTTGATGTTATGTTGGCTCTGGAGGGATGGTGTCCTGAGGAAATTATAGGGGTTGGAGGATACTTCTGTTTTGGGTGTGGGGGTATTGTGTTGCAACAGATGGCATTGCATAATGTGGGGCTTTGCTGGGGTGTGGGAAAGATAAGTTCAGAAATGTACAGATCATTTTTATGGGTTTGTAAATATTATTAACCTCATAGACAGTTATTTAGATGCAATGTTTCACAGGACAAAAATGGGCAAGGAAGACAAGGAATCACATCATTAGTCCAGAATAAGTCAACAATGAACTGTTTAAAAGCTGACTGCAGAAGTTGATTATATCTGTTAACTATGTGGGACGGCAATCAACGTATTGATCACACTTTGTGTGAAGTAACATTTGCCAAATCATATTAATCCTAAATTTACTATTGATGGTTTGAATCTGTGTTCTCTTGGTCTATTCTCAAGGTTACATTTCTATCCCTTGATTACTATCTCAACAAGAGATTATAACTTGGATGCTTCATTTCCAGGTTGTGCCTCCAGTCTTTCCTGATAATCTTGGTCTTTGATGCTACAGATCATCCTTACGTTACCTTCAGGTCTTGAATTTCTCCCTTGAGTATTAGTAAGCACACTGGATGCAATACACATTGTGTGATCATAGCAATGTATAGCAGGAAAACAGACCCTTCAGTCCAATTTGTCCATGCTGACCAGATATTCAATATTAATCTAGTACTATATGTCAGCATTTAGCCCATGTCATCTAAACCCTTCCTATTCAGATACACATCCAAAGGTCTTTCAAATGTTGTAGTTATACCAGCCACCACTGTCTTGTGTGGTAGCTCATTCCATACATGCACCATTCTCTGCGTGAAAAAGTTGTCTCTTAGGTCCCTTTTAAATCTTTCCCCTCTCACCTTAAACTACAACCTCCATTTTTGGACTCTGCTACACTGGGGAAAAGCCCTTGTCTATTTACCCTATCCATTCCCCTCAAGATTTTATCAACCTCTATAAGATCATCCCTCAGCCTCTGATGCTTCAGAGAAAGTAATCCCAGCCTATTAAGCCTCTCCCTTTAGCTCAAAACTTTCAACGCTGGCAACATCCTTGCAAATCTTTTCTGAATCCTTTCAGGTTTCACAATATTTTTCTCAGGCGACTGTACAATTTCATTTTGTTTGCTCCTGCTGATTATGTAACTCAACATTATGATGGCTTTATTGTTTGCTGCTTTCCCTTGGTTTGACATGGTGGGTACCAAATATACTTTGACCTTTAAATGCCTTGCAATAGTTAGTACAGTTTAAATGAGATGGAAGGAAGGACAGTTGGGCAATACTCCTATCCAATAATTGTCTAAAAAAGGGTTAAAAAGAAGATTTTGGACAAACAAATCTTTTGGAATATTGGACATTTATTTCAGTGTTGCAGCAGAGGAGGTTTATCTGGCTTTACAGTGAATGTGTTAAAGAATACTAGGGTGTAGTTTGGAATAAAAGGGAGCATGTTATCATATTCAAAAAGGATAACAAATCATCAAGTAATTCCTGGCCCATTGATCTTACTTCCATTTCATATAATGTAATATTACTGATTATCAAAAACAAACTTTCGGACTCTGTTGTTTAAAAAGATGAGCTAGTGAATAGTGGTCAATATTGTTTCAAAAGCAGAAGGTTTTATCTGATCAAGCTCATTAATGGATCTGAGGAAATGACAGTTCAAGTTTATTGGGGAAATCCTTATATTACATCATACCTAAATGACTAAAAGGAATTTTCAGAAGAAAGGCTGTTGATTAGGAGATTTATGGTAAACTCTGGGAATTTATAGAATGTTTGATGAAGCACTGAAAGCAAGTATAATAATTACTTGTGGAGTTATGTGAGGTAGTGGGAATTCAAAAGTGGAAGTTTCAGGAAGTCTAAGAACTCTGTATTGGGATCATTACTGTTTAAAATTACATCATAAAGTGGATTCAGAAACATTGCAAATTCATCGAATTTGCCATTAGTACTGAACCAGGAGGGACGGTGATATCAGAAAGGGCAGCTGCGAAACGGAGAATATCTTAGAAAATGGAAGATAAAATTTAAGAACAATAAATGTAAAGTACTACACATAAGAAGGAAACATGAGTTCCACGTATGATTAATTTTCTATTGGTCCTGCAGTGAATAGCAGAGAGTTATCTTAACTGTGTAGCTGAGTGAAGCTAAATTACATAACCATTGGACAATTGTTGAATAATGGAGAAAGCGATGACTGCAGATGCTGGAGATCAGAGTGAAAAAGTGTGAGGCTGGAAAAGCACAGCAGCTCAGGCAGCATCCGAGGAGCAGGAGAGTCGAAGTTTCGCGTATAAGCTCTAAACATTCCTGATAAAGGGAATATGCCCAAAACGTTGACTCTCCTGTCCCTTGGATTCCACCTGGCCTGTTGTGCTTTTTCAGAGCCACAGTTCTTGAGTTGTTGAATGATGGAGGAAAGCTGAGAGAAAGTGAACTTTCTGTGGCTAGCTAGCAGGAAACAAAGTATAAGTTACGCAGCTGGACTAGCCATTTCACAGCATATAGGGAAATCTTCTGTTCTTTGAGGCCCAGGATGACTTTTTACCACCCCAGAATTGTGGGTCCCGTGGTAACTAAATGCTGGATCTGCATATCTTGACACAGGTGGAGAGTAGGATATTGAACTTTTACAAACTCCTTCTTTTGTTTACATTTAGTTTCTACCTGTCAAAGAATGATCGGCAGCCTCACAGATACTTCTTTGTGATATTATGGTAGACAGGTACTGCTTAAATGCCCATCCCTTGCACTTTTATCGGTTGTTTTAAAGTTCAAAGCCAAGGAATAACATTTTTACACTAACATTTCTGTTCTTAGCATCTCATTTCATGTGACTTTATAGGCTTTTCATCTTTAGCAGTACTTTTCAAACTTTCTGAAAAGTGTCATTCACTCAAAGTAATCCTTAATTGGAGATTCTGATTTTAGAAGTGGTTACATAGCAGTTTCAATGTGGCATTATTGGAGATAATAAGTGTGTGTAACTAAAAATGGGTGCTTTAAGAGAGTGTTTATTTGGTTTAGCTGAGCTGAAATCAAAGAAATGAATTACAGTGGATTATGAGTGCATGATAAAGGCTGAATCCTAGTTGAAGGCTATCAGCAGGTATCAAACAGATTTAATTTTCCTCACAGACTGGGGAGGGAGAGAATTAGCTTACTTTGCAGTTCTATCATATTCTTATTGCCAATATTGTACAATATCTCTTTCTATATTTTGTAAAGGAACTACTTTGCACATACAACATCCTTTTTTCCTAAGTTTCTCTCACGCCATCTTTTCCAACATCAGTTAATTTGGTGTTCAAGACCTAAAAAAGCCTCAGTTTGAATGTTTAATTAACTTGCGTCTATTCATTTGAGAATAGTCGTCTATTCTCTTCCTGACCCAACCAAAATAGAGTTCAAAGATTAAAAAAAAACACAGACTTTGCTCAGCAATTCCCACATAGGAAGTTCCATGAAAACAAAAACACGTCTCCTGTCACTTCTACAGTTGAAGCCTGTTTATGTAATGCTTGGATGGACAAGGTACGCAGAAACATGCTTTTCAGATGAAACACCCCATCTGAAAAATAACAAGTGGTGGCCCAGACTGAATTCTGTTTAATTTTAATGTCATGAGCGTCTACAAAAGTACCATGTTACATTCTAAATCAATCATAGCTGAAATGATTTGTGAGTTTATTTTTATTTCCGTACATTTCATTGTACATCATAACTATGGTATACACTAAATTAAATGTAAAATGTTGAGTGGGCTTTGGTTACAGTAACTCTTTTACTGGCTCACTTGTCGAAAAGGTTTTAGCACATTCCTGCTACTGAAAAGTTATAGCCGCTGGTGTTTTTTTTATCTACAATGCAAATTTGATATAATGAAAGTTGAAATAATTTACTATTATGACAATACCTTGTGAGATTGTCACTATATTTGCAACTGAAGTTTAACAGTCATAATCTCTTCGCGATTTCAAAGGAGATTGAACTTGATGCAATGTTAAATGAATCAAAGGAAATCATTTGGATGAAATTTTAATTATTTTTTATTTTGATGACCAAACAAATGTTTTAAGGATATTTTTCTCTGTTCATGAGACAAAATGCTTATTAAAAGGATGATAATATAAACTCTTTTTACTTTCTGTTGTATGTTCTTTTTGTGTGGCTTCCACCTGATTTCTTAGCCTTGTAGCCTTTTGTTTCTCATGGTCACCCTGTAGGAATACAACAATTTTTTAAACAATTTCTTATATGTTGCCGGAATATGTCTGAAGATCACCATATGCATTTTATTTATAAAAGAACAATGATTAGAAGGGTATAGGCTCTGAAATTTCCTCATTAAACCTCTCCTCCACTTTTTCCATCTGGAAAATAAAACTCCCACAGCTCATTATTGTCCCATAAAACCGGTCTCTTTCTGGATCACAACCGTGTTCCTTATGTCTATTTTTGAAGAGCCTGGAGATTCTTTTTGCATTAAAATGGTGTTTTAGTGTTGAACCATAGGTGAAGAATAATTGTCTTCCCTGGGTTTGTATTGAAGCATTGCTATGATATACTGTTGAGTGAATAATACAAACGAATTACATGTTGGCCTCTTCTGGATCTTTCATCTTGTACAAGAGACAGGCAACCAGCTTGGAATAGTGGTTTTAAGAAGTGAACTTTATCATTATTTCCATCAGAGCAGCATGACATTTGAGTTAATTTGAAGCATTACGCGTTTGTCTGTCAGTAATTATTAGAACCTAAAAGACCTTTTCCACTCTCACCTGCCCAGCAGTTACCATCAAAGCAGTGACATACTCTTGCAGCAAGTGGTGAAGAAGGCAAATGGTAGATTGGCCTTCATTGCAAGACAATTTGAGTACAGGAACAGAGATGCAGTTGTACAGAGCCTTGGTGAGACACACCTGGAGTACTGTGTGTAGGTTTCATCCCCTTATCTAAGCAAAGATGTTCTTGTCTAGATGGAGTGCAACAAAGGTTTTCCAGACTGATTCCTGAGATGGCACAACGGACATGCGAAGAGAGATTGGATCGATTAGGGCTATATTCACTGGAGTTTAAAACAATAAGGGGTATCTTTTAGAAACTCATAAAAACCTAACAGGATTAGACAGAGTAAATTCAGGAAGGATGTTCTCAATGGCAGGGGAGGACAGAACCAAGAGTCACAGTTAAGGCTACAGGTGGGCAACTTAGAACTGAGATGAAGAAACATTTCTTCACGCAGAAGGTGGTGAGCCTGTGGAATTTTCTTAGAGCTAAAGAGATCAAAGTTATGGGGAGAAAGCAGGAAGAGGGCACTGATTTGGATGATCAGTCATAATCATATTGAAAGGCCCACTCTGCTCCTAATTCTGATGTTTCTATATTTCTATGAATATATTGTGCATGAGCATAGTTTTACGATAAGGCCAACTGTCAGCAACTTGATTTGAGTCTGGGAAATTAAACCAGACATAATCCTTCCATGTTCCATATTTCCTATCTCCTTCTCAAACTGCAATACTCTCTCAATACCACCTCTACCACCACTCCCACCTTGATCCCCCATTACTACCACCACCATCATTATCTCTCCTTTCTTCTGACTGCTTGAGGCTATTTCTTTGGGTCTTCCTAGTTCAACATGGCCAGTGAAATTCGAATGTGTACTGCCTTCTTTTTACTTGGTGTCCTCTGTCTTGATATAATTTAACTTCTGTTTGAAGATCAAACTCTTTATGGCAGTTGTATAGAAGTGGTGATTATGATTGCATGAATTTACATACACGATTTATAGAGTTTCATTTCAGTCCCATGTTGCTGAATTCAAATGACATTTACACAGAAATTGATTGATTGACTGGCATTTGAATTTGGAGAAGCATCAGCAAAATGGATGTGAGCTGGGAAGACTTTTCATATTCTTCCCAATGGAAACCTAAGCCACCTACACCATGATGTTACTTCATGGAGTTGAAACTTACATCACACATGTACTGTTATTCACAAGCAACATGCCTATATTTACACAGTGAAAACCCTAGAGAATTGACTTAAATGGTGGATCCGTCCCATTTTGTGATGTTTCTGTTAATTTTCCAACAAAGGTAGGATGGAATCATGACTGACCCTATTTTCAAACATAGAGTTTTACACCTTATAGGGGAGGTGATGGCCTAATGGTTTATTGCTGGACTGTTAATCCAGAGACCCAGGTAACATCCTGGGGTCGTGGATTCAAATCTTGACAACGCAGATAGTGGAATTAAAATTTATTGAAAATCTAGAATTAAGAGTCAAATGATGACCATGAAACCATTCTTAATCATTAGAAAAAAACCCATCTGGTCCGTTAATGTTGATTAAGGAAGGAACTGCCAGCCTTTCCTGAACTACATGTGACTCCAGACTCACAGCAATGTTAGTTGACTCTTAGCTGTCTGTGGTCCAGGGCATCAACACTCTTAGCTCTTGCATAATTAATAAAGAAAATCATCATGCTAGTCCTCTGAATGAGCTACTCATTTAGTCTCATTCGCCAGCAAGGAGCACCATTGCAGAATTATAAATTTGATGTTGTAACCCAACTCCAATGTACTCTTTGTTTGAACATGGCTTCTCAACTTTCAACTTTGGGCTAGAGAATCATCCCTCTATCGTGCAGTGGTAGGCCAGACACATATAATGCTTCCACTCAGGGATGTTCAGTTTATCCAGCTCACTGGATATACAATGCAGGAACTTGGTGTATTCTATAAACTGAACAACTTAATTAGGTTTTCTCTGACGTATAAACATTTGCCCATAATTTATATTTAAATGATTTTAATGATTTCAAATATTTTGCCAAATAGCTGGTCCTTTTGCATTCATTTGTTTAGTTTAAATAATTGTTTTAAAGAATTTGTCATGAATAAATTTATTCTTTATTCTCAGATTAATTATTACTTCCCTGGGGAAAAGACCTTTGCTATTCACCTTGTCTATACCCCTCATTATTTTATAAACCTTTGCAAATTCAGCCCTCAATCTGCTAAGCTCCAGGGAAAAAAAGTCCCAGTCTTTGCAGCCTGTCCTTGTAACTCAAACTGTACATCCTGGTAACATCCTTGTTAATCTTTTCTGCATCCTTTCCAATTTAATAATATCCTTCTTATTGCAGGGCAACCAGAACTGTAAACAGTTTTCCAAAAGTGGCCTCAACAATGTCTCAACAGCCACAACATGATGTTCCAACTTTTGTATTCAATGCACTGACTGATTAAGGCAAGCATGTAAACACCTTCTTCACCACCCTGTCCACCTGTGACACCAAACACTCCCCGGGGCCCTACCATTAACTATGTGGGTCCTGCCCTGGTCAATCTTACCAAAATGCAACACCTCACATTTATCTAAGTTAAACTCCACCTGCCACTCTTTGGCCCATTAATCCAGTTGATCAAGATCCCATTGTACTTTTAGAAAATCTTCTTCACTATCCACTATACCACTGATTTGGTGTCACGTGTAAACTTACAAACTATTCTTCCTATGTTCTCATCCAAAATCATTTATATAATTCTTTACATTTGTTTCATATTTATAGTAATCAGCAACTGAGTTCCTTCAACGTTAGATATTATGTATATACAACATGGACTCAAAGGTTTAAAAGCCAACGTAACTGTGTGATTAACCACCCTCTGACTGAAGAAATTCTTCCTCATCTCAGTTCTAAAGGGTCATGCTTTCACTCTGAGGCTCTACCCTTGGGTCCTAGTCTCTCCTACTTGTGGAAACATCTTCTTCACATTCACTCTATCCAGGTACTCAATACTGTAAGTTTCAAACAGATTCCCCCCCTCATCCTTCAAAATTCTATCAAGCACAAACCCAGAGTCCTCAACTACTCCTCATATGGCAAACCATTTCATCCGAGGATGATTCTTGTAAACCTCCTCTAGAACCCCACCAAGACCAGTACATTCTTCCCTAGATATGGGGCCGAAAACTGCTCAGGATATTCCAAATGTGGTCTGACCAGAGCTTTATACAGTATTTATATAAAGTACATTTCTCCTCTTGTATTCTAGTCCTTTTGAAATTATGCTAACATGACATTTACCTTCCTAGCTATCAAGTGAATTTGTTTGTTAACTTGAAAAGAATCCCGAATGAATCCTAACCCTGAGTCCCTTTGTATTTCAAATATCCAAACCCATTTCCCATTTAGACAATACTATAAGCCTCTATTCTTCCTACCAGAGTGTATAGCCTCACAATTTCCCACATTGTATTCTATCTGCCACTTCTTTGCACACTCTCCTAGTCCATCCAAATCCTTCTGCAGGCTCCCTGCTTCCTCAAAACTACCCGTCCCCCCACCTGTCTTTGTGTTATCTGCAAACTTAACAATGCCTCAGTTCCTTTGTCCAAATCATTAATGAATAACGTTAATTGGTTTGCCCCAACTTGGACCCCAGTGGAACTCCACTAGTTGCCATCTTGAATAAGACCCCTTTATCACCATTCTCATTCTCCTGCTAATCAGCAATCCTCTATCCATGCCAATACCTTGCCCCTAACACCATGGGCTCTTATCTTATTTAGCAGCCTCCTGTGCGGCAAATTGTCAAAGGCCTTTCAGAAATCCACATAGATCACATCTGTTGGCTCTCCTTGTCTAACTTGCTCATTACCTCCTCAAAGAATTTTAACAGGTTTGTCAGGCATCAACTGCTGTTGGCAAAGCAGTGCTGACTGAGCTATAATTTACCATGCACTTTCAAGTACTCCACAAACTCATCATTAATAATGTATACTAAAATCTTACCAATGACTCAGGTCAGGCTAATCAGCCCTAATGTTTCTTGTCTTCTGCCTCCCTCCCTTCTTAAACAGGGGTGTTATGTTAGCCTGGTGATTTATCTACCTTCGGACCTTTTAGGTTCCTCAGTGATGTCTATTGCACTCACCTCTGCCCCTGATTTTCTTGAAATTCTGGTATGCTACTGATGTCTTCCATTGTGAAAACTAATACAAAGTACCTATTCAGTTCCTCTGCCATTTCTTTTTCCCCATTACTACTTCTCCAGCTTTATTTTCCAGAGGTATAATTTTCACTATTACCTTTCAGATATCCAAAAGAATTCTTGCAATCCTTTTTTATATTACTAGCTAGATTCCTCTCAGATATTATCTTCTCCCCCTTATTGCTATTTTTAGTTACGATCTGCTAGTTTTGAAAGATTTCCCAATCCTCTGGCCTCCCACTAATCTTCAAAACATTGTGTGCTTTTTCTTTTGCTATTATGTTGTCCCTGACTTGCTGTGTCAAGCATGGTGACCTCATCCTCAGCTGAGTATGTTACTTCCTCTCTGGGATTAATTTCTGCTGTGCCTCCCGAATTACCCCTAGAAACTGCCAGCATTGCTGCTCCACTGTCTCCCTGCTAGGCTCCCCTTCCAATCAACTCTGGCCAGCTCCTCCCTCATGTCTTTATAGTTACCTTTATTCAATTGTAATACCATTACATTTAATTCCAGGCTCTCCCTTTCAAACGACAGGGTGAACTTTATCATATTATGTTCACTGTCCCTGCAAGAGTTTCATTCACTTCAATTTCCCTAATCAAGTCTGCCTCGTTACACATCACCAAATCAAGAATTGCCTTTTCACTCACAGAGTTTACCATAAGCTGCTCCAAAAAACATCTCATAGACATTCTATGAATTCTTTTTCTGCAGATCTGCTACCAATCTAAATTTCCCAGTTCACCTGTATATTGAATTTCCCTGTGGCTATTGTAATAGCATCTTTCTTACATGCCTTTTCTGTCTCCCAGTTTATTTTCTTCCCCACATCCTGATTACTGCTAGGAGGCCTGCACACAACTCCTGTCAAGGTCTTACTTCCTTTAGGGTTCCTCAACTCTACCCACACAGAATCCATGCCTTCCGATTCTATATCACTTCTTGCTATTGATTTGACTTCATTTCTTACTAAAAGACAACTCTGTCCTCTCTTCCCAGCTGCCTGCCTTTTCAATAGGAAATGTATCTTTGGATATTCAGTTCCCAGTCCTGATCCCCTTGCACCACATCTCTGTGATACCCACCACATCGTACCTGCTAATTTCAGTCTATGCTATAGGCTCATTTACCTTATTTCATATACGGTGTGCATTTCAGTACAACACCCTCACTCCTATATTGATTGTCCCCTTTCATAGCTTTCCCCTTGTCTGCTTTGCCTGAAATTAGATCCCTGACCCTTTCCATACTGCCTGTCCTATTATTTGTTTTGGAAACTATAAGAACCTTTGCTGAGCCCTCTCCTGTTCTAACTTCTTCCATAATATTCCATGCAACTGAAACCCACCCCCATCCCCACTATTTAGTTTAAAGCCTTATCACCCTAATTAGATGATTCATTGGGATTCTGGTCCCAGCATGATTCCGGTGGAACTTGTTCAATTGCAACAGCTCCTTCCTTCCCCGTACTGGTGCAAATATCCCATGAATTTGAATCCTTTTCTCTTTGAACCACACATTTGCCTCTTTAACTTGTTGATCCTGTGTCAATTAGTAATTCAGTGATTATTACATTTTGATTCTGCTTTTTAATTTAGCCCCTACCTGCTCATATTCTCTCAGCAGAACCTTTTTCCTCTTTCTACCTATACCGCTAGTACCAAGTAGACCATGATGACTGGATTTTTCCCCTCCCACTCCAAATTCCTCTGCAGCCCAGATGAGATGACCTGGGCACTAGGCATGCAATACAGCCTTCGGGACGTTCGATCCTGGCCACAGAAATCAGCGTCTATTTCCTTGATTATACTATCCCTAATTACAACTACATTTCTCTTTTCTACTACACCCCCACTCCACCTTTGAATGGTGTTCTGCACCACAGTTTTCTCATCATCCGTACAGCCCCCATTCATCTACATAGGGAGCATGAATCTCAAACCTGTTAGACAAGATCAAGGACTGACGCTCCTTTAGCACTACCTCCTGTCCCTGACCACTGACCAAATACGAGGTAGTTAATCTGAGAGGTGCGAGTGCCTCCTGAAACATAGCACCTAGGTAACACTACCCCTCCCTGATGAGTTGCAGTGTTAAAAGCTCAGACTCTAGCTCATCAAATCGGAGTACCGGAATTCCTCTCCAGAAGTGGTCATTATGAACCACAATGGGGTCCACCAACTCCCACATCATGCATCTCTATAATTAGTTTGCTCTTAATTTAATATTTTTTAAAAATTACTGCTCTTTTAGTTTGCTAGCCTGTAAACATTTCCCTATTTATATTCAATCTGAAAGTAACCTATAAAAGATAGTCAGATACCAACCAATGAACTTACAGTTTTCCTATGATGTCATTTTTTTATGTTGGTTTCCTGATCCTGGGTTTCAATTTATCCTGTTTCAAAAAAAACCTTATAAACTATGAGCCAAAAAATTCAAGCAAAAATCTCTTCTTCCCCTCTGCACCAAGTTCCCACCCTGCCTCCAATTCCCCTAACTGTACACTCACCTGGGCTGTGTCTCACTCTGGATGGGATGCCTCCTTCCTGACTGTATGAAGCTTACTGGAGTCAGGAGTCAGCCCTATCCCACCCCAGGAATCCATCTGGTATACCTTTGCTGCACTCCCTCCATAGCCAGAACATCATCCTACAGATAAGGAGACCAAAACTGCACATAATACTCTAGGTGCTGTCTCACCAATGCCTTATACCGTTGCAACAAATTGTCCCTGTTCCTGTACTGCTGTTATGAAGACCCACATACCATGTGCCTTCGTCACTGCTTCTGGTTCATGCATACCTTCAGGGACAGATCACAAGGACACCCAGGTCTCATTGTACCTCCCCCTTTCCAATGTAACAGCAGTCAGATAATAATCCGTGTTGCCGTATTTGCTTCCAAGTGTAGAACTTCAATTTATCCACAGCATACTTCATCTTTCATGCATTTGTCCACGCATTCAATCTGTTCAAATCACACTGAAACATGTTTGCATTGTCCTCACTGTTAACTCTCCCATCTGCTTTGTGTCATCTGTAAACCTGGAGATATTTACATTTAGTTCCTCATCCAAATCATTAACCTATATTGTGAGTAGCTGGTGTCCAAGCATTGATCTCTATGGTACTGTGACAATGCTGCTCCTTTACCAAGGTTATTCTGTCTTTTTTTAAAGTGGGGTTGTAAAGGCAGAGTTGCTGAAATGTATGAGTTGGCTACTTTAATAGTGGCTAAAAAAAAAGCTGCTATAGTCATCAATCAGAAAGGGTTTTCAGGCCTTTTTCTTAAAGCACTTGTACAATGAAAGAGGAGTGGCCAGTTCTCACAGTGCAGGGTTATTTCTAGTTTTGGTTAGTTTTGGCTGGTGACCCAAATAAACATTCCATGCCGATCCTCTCTCTCTCTCTGATATCTCTCTCCTGTAAGATCCTGCGTTTGAATTTACGTTTTTGCCAAGAGGTGTGTTTATGGGGTTTTGCACGAAATTGGAATGGCTCTTTGTTAAGTTGTGTTTTTGTGTCAGTTGGGTTTTCAAGTAGTTGTGCTATTCTAAATTAAGTTTTCTTTTGTTTGTGTGGTAAATAAATTCTATTTTATTTAAAGCCGAGTGGTTTGACAAGCTGCGTTGCTCCTGGAGTATTCACCTTATAAACAACTAGAAAAGTTAGGGTCTCGGCTACCCTTCCTACAATGTTTAAAGGGGGTCTGGCTTGGTCCATAACAGTTCCACACTAGTCACTGCCTGACACTCCGAAGATGGCCTGTTTATTCCAACTCCTTGTTTGCTATCTGCTAACCACTTATGTTAATGTCTATGCACTAACCCCAATTTCATGCACTTTAAATTTAATCTTATGTGGAACCTTATCAAAAGTCTTCTGAGAGTCCAGCTAAACCACATCCACTGGCTTCCCCTTCTCAAACCTGCCAGGTATCTTCAAAAAATTCCAGTAGATTTTCAAACAAGATTTCCCTTTCATAAATCCACTCTAACTCTGTCTAATCCTGCATATGAACATAATAAAAGGTAATTTGTATAAAATTATCAAACCAGATAATATCAGAAAGGCCATCTAAAATGACACAGCAAATGAATGTTGTTAAGTCACTTGACATTTAATGCCTGGCAGCTATTCCATAATGTTGTGCATGAAAGTTTTTACCCAAATTTAAGACCATGTGTATTATAAGCAAACTTGGAAAAAAATTAAAAATCGCACAACACCAGGTTATAGTCCAACAGGTTTGATTGGAAGCACACTAGCTTTCGGAGCGACACTCCTTCATCAGGTGATTGTCGCTCCGAAAGCTAGTGTGCTTCCAATTAAACCTGTTGGACTATAACCTGGTGTTGTGTGATTTTTAACTTTGTACACCCCAGTCCAACACCGGCATCTCCGAATCTTGGAAAAAAATGTAAGTGAGGAAAGCATAGAGCACAAGGTAAAACTATTCAGCTTGCGAGATAGATTGATTGATTGATGGAAGAGACTATTATCTCTGTATTAGAAAGAATTACTTTGAACCAGAAATGCAATTTAAATGTTTATTTTATGGTTATCAGACTCTGGGAATTCTGGTCTGTAATCTCCTTTCAATTATATTTTCTGACAGCTTTGGAGCATCATGTTGAGTAAAATAGGAATTACTGCATTAAATCTGCCATTACAAATTGCACCAAAAGCTTCTTCTCAAATCTTATATTCTCATTTAATAATGTGTCCTACATTCCCTTAACATCCCCAGTCTCTGCATCTTGATATTATCATCATGTTTGGTAGATTTTTTTGCTGCTTTTTTTTAGTATCTAAACCACTACTATACAAGCTGAGATATGAACAGCACATGTTATATTTCTAAGTTTTTAAGATCTGAGCATCATTTCTAAAGGGTGTTCAGTGAGGCATTCATACCCTGTGCTTGGTCTGGTTGCTATCCTGGAAATATCGAGACTTTCTCATTGCTATGGATAACTTACAGATGCTGCCATCATGAGTTACACCTCAGAGCAGATGCTGAACGGTCACATGATTTACAGATTTATTCCTGCAGGTTCTCCTCCAGCCTGTTGGGGAATGGTGGGAGCTCCTGTATCCCTGTGATGGAAGCAGCAGGCCTTCACACCTGACCAAGGTGGCCTCGATGAGTTTGAAGCAGAGATTAGAAGACATGGACCCACAACTAAAACTGGATGCAGTGTAGGAAAGTAATGAACGATCTGGCTCAGAGCCTCATAGCTGTTCCCAGCTCAGAAAGAGGCCATTCAGCCCAATGTGTCCATGATGGTAAATAAGGATGTGACTACACAATCCCATTTTCCATCGCTTGGCCTATAGCTCCTGGCATCTATGGCAAAACGAGTGAATATTGCTTCAATCTTCAAAAGAAGAGTCATACCAGACTCAAAAGGTTAACTCTGTTTCTCTCTCCACAGGAGGACAAGTTGTAGATCTCAGCATCAGATAGTGATGAAGCTGCTCCTTTAACAAGGTTATGTTGGCCTTGGGTCTTTTTTTTCCAGAGAGGTTGTAAAAGACACAGACTCTGAAAAGTCTGGGTTTGGTTGGATTTTCGGGTCCGTTTGATTATAGCTAACAGATACTACCTCAAAAAAAACAACTTTCAAGTTTAAAAGAACATTTGCCCAATGAGAGAGGAGTGGCCAGTTCTCCCAGCTCAGCTTCCCTTGAGTTTGGTTTGGTTTGGTTTGTAGCAGTAGTGTAGTAAAAGATGCTGGACCCAAAGAAGCAGGTCCAGGTGGGTACTCTTTCTCTGACTTCTCTCCTGTAACACTGTGTTTGATTTTACCTTTTATGCCAAAGAGTGTTTATGGGAATTGTTGCAAGTTTTTGGATCAGCATTACTAAATTGGGATAATCTGTTGGGTTTTTGGGTAGGTTAAGCTATTCTGTATTCTCTTTTGTTTGTGTTTCATTCGGTAATCTTGTAAGTAAATTTTCCTTTGTTTAAAATTAGGTGGTTTGGCCAGCTGCATCCCTCTTGGAATATCCACCTTACACCTGCTGAAAACAACTAGCAAAGTTAAGGTCTGGGCTACTTTCTTGAACTGGGGTCTGGCCTGGTCCATAACAGGATGGATGATGTTAATTGGATGTATAGGAGCCTTTTCGTTCTGTGACCATTATATTAGATTAGATTAGATTAGATTACAGTGTGGAAACAGGCCCTTCGGCCCAACAAGTCCACACCGACCCGCCGAAGCGAAACCCACCCATAACCCTACATTTACCCCTTACCTAACACTACGGGCAATTTAGTATGGCCAATTCACCTGACCCTGCACATCTTTGGACTGTGGGAGGAAACCGGAGCACCCGGAGGAAACCCACGCAGACACGGGGAGAACGTGCAAACTCCACACAGTCAGTCGCCTGAGGCGGGAATTGAACCCAGGTCTCTGGCGCTGTGAGGCAGCAGTGCTAACCACTGTGCGACCATGCCGCCATATGAGTTGCAGGAAAGTGTAGTGTGGAACACTGATTAAGGAGGGCACAGTGATTTTCCTTGCATGCTCAGAACGTGGCTATGAACTGATTCTGCCTGTGGGATAACTGTTACAGGTATCAGAATATTGACCCTTGGTGAAGGGTATCAGATCTGGCCAAGGAGCTTTGTGAACAATTATCCATGGATGAGAGTCTGAAATTTCAAGGTGTTCGAATGAGGTTGCCTGTGGCTGGCGTTGACAACTGATTGATGAAAGGAGAATGTCTGAAACAATGATATTACAAGGGATTGTGTTGAACTGTGAGCTCATTCTTTATGTTCTCCATTGCAGCATGAACAAGAGCAAGGGGAGAGGCAGCCTTCCCCAGCTTCAACTCCACCTCCATACCAGAGAAGGAAGAGGCAGTGTACTTAGTGGTAAAGTCAGTCCCTGATATACTAATACAGAGGCATTGACCTCAGTGGGTCCATATTCTAGATTAGGATCAGGAGCACAATCTGGTGAACATATTATGCCACATCAGCTGGTGGAGGATGTGACAGCCAAGTTCCCTGGCACTTGGAGGACTACTGAAGACTAAGCCAATGACATGCCTCTGGAATTGACCATAATGGGCCTGCTGCAGATGCAGAAACAAGCAAGGGAATGTAACACCCGAGTACCAAAGCTCAATCTCAGTCTTGAGCAAAATGTTGAGGGGTCAGAGTTCTGACTGCTGTCATAGCCCTGGCATGAGAGTTCTTGGCTTCTTCCCTGGAAAGGGTGGTGACTTATCCAGTAGTGGCTAGGGCAAATGGGTTGAGCCACCTTGATCTCCTTCTATGTGCCCTTTTTTTTCTCCTGGAGCCAGGGAAGAGATGTGCCAATAATTTGCACCAGAATAGTCATCTCAGGGTGTTCTGAGGGTGTGTGGTCTCCTCTGCTTCCAACTCCCGTGGTCTCCAACAGGTGAGGGTGAAGAGAGTGTACCTGCATGTTTGTAGGCTCTCAGCAGTCCAGAGCCTTCTCAGCTTTGGACCACTACAGGGTTGCAGCCAAAGTCAGTTCAGATTG
Source organism: Chiloscyllium plagiosum (assembly GCF_037043375.1). Lineage (NCBI taxonomy): Eukaryota > Metazoa > Chordata > Chondrichthyes > Orectolobiformes > Hemiscylliidae > Chiloscyllium > Chiloscyllium plagiosum. The sequence goes on along the minus strand of NW_028270141.1, from coordinate 98,054,789 downwards.
CAGATATAACACAGAGCAGATAGCTGCCAATAGATCTTGGGAGTGTACCTAGGAATAGTATTAGGAGACAAAAGTTGAAAAGGTTATAATAGTTTAGAAGTGGCATGGGTATCCTTTCATTACAGGGTTGTAACTCATTTGTAAATATATGTTTCAGAGCACTTTATTCATACTTATTGAATGGCCTTTATGTTGGAAATTATAGTAATGAGGAGGTAAGGGCCCAGTGACATTAATAATATACTATTAATCCAGAGATCCAGGTACAGAATTCCATAGATTTACTATTCTCTGAGAAAAAGAATTCCTGCTCATTTTAGTCTAAACTGGGTCACCTCTTACTCTGAGACCGTACTCTCTGGCCTGAGACTCTTCCACAAAAGGAAACAACTTCTCCATATCTCCCTAGCAATTTTGTATGTTTCAATAATGTCTCCTCTCATTATTCTAAACACCAATGAGTACAACCTCAATCTACACAATTTCTCAATGTATATTGGAAATAATTGTGTCCCCAGCACTGATCCCTGTGGCATTCTAATTGTTATAGATTGTCATCTGAAAATGTCTGCTTTGTTCTAATTCTCTGTTTTCTTTTAGTTAGCCAATCCTCTATCCATGCTGATATATTACACATAATGCCATGGGCTCTTATTAAGTAGATATCTATATTGTCTTATTAAGTAAGCTAATATTCAGGGGTATTCCTGATGAAGGGCTTTTGCTGAAACGTCAATTCTCTGCTCCTCAGATACTGCCTGACCTGCTGTGCTTTTCCAGCACCATATTCTCGACTCAGATCTCCAGCATCTGCAGTCCTCACTTTCTCCTGACATTCAGGGACACTTCATTGTCTGTCAATGATGGGTGATGTAACTGATAGAGAAAAAAAACAATAGTGTGGTCTCAGAGGTAGTGGTATCTCTCTGTGCATGTTGACAGATGTAGGTTTGTCTTTGCTAACTTTGCATAGTCAGTGGTTGCAAGATAGCACTCACAATTTATCACTCATCAGAAGCTATTGTCTAAACACACCTCTTGCTGAGGCATGCAATATATTGTAGGCGACCACAATGAGCGTTCTGAGGAAGTCATCAGCAGCAGTTTTTGGAGTGAGTGCATGGCTTCCAGGTTAGCATGCAAATGGTCTTGCTCATGCCAGCTGGCAAAGCTTTTCCTTCTATCTTTCAAAGGTTGTGGGAATGTAGATTAGTCTAGGACAGTGTTGAAAAATGTGATGCTGGAAAAACACAGCAGGCCAGGCAGCATCCGAGGAGCAGGAGAATCGACATTTCAGGCATAAGCCCTTCTTCCTTTTTCAACTCTGGTCTCCAGCATCTGCAGTCCTCACTTTCTCCTAGTTGATCTTAACCTACTGCGAATCTTCTTGCAAGGATGCCTACCTTGAAGAAACTCTCCTCCTCCCCCTACAAGGAGAAGAAGGGCTTATGCCTGAAACGTCAATTCTCCTGCTCCTCGGATGCTGCCTGGCCTGCTGTGTTTTTCCAGCATCACATTTTTCAACTCTGGTCTCCAGCATCTGCAATCCTCACTTTCTCCTAGTCTGGGACAGTGTTGCAATCTGCTGGCAATTCCACTGTGACACTTACTGATGAGCAGATGGAGAGATCTTGCAGCATCGAGGCCAGAATCCAAAGGCAATGCGGGTGTCACATGGTAGTCTGCTACATTGTTTCATTGTCGTGGAGTCACAGCTGCAGCCACACTGTCCACTTCCTCGTGAACATTACTTTCGTCCTCTTCTTCCTTGTCTATCTCCTGGTCTGCAAATTCCTCACCTCTTTGCTGTTTGAGGTTGTGCAGCAGACCACAACCACCCTGGAGACTCTTTTCGGTGAGTACTGCAGCCTGAGCTGTGCAGGCAGCAGGACCTCATCTTCAGCAGTCTGATGGCATATTTTAGTTTTGCCTTTCTTGAGGCATGGTCAGTATTGTAACTCTCCTCTGCTGCACTTTATAGGTTCTGATCTGATGGCATTAGGCAGGTCCTCTTGAATATCTCTTGTTGTCCAGAATCCTACCTTGCAGTCAATCTGAGGGAACAGACACTTGAGGCACCCATGGGTAAGTGAGGATGTGAGAGCTCTTTCAGAAGGGCATACACATGTGAAAGATTTGTTAGTGGTGTTCACAGATAACTTCACATTGATAAGGTGAAACTCTTTCTGTTAATGGATCTGCAGGCTGTGTACAGGGAGCTTTTAGAGCTACATGTGTGCAATCCATTGCCTCTTGTATCAGTGGGAATGCAGCGCTGACAGTGAATCTCACGTTTGACTAATGGAAAGCCTATACTTAAAATTATCCACATCCTGCTGTCCACCTAGCCCAGCAAAGTCAACTCCATCCTCACGATTGAGGATTGAGGATGTAGGAACATAGATTTTTAGAATAGACCATTTAATAAGATCATGTCTGTCATAGTTATGGTCTCAGCCTTTACCAACCCTTTGCAGGTTAAGTTCCAGTCCGTTCCTCCATTAAGAAATCCTCTCAAACATAAAATGTACCCCATCTGCGGAACTGCCTATCATCTAAGGCTGACATTGATGTGGAGATTTAACATTACATCCAATGTCTGCCTTCGGACACCTAAGGGTGAGAGTCTTCGATGACCGTGACATCCGTGCCGATACCAAAGTCCCTGTGTATAAGGCCATCGTCCTTGTGAATCTTCTATGTGGCTTCAAAATGTGGACTACATGTAGACACTGAAATAACTCCACAGAGGCCAGTATCCTGTCACTAAGTCACCCCTTTATTTACATGTGCTTAATACTTGACACTGGTCTGGCTTTCTCGGAGCTAGCTATGATTATATATGCTTATATCTGACAGCCGGTTCTCCTTGATTTACCAGATTAACAGGGAACTCCTATGCTATGAAGCCCACCTGGCTGACCTCAATACAATCACTGCAGATACCACCTCAAGACCCTTAAGAATACAACCAATGCTGTTTGAGCTGAAGAGCATGAGGAACCTTAGCTCCAGGAGTCCTGGCAAACTTGAGTTAATGTGAATTGGGAGAAAACTCTCTGCTGGCTTGAGTGACACTTGGCAAAAAGGAAGATAGTTGTGGTTGTTGGAGGTCAATCATCTCAGCCCAAGACATCACTGCACGAGTTCCTCAGGATAGTGTCCTCAGCCCAATCATTGTCAATTTCTTCATCAATGACCTGCTGTCCATCATATTGTTCAGCACCATTTACAACCTCTCACATACTGAAGGTATCCACATTCAAATACAGCAAGACCTGGATAAAGTCCAGGTTTGGGCTGACAAATGGTAAGTAACATTCATATCACACAAGTACCAGGAATGACCATATCCAACACAGAGAATCGAACCATTCCCCCTTTGACATTCAACAGCATTACCATCCTGGAATACCTCACTGTCTTGATCTTAGGAGTTGCTATTGACTAAAAACTAGCCACGTAAATACTGTAGCAAAAGAGTAGGTCACAGCCTGGGAATTCTGCAGTGGGTAGGTTATTTTTTGACCCCCTAAAGCCTGTCCACTATCTGTAAGACATATGTTGGAAGTGTGATAAAATACTTCCCTCTTGCTTGGATAAGTACATCTTGAACAACACTCAAGAAGCTTGACACCATCCAGGACAAAGCAGCCCACTTGATTGATACAACCACAAACATCCACCACCAATGTTTAATAGTAGCAGTGTGAACCATTGATAAGGTGCACCACAGGAATGCACCAAGGTTCCTTTGAAAGCACCTTCCAAGCTCATGGCTAGTACCATCCAGAAGGACAAAGGCAACTAACTGCAACACCCCCACCTGCAAGTAATCCTCCAAGTCAATTACCAATTGACTTTGAAATGTATTGCCATTCTTTCAGTGTCGCTGGGTCAAAATCCTGGAACTCAATTGTTAACAACATTGGTGAATCTACCTATATCAAATGGAAGACAATGTTTTAAGAAGGCAGCTCACTATTAACTTCTGAAGGGGAACTAGAGATGGACAATAAATGCTGGCGCAACCAGCTCCTCCTATATTTCATGAATGAATACAAAACATTTAGAATAACATCACAGATTTATCTACACATCTAGGTTCTATATGGACTGATGTTACTGTACATTACATATACCACATAGACTCGAAATATAAAGGAAGTGACTAAAGTTAAGGAAAGTACCTTTATACTTCACGAAATCCCACCAGAAAATTTAGCTCACCCACATGCCATGTTGCAGCAATTATGAATCTGAATCTTATTTGGTGATGACTACATTAGAAGCATGTACTTAATCGATGATCTTGCTTTTTAATGTGTAAATATATTAACATGCAATTCCCAGTGCTTACCATTGGGAAGTCCAACCTGTTTTGATGTATCGGCAAATGAATCGTATACTTTCATTCTGCTGCCAGGAAGCTGAATATTGGCCTCCCTCACAATTAAATGTTTGAAACTACCTTTCTTCCTGGTCCTGGGATTTTCAAAGGATCCCACCTTACATCTCACACACAGATCTAGAAAACTAAATGGAATCAATGATAGAAGAGGGTGGAGGCCAAATTATTTGGCCCAAAGGTGGCTGAAGAAGTTATAGTTTTGTAAATATTTATGATACATCTTTCATATATTCCTTGAAAAATCTGCTTGCATTTCATGTGTGTCAATGAGGAACATGGAATGGTGTCATTCAGGTTCAGCAATAGGATGGCTTACTGTGAGGAGAAAGATGTACAGAGGATATTTGATGTGCTGGGACTTTCTTATATATGAATTATATGTAAATGTGACAAGTGGATTAGCTGTAACACTGAACTTTACACTGCATCTGATTCCGTGGTTTATGGATAGAGGCAACAGCATCAGCCATGTTATTTTAAGGGTCCCTGACATCCTCTAGGATGTTGGCCAGAGCCATTTCCCAATAGCAATATTGTCAAGCATGCAGGTGAGACTGCAGTTAGACAGATCACACTGGGCACATCATGTAAGGCACCCTTTGACTTTTCCAGAAACTGAAACCTTAACTGAGCATCTCCATGGCTTTTGTGATTCTTATTTTCTACAGGGAAAGCAGAGTCTAGTGAGAAGCAGAACTGAAGGAAATCAATATTATAGAGTCATGGAATCATACAGCTTAGAAACAGACACATCCCTAACCCTATCCCCACTCCCATTTTCTCATATCACTCTTTAATCCCTTTAGTCCTGAGAACTATTTCCAACTCCTTCTTGAAAACATTCAATTATTTGGCCTCAACCATTTTCTGTGGCAGAAGATTACACAGACTCATTATTCTCTAGGTGAAGACATTTCTCCACATCTGAATCCTAAATGGATTACTACATATCTTTAAACTGTGGCCTTGATTCTGAGTTCCCCGTCATCAGGAACACCGTCCCTTCATTTCTAGTCCTGTTCGAGGTTTATAGGTTTCTATGACATCTCCCTTTATTCTTCTAAACTTCAGTGAATATAGTTCTAACCAATCCAGTCTGTCTTCATGGTCTCTCTTACTGCCCTTCCATCCCAGGAATCAGTCTGGTAAATATTTGTTACACTGCTTTCATAGCCAGAATATCCTTCCTCAAATAAGGAGACCAAAAATGTACACAATATTCCAGGTGTGGTCTCACCAAGGCCCTTTATGATTGCAGCAAGATTATACTATCGTACTGTTCCTGTATTCGAATCCTCTCACTATGAAAGCCAACATACTATTTGTGTTCTTCACCATATGCTGCACCTGCACTTTCAGTAACTTATGTACAAGATTGATGCAGTTCCCCCTTTCCCAAACTATTGCATTCCGATAATAATCTGCCTTCCTGTTTTTGCATCCATTGTGGATATCCTCACATTTATCCACATTATACTTCATCTGCCATGCAGTTGCCCACTTAGTCAGCTTATACATATAACACTGAAGCATCTTTGCATCCTTCACACAGTTCATCCTCCAACCTAATTTTGTGTCGTCTGTATGCCTGGAGAAATTACATTCGGTTCTATCATCTAAATCATTAATATGTATTGCGAATAGCTGGGATCCAAGCAATGATCCCTAAGGTACCCTACTAGATAACTGTAACTTGGAAAAAGACTTGTTTACTTGCTTTTAATCTCATCAATTTCCCCATCATCAGTTCCCTACTAATGTTAATAATAGACTAACAGAGAGACCTAGGGGTTCAGGTGCATAATTGTTTGAAGTTTATGTCACGTATTGATAGGATGGCTAAGATGGCATTCAGCACGTTGCCTTCATTGATTAGACCTTTGAGTGTAGGAGTTAGGACATTATGTTGAGGTTGTACAGGACGTTGGTAAGGCCTCTTCTGGAGTACTATGTGTATTTCTGGTTGCCCTGTTGTAGGAAGGGTACTAAACTGGAAAGGGTTCAGAAAAGATTTACCAGGATGCTGCCAGAAATGGAGAGTTTGAATTATGGGGAGAAGTTGCATAGGCTGGGACGTCTTTCACTGGAGTGTAGGAGATTGAGGGGCGACCTTATAGAGGTTTATAAAATCATGAGGGGTGTAGATAAAGGAAATGGCAGGTGTCTTTTCCCTGGGGGTGGAAGATTTCAAGACTAGGGAGCATATTTTTAAGGTGAGAGGAGAAAAATTTATAAAAGATTATGTGTTTTAGATTTGAGGTATGCAGTAACACATAAGCACCTTCAGTATCGCAGCCTCCCTCCCAACCCACCCCTCAAACTGGCCTTGCTGCCTTCACCCTGTTCTTGACATCTTCTGCCCAAGTTGCAGCCTTGCTTCCCACCTTCTGTTCTAAACACTCCCTTCAACTCAGAAATGACTCCAATCCCCAGTTCTAATGGAGAGTCACTGAGTTTGAAACATTAACTCTGCTTTCTCTCCACAGATGCTGCCCGACCTACTGAGTTTCTCCAGAAATTTCTGTTTTGGTACAGATTTCCACCATACAAATGGTTCTTTGTTTCACTCTTCTCAAGAGTCTTTCTGAACTCATACTGAATGTCTCCATCTAGTGGCAGAAATTGATAGGTGCAGGGACACCCCAGTTTCACACACTGACTAAACTTCTGGTACCCGATGGAACTTGGTCATAGAGATGTACAGCACGGAAACAGACCCTTCGGTTCAACCCATCCATGCTGACCAGATATCCCAACCCAATCTAGTCCCACCTGCCAGCACCCGGCCCATATCCCTCCAAACCCTTCCTATTCATATACCCATCCAAATGCCTCTTAAATGCTGCAATTGTAACAGCCTCCACCACTTCCTCTGGCAGCTCATTCCATACACGTACCACCCTCTGAGTGAAAAGGTTGCCCCTTAGGTCTCTTTTATATCTTTTCCCTCTCAACCTAAACCTATGCCCTCTAATTCTGGACTCCCCCACCCCAGGGAAAAGACTTTGTCGATTTATCCTGTCCATGCCCCTCATGATTTTATAAACCTCTATACAATCACCCCTCAGCCACCAATGCTACAGGGAAAACAGCCCCAGCCTGTTCAGCCTCTCCCTATAGCTCAAATCCTCCAATCCTGGCAACATTCTTGTAAATCTTTTCTGAACCTTTCAAGTTTCACAACATCTTACCGATAGGAAGGAGACTAGAATTGCATGCAATATTCCAACAGTGGCTTAACCAATGTCCTGGACAGGTGCAACATGACCTCCCAACTCCTGCACTCAATACTCTTACCAATAAAGGAAAGCATACCAAACACCTTCTTCACTATCCTATCGACTTGTGACTCCATTTTCAAGGAGCTATGACCCTGCACTCCAAGGTCTCTTTGTTCAGCAACACTCCTGAGGACCTTACCATTAAGTGTATAATTCCTGCTAAGATTTGCTTTCCTAAAATGCAGCACCTAGCATTTATCTGAATTAAATTCCATCTGCCGCTTCTCAGCCCATTGGCCCATCTGGTCAAGATTCTGTTGTAATCTGAGGTATCCAGGAGAATATTATTTTCATTTCTTACTAATATATACAGGGTATACTATAGTATATTTGTTTTCTATTTGGTAATATATTTTATTTTTCAAGTTATTTCATTGAGGGATGTACAGTGCTCGATATGTGTAGTACAACATTTCAACTTGTATATTACCTTTCTTTTGGCAAAAATTATCCAACAGAACATAACTCTGATTTTGGCATTAATTCCTATGGGAACCTATGATTCACTTAAAGTTATTCTACTTAAAGTCTTGATTTTCAGCAATGTAGCCAGAACTTTAAGCGAGCACCTTACCGAATGCTTTTGAAAGTCTAAAGACACTATGCAACTAATTGTCCTTTATCCATCTAGTTTTTTACATCATCAGAGGATTCTACTAAAATCATCATACACCGTTTCCCCTTTATAAAACCATGTTGACTCTGCCTGTTTATATCATGGTTTTCTAAATCACCGGTTCCTGGTTCCTTAATAAAAAATCCTGGATTTCTGATGCAAAACATAAGGTACCTGATTGATAGTTTTTTTTTGTCTTACTGATATACCCTCTTTGGGATCATCCAGAAACCTGATGTTAGTTATCACATTGACACCGATGACAATCAACTCTGCTTCACTATCACTGCTAATCGTTAGCTATTGTTCCACATTCAATACAGATTGAGCAATATTTCCTCCAATTAAATGTTAGGCAGGTTAAAGCCGCTGTCTTCAGCCCTAGCTGTCAACTCTATCCCTCTCCCTGGCAACTGTCAACTGATGGATTGGAATGTTTACCATTTTGGTGTCATGTTTGACCTCATACCCACTCCATCACTAAGAATGCCAATTTCATCATCTGGAATATTGAATTCTGACTTGCCTTAGCTATTCTGCTTTGAAAATCTTCACCCATTGCCTCTGAGTTCCAACACATGACAGTCCAGCCTCCTACTCTGCTGCCCAAATCTTGATTTGTGTAAAATTCTGTTCACCGACCATCCCTGTGCTGGCTGGCCAGAATATATTAGCCAGGATATTGGTGATATCCCCCCTGCTTTTTATCAAAATAGTGCTAAAGGCACTTTACACCTATCTGAGAGGGTGGATGGGGCCTGAATTTAACCTCTCGGCTGTGTCTATTAATGTTCAGGACCTATATTTTGCAGAGGGAATGAACATGGACTCAAATTGTACTTGTTTCGACTCAAAAGATTAGGCAACAGTCATTCTCTGGTTCATTGCTCAGACTAATACTTAAGTTCCATACTCCAAAACTATGACTTGTGAATCTATTTATCAAAGCAGTGAGACTAATAACCAAGGGACATAGATTTAAAGTAATTGATAGAAGAACTAGAGGGGAGTTAAGGAGTGGTTTTCTTTTACCCAGAAAGTGGTGAGTATCCGGAACTCGCTGCCTGAAAGGATGGTTGAGGTTGAAACCTTCATTATGTTTAAAAAAGATACTGTTGACCAGTTTGCAGTACCTCTTTCTAACTCAGGTGCATTGTGTGGTGAGATAGACAAAAGGATCAACGGTTAGAGGAAGGTCCAATGAAACTTTATTTGGCACTTTATTCAAGAAACACAATATTTATCGGTCTGTACTAATATACTTTAATTAAACTCTATCAAACGCTATCAATATCTTCCCAAGACTCTTCAGTAAACAGTCTTAAATCTCTAAGTGAATCGTCTCAAGTCTACATTAGATATCTATTTCTGACAGACACCTTCAAGAATTCACTACATCCTATCCACAGCTCCTTACTGCTGTATTCGAACTGTTTGGAAGGCCTGATAATATAATTCAATAAGGCTGGGATTTGTCCTTGTTATTTAATGTTTAGTTGTCGATTTGGGTTTCTCCTCTTGTTTAGGGCTGGTTGTGGTCTGTGTGTTGTTCTCACTGAGGTGGTCTCTCTGATTCAGGTCAGTCTGATGATGCTCTCCACGAGGTACCAGGAACTGGAAATGCTGTGCAGCTTTTCTCTCAGCTGAAGGCACTCTCTGGAGATATGGTTGAAGAAGGTGCAAAAATAGAGCCACCTTTGGAGATTGGGAGAGGTGTAAGAAATGGTTCATTCTGCCCAAGCAGTTCCAGGCCTGTCTGGTTTCAGCAGGAAGATGACTGTCCAAGGCCTGGCTGCCTGAACAGTTTGCAAATTACAGAGTTTGGCTAGGTTTAAACTTGGCTTCCACATTTTGAGATTTTATCCATGCTCATGAAGAAATGCCAGTATTTCTGTAACAATCCTGGAGGCCATGGCTCACCTGACCACAACAGCCTTTAGACTGTGAGCTCAAAGACAAGATTTAATTGGACAATCCTTTTCCTGCTGGCAGGGACATGGAGCCTACATGCTCTCGTTGCCTTTGTCTACCTCAATGCATAATGCTGTTTAATAGACTTTGTTTATGTTTCTATGTTTACAACGTTCCTGTGAAATGTCTTGGGACGTTTTATTACGTTAAAGATGGTACAAAAATGCAGGCTTTTGTTACTTTAAAATATATTGTGCAGCTTTTAGTTCCTTGTTCAGTGACATAAGATAAGACAAAGGAGAGAATTAGGCCATTCAGCCCATTGAGTCTACTCCACCATTTGATCATGAAATTGTTTTAGTATAATATGTTACTGAAAGCAGAGTATGTTTAATCTCAGCTTTCCAATAGTTTCATGAAAAAGCTATTTGCAATGCCAGTCCATAAGTTTAAATCACAAATGACTTAAATATATCATTGTGTTAGAGACATGGACTCTGGTGTGAGTATTCAGTTAAGTTTGTTTTAGCTTTGCTTTGAGTTTTGGGCAGTTCTGCAAAGTCCTTGGATATGGTTGTACAGACCGGTGCTCCTGAGAAGAGAAGGTTAAAAATCACACAACTCCAGGTCCTATAGCTTTATTTGGAAACACTTGCTTTCAGAGGGCTGCTCCTTCTTCAGATAGCTCTGGACCAGGACTATAAAACACAGGGGGTGGTGTTCCCTCCCAGTCAGGGAACACTTCAGTGGTCAGGGATGTTCAGCCTTGGATCTTTGGATGACCATACTCCAAAGCGGACTTCAGGATACATAACAACACAGAGTGGCCGAGCAGAGGCTGATAGCCAATTTCGGTACCCATGAAGATGGCCTCAAATGGGACCTTGGGTTCCTGTTATACTATAGCTGACCCCATTACACTACACACTCTCTCACACACACACACACACTCTTACATACTCATACACTTTCACAGACCCTCTCTCATACATACACTCTCTCACATACACACACACTTTTACATACTCATACACTTTCACAGACCCTCTCTCATACATACATGCTCTCTCATACACACACACTCATACACCCCACACTCACACCCATGCACACACCCTCTCATAGGCTTATACTCCGTCACACTCACACACACTATACTAAGCGTACACACATGCAAACACACACTCTCTCACACACACTCACACTCACATGCACACACTCACATGCAAACATTCTCTCTCTGTCTCACTCATGCACATACAGACACATATAAGTCTATGGGGTGAATTTGCATTTGTAGAATTATACTCGCAAATGCATTCTGTTTTGCTCAAAAAGCACACAATCTTCAGGCAGTCAATCCATCTAATATATTGTAAATTCCACTTTGGAAATAGAACTAGTCTGACTCAAGATTGGGATACAGACAGACTCTAACCTCACACCTTTAATACCTAGTCTGAGCTGAGATGTCACTTTCTTTTTATAAAACCTTAAGTTATCTCGAGAATGTGACTTAAAAGAAGTTCTGGGATTTACATATTAATGAACAGAAACCTACAACCCATTCTAAATGATGAAAGACTTAATAACAATCCAGGTTTTTCAATATATCTTCTCAGATACACGACACTGTGATCTTTTGCTATAAATTCTGTGTTTTATGGTCCTGGTCCACAGCTACCTGATGAAGGAGCAGTGCTCTGAAAGCTAGTGCTTCCGAATAAACCTGTTGGCCTGTAACCTGGTGTTGTGTGATTTTTAACTTTGTCCACTCCAGTCCAACATTGGCTCCTCCACATTATGAGAAGAGAAGGACATAGCTAAACTAGATTACCTTGTAGTAAAATATTGGGATAAAACCTTGAAGAGGTTACTTAATGGATCAAATATTTAAGCTCCAGCATCTAATAACACTGGGAAGAAGAAGCTCTATGCAGTTTCAGTCTTAAGCTAAAGTTACAAGAGAGTTAAAGCTGTTGAGGTGCTAGAGCTGGGAACTCTGGTGTGCGGATTGTATGTGTGATGTTTTTGCGTATTTACAGAATGTCCTTGGGTGCTACCTAAAAGCTGTTGTTTTTACTTTATCCAGATGTGTATTGGAATTCATGGGATGATATATCTATTTTGTACTTAAAAATCTTTGAATTTGTATTCTATATAGATAGTTTGGATGATTCTATTTTGTGTTCATTTCTTTTATTGATAAACTTCTGTGTTTTTTGTTAGAACAAAATGCAGATGTGCATGTTTATGTTTCAGTGAGAGATCACTTCTTAACAATCAAACAAAACAAAGTCCAAACTATCATATTAGGTTTTTGTCAGGGATGAGAGCTGACCAGTAATAACATCAGCCCGGGTCATAGAATGACACAACAGAACATTCAGCCCCTCAGGTTTAATATCCTCTGCCTCTAGATTGTCTTTTCTCTTCCTTTTTTCCACTCACTCAGCATTCAAACAGCTGCTTTCCAGCCATTCCAATCCAGTTGGACATGCATTATGTTTCTTTACTTTTCCTACTGCTTGACACCTTTTACCATCCAATCTCTTTTCACATCTACCTTGGGTTTCTCCTGTCCCCCTTTCATCTGTTCAAAACCTATTGCATTTATCTTGCTACATTTCTGCTAATGCTCATCAATACAAAACGTCAACATTGTCTCTGCAGAAATGTTGCCTGATTTGCTGAATATTTGCAGCATAATGCTTCATTTGACTTTGATTTCTTTAATCATTATCAAGGTGTTGATAACTGCGGACAATGTGATATCCTTAACTGCTTGGACATGCAAGGTTTCTTTGCAAAAAGATCACTAATTTCAGATTTCATCACTGAGGATTATGACAATTTTTCCAAATGACTGCATCCAAAATTTTGAATGGGCTATTTTGCTGCGACAGTTTATTAGTTTGTGGGCCCTAAGTTTGTCAATATCGGAAGATCCAGACTTCACTGTCTCAGTAGGCAACCTCCAAGTGTAAATTTATATCTTGTGTTTATTTGCTAATCTGAATGAAACAGCTTTCTATGCATGTAATCCCCTAACCTCTGAGGGCCATCTGGGGTATGTATTATACACACACAAAACTTCAAGAAATATCTAGAAGAGATGCATTAAAGAGTTTTAAAATTTTAGAGCACTGACAGAGCTTGCAGAATAAATCCCAGTTTTGCTGTTTTATGATGTATGTGCTAGGTTAGCAAAATAGAACTTCCTTCAGTTTTGATGTCTAACATCATTTTTATTTCATGGGTAACATTGAAAAGTAAATTCAGTGGTGGGTCTCCTGTCTGAATAGTAGTATAGTATATAGTACGCACACAGATGTCCCTCCCTAGCAATAGACTTGTCAAATGTTATCAAATCACCATCATATCAGGTGAACTGGACAGAAAACCAGGGGACATTTGAAAGAGCTGTTTACATGAGCCTACTTTCACTCATTCGTAACTTGCAGGTGGATCGGAAACACCATAATGAAATGAACCTGACCAGGAAGCAATGGAGAACAAACAAAGATTGGTTAAATATTGTAATTGGGATCAGCTGACAATCTGGTTACAAATCAATGTTGTACACAGGAAAAGAAAGCTATAGGGAAGACAAAGTGGTGTTCCATAGATGCTGAGATTTACAGAAGTGGGTGATCCCTAGTTTTTGAGGCAATTCTAGTATTCTATTTCCCTACGCAAGTCATTTTCTTAAATTTTTAATCCCCTGTCTCTTCTCGTCCTGTGTCCAACAATAAGTGTTGGATATCTGTGTCACTAAAATCAAGACTGTCCAATGATTCAGCGTCTTCCCTCCCTTAATAACACATCAGCTAACCCTTCTCTGAATTTTCTCCTGAATGTGTGCCTATGTTTAGTCTTTCTCCTGTCTAACCTATTACCTTCACAGACTCCACAAGCTGTTCCTCCGATCCTTTTCACAGCAAATGATTGAGCACAAAACCTTTCCCCTTGTTTGTCCCCATGTTAGCTGATATTGTATACATTTAAAAAAACAAAATACAACAAATTAGGAAAATCAGAAATGTGAATAGAAAATGTTGAAACTCGAGAGCTCTGGCAGCATCTGCGGAGAGAGGAACAGAATTAAAGTTTTGAATCAAATTATGGCTCTTCTTTAAAACTGATAGGAGCAGGAAAAGGGTGCCTTTTATGTTCTTGACAGAAGGGGAGGAGGAAAAAGTGGAAAAGAATGTGAGGATGCCCAGAGGAAATGACAAAGAGAGCACCAATGGTGTTAAAGGAGCGATTGTGATGTAAAATAGGTGTAAGTGATTGGTGTGAAAAGGAGAAAATGGAACTTGTCTGCTGAGAGCAAAACCAACAAGGTACTAACAAGACCCAGGGTGGGGGAAAGGAAGATGGGTATTGCAATCAAAATGGAAGACAAAGGTCATGCTCAGAACATGTCTACACCATACAAAATGTTAATTATTGTTTTTATTTGTGAATCTTTCTCTCTGTTTAGGCCCTGTCCCACTCTCATTTAAATCTACCATTATCTCATCAGAAAGAAACAGCCTTTGAAATCCTACCATTCACTTGGTAACCTACACTTGCATTTCCAACCTCCTTTTGTTCTCCAAAGACCATGAACCCGTCATTGCATTCAAAAGCCATGTCTGTCTTTCCTGGATCTCCATCTTTAATCTCCTCAGTGAGATTTACACCCCACCACAGAACAGAATAGCTCCAAGCAATGATGCAAATGAGATCCTATGTGACTGTAATTTTCCCTTCATATCTTTCTTGAATTGGCTTCAGCCTTTGAGATGGTTGGTCACAATATTCTTCTAAAATCCCTCTCCATTGACTAGTTAGAACCATTATCACAGGGTTTCACCTCATCTGTCTGATTGTAGCCAGCGAATCACTTGCATTGGCTTTTCATCCTGTTCCCACATCAATAATTCTGGTGTAAAAACCTAAAGAACTGCGGATGCTGTAAATCAGAAACAGAAACAGCAATTGCTGGAAAAGCTCAGCAGGTTTGGTAGCATCTGTGGAGAGAAATGAGAGTTAATGTTTCAGATCTTGTGACCCTTTCTCAGAATTAGTTCTGGTGACCCTGGGTCTTTGGCCTCTTTCTTTTGCTCATGCTTATGCTGCCCTCATTCAAAATCAATGCTAATTTTCACAACTACAGTACAGATACGCTATCTACTGTTGTTAAACCATCAGACCACCTGTCTGACATTCAGTATTGGATGAACAGAGATTGCCTCCGGTTAAATATTGGGAAGACAACAGTCTACATTTTATTCCTTATACACCAAGTCCTTCATTAGCCCTGGCAACTGGCTGAGACTAATTCAGACAGTTCACAACCTTGCTGTCATTACCTTGGTACTGAATTCATGCTTGTGCCATCACCAAGACCACTTATTTACACCTCTGTAACATCTGTCAACTTCACCACAGCCTCATCTCATCTGCTACTGAGACCCTCTTTCCTGCCTGTGTTACCACCAGACTGACTATTGCAATGGACCTTTGGCCAGCCTCCCAAATTCTAACCACCATAAACACAAGATTATCAAAACCATTGTCGCCCATGGCCTTTCTGCATTAAGACCCATTCAACTATCGGCCCTGTGCTTCCTGACCTACATTGGCTCCAGGTCAAGCAATCTCACAATTTTAAATTTCTTGCCCTCGTTTTGAAATCTCTTCAGGACTTTACCTCTTCTACCCTCTGCAACTTCCTTTGGCTCTAAAACTGTCAGAGTTATCTTCATTCATCTAATCTTGGTCTTGTGAACATCCATGATTTGAATCACTCCACTATTGGTGGCTGTGCCTTCAGTTATTTAGTGCAGGAATGTGTCCCCTAAATCTTTTCAACTCTGTCTCTATTTCTTCCTTTAGGGCACTCCCTAAAATCTACTTCCTTCACCAAGCCTTTAGACTTCTGCTCTAATATCTAATGTGACTTGGATGCTTCGGTGAAGTACTTTAGGAGGTTATTATCAAGTTACTAAATACATACAAGTTGTCATTGTACTAGAAACATTCATTGGCACAGAGAGATCTCCTTATAATTGCAATGAATTTGCATCTGTCTGATTGAATCAAACTATCTAGCAGTCATTTTATTGTGCCATACTTTTCACCACTGAATTTATGAGTCTTGACTTAATAGTGATATACCTGCTTAAGTCAGAAAGTTGGCTTCAAGCCATATCCCAGGGATTTATGCATATAATCTATTCTGAAACAGTAATGCAGTACATAGGAACATAGGAGCACAAGAATTAGGAGTGGGAGTAGGCAATTCAGCCCTTCAAGTCCGCTCTGCCATTTAACATGATCTTGACTGATCTCATCCTGGTCTGAACTCTGCTCCTGCTTGTTCTCCATAGTCCTTTATCCCACTTTTCATCAGAAACAGATTTATTTTTTCCTTGAATCTGTTGATTGATTCTGCCTCCACTGCACTCTGGGGCAGTAAGTTCCACAGATTCACAATCCTTTGAGTGAAAAAGCTTCTCCTCGTCTCAGTTTGAACCTAACTCTTCTCAATCTGTATCTATGATCCCTTGTTTGAGACGGTCCCATGATGGGAACATCTATTCAACATCCACCTTATCAATCCCTTTATCATTTTATATACATCATTCGGATCCTGCCCTCATTCTTCTGAATTCCAAGTGAGTGCAAGCCCAATGTATTCAACCACTTCTTGTACACCAGCCCTTTCATCCCTGGAATCAATCTGGTGAATCTCCTCTGAACTGCGTCTAGTGCCACTACATCCTTCCTCAAGGAAGGAGGCCAAACTGGTCACTCTACTCCAGGTGTGGTCTCACCAACACCTTATGTAATTGTAACAACAATGTTTTTACTTTTATAATCCTGTCTTTTTACAATAAGTGCCAAGATTCCATTTGCCTTTCTTATTATATGCTCTACCTGCCCCTCCACTTTCAATGATTCCTGTACACCCAGATCCCTCTGCACTGACACACTTTGAATCTGCTTCCCACTTAAATGACAATTTGCTCTTTTATGTTTCCAGCCAAAATGGACAACCGCTCCCTTATCCACATTAAACTTCATCTGCCTGACTCTGGCCCGTTCTCCAAGTCTATCAATATCCATCTGTAAACTCTTTATCTCCTCATCACTGCCTGCTTTCCCATTTATTTCAGTACCATCCGCAAATTGTGCTATGTTGCCCACTCTGCCCCTGCTTGCAGGTCATTTATGGTTGGTAATTTAGTGATGCTGGACTGCAGGAGGTGGGGTATTTTGAGTGGGATGTTAAGCTAAGTCTGCCATCTCTCCTGGACTTGAAATATACGGGGCAGTTAAACATGGCATGGGACAGTGCCATCTGGATTTCCACTTGTCCTCATTGTGCATGATGGGTTGAAAGCTCAGACCAATTAAAACATGGCTTCATCAAGGATTCTGTTTCGAAAATGAAATTGAATGGTTGATTTTGTTTGATTGACATCTTTAAGGGGTTGTAATAACTGGGTCTTTATGTACTCTCTTTTGTCAATGTCTCAAAGTTCATTTGAACAAGATTAACGATGTGAAGAGTTTTAGGCCTCTGTTATTGATGCTTTATTGATCTGCCTATTTGACACTTTTATAACTCATAGAAACATCAGTTTGTTTTCTGAAAGCCAAGTTCTGAATAGGTGACACACTTCGCAATGTATTATGTTGGAAATTGGTCTACTGGGTGAATGGACTTGGAAAGGACATGAGTTAGCATTCAGTTGTCATGAGGGGACAATGGGAGTGGTTGGAGCATAAATTAGCATTGAATCTACGTGGAACCCATGAATGATCAAGGGGAGTGGATATGGTGTGGTGGTGAGACGTTATGAAGTCTGATGGATAGAGAGTCTAACTGCTCTTAGTGTAATGAGAGAAATATCTCAGAGAATAGAGGTGTGCCTTTTAAAGGCACTCACTAGGCCATGGCTGGTTGCCTGGTACCACGTCCATAAGACCATAAGAAACAGGAACATGAGTATGCCATTTGTCCACTCCAGCCTGCTTTACCATTCAACAGAATCTTGGTTGATCTGACATTCCACAGAGCAAAAATTTTAAGATTTGCGGTCCTTTTAACTGAGGTGGGCCTCTGAGTTTGGGATTGAAAATTCAGCCAATTGTTTTGGAATTACAAACATTTTACTTGAAAACCAGAAGCATTTTGTGATCCTGTCCCTTTAAAATGTTAAAGGGATACAAGTTTATCGACACTTAATGGGGTTGTAATCATGATTCGGAGATGCCGGTGTTGGACTAGGGTATACAAAGTTAAAAATCACACAACACCAGGTTATAGTCCAACAGGTTTAATTGGAAGCACACTAGCTTTCGGAGCGACGCTCCTTCATCAGGTGATTGTGGAGGGCTCGATCGTAACACAGAATTTATAGCAAAAATTTGCAGTGTGATGTAATGTTTGCTAAAACTGTGCAAGAGGAAAATGTGATTATTTTTCTCTCTTTAATGGCTGCTTTTAATTTAGGTCAAATTGACATGAGCCCTCTGGGACTTTGTAATGAAAACAATAACTCATGCTAACTTTTTTTTTGTTTTCCTATCACAAAAGAAAATCATTAAGTAAACAATGTTAAAACATTTCAGCTGCATTTAAAACTTCACTGAAATATGTTTTTCAGGAAAAGTCTGGAACATTCCACAGCAGTACCTGAGTTAAAGTGGATCACAAAGGCCCATAGCCAACTTGCCAGACAATCACTTTGATATGTTAATATGACCAAGGTTCCCAGAATTCTTTGTGAGTGACAGAGCTAGTTCAGATGGCTGTTACAGATTGGGGAATTTAACTGTTGCCTTTGGCATTAGTTAAAACAGCTGCCAATCAGCACGAAGCAGCATAAACCAGCTGCCTATCAAATGCCAGCAAGGAAAGAGGGTTACAGTCAATCAGTGTGAAACAGTAGTTTGACAATGTAATTACCAGCCCTGCTGGAGCAGTGCAGCTTAGAGTAGATAGAGAGAGTTTTATTGATTTGTTTAGAGGAGGAAATTTATCAATGTCGTGGTCTGGATACAGAATGACTCTCTCAGAAGGACGTTGACCAGTTATGAGCAAAATCCAAGTTGATAGCTCTGTCGAAACATCCATTTTACCCTTTTAAATGAAAAAGAAATTGTGGAAAAAAATGATTAATGTCAACAGACATCAGTGCCTTTTGTAACATGAGACAAGCTAACAAGTATTTTTTCCATGTGACTGCTTTTCGAGAATTATTTTGAGCCAAGGTGAACTCGAAATTGAACACTTTCTCAGCTAACTTTTGATCTTTGCAAACTTTATGGGTTTTTTTCTTAAATATACTGAAGCCTTCACCTTGTGGTCACTTTTTTAAACAACCACCTGCTTCAAACTGGCAGTTTTCCTCAAAATGTGCCGCTGGTATCAGTGCCATCAATATATTCACAGCTTCTAATGAAGTCTTAAGTTAGCAATGTTATAAAATATGTACTGTGTATTCATCCCCCAGTGCCTATTTTTTATTTGGTGAGAGTGTTAGTCTTTTTCGTTTGTACAATTGTTTCTAATTTTGTGTAGAGATGGCTTGATCATAATGATTCGGCTCAGAGACATTTAAGAAAGATGACCAAATTTGAGAGGCTGAATGAGAGCAGGTCTGTGCCCTGAGAACATAGAGCTTTTCCATACATTGATACTCATCCTTTGGGCCTACTCATGTTCATGTCTGACCATTTGACATGAATCCCCATGACTTGAAGTTTTGCATGGAGAGTCCAAAATTGTAAAATCTGTCCTTAACATACGTTCATGACAGTTTCTGATTATCAGCCTCCATTGATGGTGAAAAGTAAAACTTTTGTTTCTGATTTCAGAAACTAAAGGTGAAAAAATTTTATGACTGACTTAAGACATGTGACTCAACTGTGTAGCAAATACAAAGAGGGTTGAGCCCTCTTTGTGTCACCAAGCTTGAATTCTGATGGAGAATTTGCAAGCATCTATAAATACTAATTTATTCAGTAATTATGATTAGGTGGCACTATAATCAGATGAGGTTTCAACGCATTGAATAAAATTTAGAGCTTATGAGAAACAAAAAGGGAAATTATAAGGAGCAATAATGATGGTCCTACTGATTATAAAGAGAGAAACCAAAATTATTGTAAATTGGTGAATTTGAAGTTTAGAGGTTACAGGAGGGATCATTTTGTAACATTAACAAGTGGTGAAGCTGACCCTTCAATTAATTGGATCCTGTCCTTCCAGGCTACCAATTCTACAATGTTCTCTTGAGATCAGCTGCTTCCTAAGTAATTTCTAGCTGCAAATACCTTCCTTGGGACCTATCAAAACATTTTATATATTCTGTTCAGAAGTCTAAAAGATGCATTGGCAGAAGTATTAATGTTTTGGAATTCTATTTTGCATAAAATTTCACCTGTGAAGATCTCCAAGTCAAAACAGTTGCATAGCTTTTCTTTGTTCCTTTCTTGAAGTTATTAAGGAGTTTCCATTGTGGTTTGGACAGAGAAACAAACAGTTTGGAAATGGACCAGGGGGGTGTGTTGTCTGCTTTATGTGGTAGTGTTGATGGTGATTGAAATTTAAAGAATCTGGAGTTTAGGCCTTTGTTCACTCAGTGTTTAGTTTTACAAAGCCTCTCCTAATGTAACAGAGTTAGGATTTTATCATAATGGTGCAGGATTGTTTGACATTTAGGGAGATGATAAAAATATTCTGACATGCACTAATTGTCCAAGTAAGTATTTATAGGTTGTGAATTATAAAGGCAATAAGAGAATTTTTTTGAAAATAAAACTGACTCCACATACTTACTTGACCTGACGAAAGGCAATAAAATCAGAAACATATTGCACATTCAATGCAAGAGTTTAGGTCTGCTTTAAGTGTGGCATGGTTAGTATATGATTTAGGTTACCAATAGATCTACAGCACTGGGATTGCAATAATGCAATCAAAGAAAGATGGCATTGATGTATAAAAATATATGTCCTGTAATTGGAATAGTCATGTCTACCTTCATTTGTTTACTTGAATCCTCTTTCCAACTAGGTTAATCTAGTTCCCTTTTATGCTTTGTTGCTTTGGTCATTTATCACTTGTTGTATACTCACACCATTGACATGTTGAGCACAAATTACTTAAAGAGCAAATTTTCCTACAATCTTCAAGACCCAAACATTGGGACCACATAGAGGATCCACATCCGTACTTACTGCCTGTACAACTTGCTCAACAATCTTCCTACAGGCAGCATCCTAATTGGCACCATCTGAATACATTGGCCAGCAATTGTCAGTATAGGCGCTCATTGCTGCCTGCCCAATAAAAAGGCATGCAACACTGATGTCTTACCAGTTGCACCAGGGAAGCAGCAGAAGGAGATTGCACTGGCATTTCCGTATAGAGAGATCCTTGAAGACATGCAGGCAAGTCAAGTTATTGTGGGAGTGGAGTGTAAACAAGGTAGACCCCATTGAGAGAAGAGAAACCTCCTTCAGTTGGGTTCTTGGCCTTTCACTGCTGCAGACCTGCCAATGGCCTGAGACCTTTGTCTCTGATAGCATCCTGATCTACCACCAGGTGGTCACTTACATTAAATAGCTGGCTCAAATGGTGGGAGCATGAGGACTATTCTGTTGGCAGTAACATTCTGGTCGGGTGACAAAATCATCCTGAAACAGGGCCTTAGCTATTGTAAATTGCCTCCATGTAGTGAATAGCTGGTCACTACATTGACCTTGGAAAGATTCCGTGGTGAAGAAATATGTCAGGAAACCATCCTAAAATGGATTTCTCCCCTATTTTGTTGCAACTCCTCAACCCTGATCCTAAAGTCTATTGTATAAAATATCGATACATTAAAATAAAATTCACTCAGCTGCATATCTTTGGGATTCCAGTGGTGGTTCTAAGTTGCATGAGCTTTGTTTTGTGACTTCTGATGTAGACTAAGTCTTTCTATTAGATTACTGCTTTGTAGTCACTGCTAGATATCCAAAGTGTAATGCATTCATGAATAATTCACAATGTTAGTGTTTGTCAGATTTTTTTCTCACATAACACAAATGTAGCTCAAGGTTTGCCTCAGGATCTCTCTATTAGTGATATGAGATCCTGGGAGCTTGTTCCTAATGGAATGCTCCTGTACTGGCTATGTAACTTGATTCAGTCCCAGAGGGGGTGTTTTAATAAAATTTGTAAGACATCCATTAGTGTTGTTTTCACAGTTAACTAAGGTATTGGTAATTTTTATATTATATATTGTTAGATATATATATATATAGCTCAAATGTTAACATTGTAAAGTGATGTTTTTTCAGTTTTGAATCCAGCAGCTGTCAGTGAGCAAGTTGATATCTACTGCACTCTCCACCTCAGTGATGTACAAGGCGCAGAGAACCAAATGGACAAGATACCACACAATGATCTTTCAGGGTTTTGGAGCAGGGCCAGACCAAATCCAGGTTCGGCAATTAGCTCGAAGTGATGGTCAGAGATACAGACAGTTTATCTCTTTATGTAGCTTCCTTTTAACTATCTGATCATGCTCATGATAATTTGTGCACTATTGCACTGCTAAACTTCTGTTGGACACCAGTTGTTCTCAGGCTATAGCATCAATGTAGCACTCTGATGGCCATATGCCTGAGCCAGGAGGTCCAGGTTCAAGTCCCAGCTGTTCCAGAAGTGTGTGGTAACCTGTCTGAACTGGTTATTTAAAAATAACTCTGTAGCATTAATGTTTTTTAAGTGCTGTGGTTAGATTGCAGCATGGTATAGGATAACTGTTGATTTTTGAAGCTGTTCTCTCAACATTCAGTTGCACGTTGGCCTTTAAAATGCCCTTGTAATGTAGTAATGAGAATGGGATAGGTCAGAGTAAGAAATGGTTTGCATTCTAATATTTAAAATGCTTGTATTCTGATGTTTACTTCTCTGCTGACAAATTAATTCCACATCACAGAGTATAAATGAGGGAAAAATGTACTAATAACTTAAAAATAATATTTTGATTTTCAGTTGAAATTTTAGCCATTTCAGTTTAATTAATGGCTTGGTATTGATCTAAAACAAAGATCTGCAGATCTGGGGAAAAAAAAAGCAAGAGCAGAAATTGCTGGAGAAATTTGGCAGCACTTATAAAGAGAAAACAGATTTAATGTTTCGAGTTCAGCAACAGGTCTGTTTCTGAAGAAGGATCGCTGGACTCAAAATGTAAACTCTGTTTGCTTTTCACAGGTGCTGCCAGACCTGCTGAGTTTGACCAGCAAATTTGGTAATTAATATAGTTCATCTAGGGAAAATGGTGAGTGTAAGATCTCGCATTTTTGATTTTGGTTTATTGTGGCTACTAAAGGCTGTGTTGGTGGTACTTTATTGGTATAAAGCAGAAATTCAAATATGTAAATGTTCAAGGAATGATACACAACATCACATACATCATATACTTCCTATTGGACAGAGAAGCAAGTGACTTCAAGTCTCATAGTCATCTTCTTCCTTTCCTTCTCTCTCTTCCTGTTGGCTCCTCTTCTCAGTATCTTTCATCAATAAACTACTTTTGTACTTTAAATTCACAACTCATTCACACTGAACCAGTCCCAAACTTCCACAATCGCTCTATTTGAACATTATCAATATTTTATTGATTGAAAGTACATTTCTCCAGCTTTATTATTCTCTACCCTTGAAAAGCACTTGTAACTACATATCTTCACATGTTCCTGCGCATACACTTTTACAATGTGCTCCATCTTCACAGGTCGCAGCCTGTCTGACATCATGTCTTTTCATTGTGGTTTTTGCAATTGAATTGTTTCAGCTTGTTTGAGCACTTTTCTGTGACTGACTTATCTTCCTGCCTTGAACCTATTTTCTTTAATTCTACATGAGAGAGGAAGAAAGAGCAAGTGAGAGAGAGCGAGAGAGAAAGTTTCGATTTTACAGATTTTGGCAGAGTGAGTGAGACTGAACACTCATGACCAACAATTTAAAGGACCCCTGACCTCTCAATGTCTTCTTATTTCTTGTGGAAGGCTCAGAACACTGAGCAAATTAAGTCAAAAAACTAACGCAATTGAAATCCGCAATGTACGTAACAGATCACCAGATTCTGCCACTAGACACAGCCAGGGCCCTGGTAAGACCTTCTCTGCTATCCTTTTGCCCACTCCTCATAACTGCTCTGAAAGCTCTCTTTGATAAATCTAATAGTTTATTAACTGGCCATTTCAAAATGGTGGGCAGGCTTCTGATTTCTGCGCATTTTCACCTTCCTGAATATTGGAGATTGGCATGATGGCATTGGATTGCCAACATGACATTATCAAACTGCATTTCTGCGTGAATTGTATGATGGAGCTGACTGACTTGCAACAATGAAATCCAACCCAATGATTCAGAGAGAGAGGAGATGTAGAGAGATAAAAAAATCAAAGTTTTTACCTCCTGTGTACTGTATTTCATTTATTGTTGCTGGGTAGTGCATCCAATCTCTTCAGCATTTACTTTCTATATCCAGAGGCCACATTAAAGTACATTTATTGTTTTTCTAGTAGGAGCTGCATGAAAGATGCAAATTAAAATAATGTACTTCAAGCCAAATTGAAAGCACTGTACATAGCAGGCAAGCTATAGATGTTTTTCACAGCAGACTCGTTTCAGAAAGTTGGTTGCCATTGTACAACAATACTATAAGAACAAGGAAACAGCAAATAAAGATAAAATACTGTGGAGCTTGGAGATCTGAAATAAAAAGAGAAAATGCTGAAGAAACACAGCCGGTCTGACAATCGCTGTGGAGAGAGAAAAGAAGTTAATGTTTTAATTCCAATAAGTCTGTTATTCAGAACTACAAGGAAGCAGAAACCTTGGTATAGGACAATAGCTGAGTTTTGATTTTTTTCTACAGAAGATGGAGAAGCGATCATTAAAATGGAAAATCGAAGGATTGTTCTGCAAACGCAAAGTGTTTGATATACTGACTCTTCAGGTGGAAAGTTTGATTGGCTGAAAAGCCTCTCAGTCTAGACTTCTTCATGGTCACAAGAGACAATCTGAACACCCATCACCACAAGAGCCATAATCATCAATGTCACTGCAGCAAAATTGAACCATGAAATCTAATAAATAAAACAGCAACAGCTTAGATAGCAACAATGTACAACAGATAGAATATCATGTCAATAGTAGTAAATTGCTGTCTTCACTTGTGTGACTTCTTCCATTTTTGTGAAGCATGCCCAGAAGTACAATATATATTTTGTCTAAATAGTTGGAGAAGTAAAGACACAACTGGGAACAAGGGAATGTTGGTACTGACACATTCTACACTTACAGCCTGTCTATGAAAGCTTTAGTCATCCTGAACCAATGGATTTTTTATATTTGAAGCTGATGTTCTATGGTATTGCTTTAAACACTATAAGCTGATTTAATACCCTCCCTCAAGGTGAAATTGGAGATGGGGAGTGCATTTAATCAGGCAGAAGGATGTAGCTGGAGATTCCCTTGCCTTCCTGCCTATGTCCCAATTAAATTCAGGACTGGAAAGCTCGTGTAGGAACAGTCTTCCAGACCCACTGCCAATTAAAGCCCTTTGGTGGGCAATTAGTGCAGATGGTGACATAGTGGCTAATGCTCACCATGACAAATGGTGAATCATGAATTCAATTAATACATCTGGAATTTACTGGCAATCTCATGGAGACCATGAAACCATTGCTGTTTGGTTTTACAATCCCATCTGATTCAACAATGTCCTTTATGGAAGAAAAAGAAAAATCTGCAATCCTTACCCAGTCTGGCCTACCCAGTTCCACAGCAATGTGATTAGCTATTAAATGCCCTCTGAAATGGCCTAGCAAACCCCTCATTTTTATTAAACTGCTGTGAAGCCTGATCAGACTAACAGTTCAAGCTATCGAAAATCAAATTTTCTACTCCCAACATCAATGCAGCCAATGATCTCCATTGCGGCAGCCTCAATATTCAACTACCTGCTGTTCATGATCAGGTCAGAGACTGATTCTTATATCTGTTTTTTTTAAACTTTTATCTTTTCGGGCTCACCTCATTTCTAATATTTGTGTTAGATTATATTTCTGCATGAATGAGCGTACTCTTGATGTTCATTCAAGAGACCCTAGTTAAATTGACTCTTTTTGAAGCATAAGTTAATTTGGATCTCGGGGAAAGGTTTCCAAAAAAGAAGGGATCTGTTTCAAATTAACTTTTTTGTAACAAGGGGGTGGGTGAGTAAAGAAAGGGGAGTCAATTCATTGTCTGGGGCTGAACAGTTAGGGGCACCACTTATGGTGCATCATCCCCCACACTTCCATTTGTTCCTGTGAATGAATTAACCTTGGTTCAATAAAGACTTGAGGAAAGCAGACCAGGAACAGCACGAGCACCCAAATATCTAGTGTCAGCCTTCTGAAGCTACAACACAGGTCTAGTTGCATACCAAGCAGCTGAAGCATGAAGCGATGGAAAAAGCAAAGTGATCCCACAACCAAAGGATCAGATCAAAATTCAGCAGTCCTATCCCATCCAGTCATGAATGGTGGTGGTCAATTAAATAACTCACTGGAAAAGGAGGCTCCACAAATATCTGCATTCCAAATCAAAAGGGAAGTCCAGGGCATCAGTACTAAAGATAAAACTGAAGCATTTGCATCAAACTTCAGTTAGAAGTGCCAAGTGGATCTCAATCTTCTTCTGAGGTCCCAGCATCACACATGCTGAGAGCACACGCACACAAAGTAGTCTTCAATTCATTGCATTCATTCCACATCTTCTTGAGAAATGGCTGAAGACACTGGATATTTTAAAACCTTTGGACCTAACAACATCTAAGCAATTGCCCTGAAGACTTGTGTTCCGGAACTAGATGTGCTCATTGCCAGGCTGCTCCTGTTCAGTTGCAACACTGGTATCTACCCAGCAACATGGAAAATTGCCCAGGCTTATCCTGTCCACAAAAGGCAGATGTGCAAATGAATTTAAAGTGATGTTCAAATGAAGCAAGGTTGATGTTTGAAGAATCTTTTTAAAAAAAAACTGAGCAGTAAGGATATGGAATGCATGGTTTGGAAATGTGATGGAGGCAGGTTCAATTGAGGCATTTAAGAGGGTTTTTTTTGGATAGTAATGATGGGCAAAAAGGGGAAAAGACAGGAGATTGGCACTAGAAAAGAGAGCCAGACCAGGTGATACAGCTGGTGCCGGCATAATAGGCTGAATGACTTCCTTCGGCACTATGGGTAATTCGATGATTCTATGGTTCTGTAAAATCCTACCCAGCTAGTTATTGCCCATCTGTCTACTCTCAAACATCAATAAAGTGATAGACAGTGTTATTGACAATGTTGTCAAGTGACATTTACAAATAACTTGCTCACTGATGCTCAGTTTGTGTTCAAACAAGAGCCACTCAGCTCCTGACCTCTTTACAACCTTGATCCAAACATGGTCAAAAAACTTGAACTCACAACAGGGGAAGTGAATCTGCATGACCCCGTCCAACCAAAAGCTGCTGTTTACCAATTACAATAAATATATTTGGCTAAATTTGGAGCATGGCAAGTATTCAAGGAAGAAACCCTGGTTTATAAAGTTAAAAAACACAGAAAAGGCCCTTTGCCTATCAAGACTGCACCAATCTATCGACATGATCCAGCTTCCCAGCACCTGGCCTTTGGCCTTGCATTTTATGACATTTCAAATAATCATCTATATGCTCCTTAAAAGTTGCAAATTTTCCAGACTCTGAGGCATGGCATTCCAGATTCCTGGTTCTGGATTAGTGGTGCTGAAAGTGCACAGCAGTTCAGGCAGCATCCAAGGAGCTTCGAAATCGACGTTTCGGGCAAAAGCCCTTCATCAGGAATAAAGGCGGTGAGCCTGAAGCGTGGAGAGATAAGCTAGAGGAGGATGGGGGTGGGGAGAAAGTAGCATAGAGTACAATGGGTGAGCGGGGGAGGGGATGAAGGTGATAGGTCAGGGAGGAGAGGGTGGAGTGGATAGGTGGAAAAGGAGATAGGCAGGTAGGACAAGTCCGGACAAGTCATGGTGACAGTGCTGAGCTGGAAGTTTGGAACTAGGGTGAGGTGGGGGAAGGGGAAATGAGGAAACTGTTGAAGTCCACATTGATGCCCTGGGGTTGAAGTGTTCCGAGGCGGAAGATGAGGTGTTCTTCCTCCAGGCATCTGGTGGTGAGGGAGCAGCGGTGAAGGAGGCCCAGGACCTCCATGTCCTCGGCAGAGTGGGAGGGGGAGTTGAAATGTTGGGCCACGGGGCGGTGTGGTTGATTGGTGCGGGTGTCCCGGAGATGTTCCCTAAAGCGCTCTGCTAGGAGGCGCCCAGTCTCCCCAATGTAGAGGAGACCGCATCGGGAGCAATGGATGCAATAAATGATATTAGTGGATGTGCAAGTAAAACTTTGGATGTGGAAGGCTCCTTTAGGGCCTTGGATAGAGGTGAGGGAGGAGGTGTGGGCGCAAGTTTTACAGTTCCTGCGGTGGCAGGGGAAAGTGCCAGGCTGGGAGGGTGGATTGCAGGGGGGCGTGGACCTGACCAGGTAGTCACGGAGGAACGGTCTTTGTGGAAGGCGGAAAGGAGTGGGGAGGGAAATATATCCCTGGTGGTGGGGTCTGTTTGGAGGTGGCGGAAATGTCGACAGCTGATTTCGTTTATGCGAAGGTTGGTAGGGTGGAAGGTGAGCACCAGGGGCGTTCTGTCCTTGTTACGGTTGGAGGGGTGGGGTCTGAGGGCAGAGGTGTGGGATGTAGATGAGATACGTTGGAGGGCATCTTTAACCACGTGGGAAGGGGAATTGTGGTCTCTAAAGAAGGAGGCCATCTGATGTGTTCTGTGGTGGAACTGGTCCTCCTGGGAGCAGATCTGGTCGAGGTGAAGGAATTGGGAATACGGGATGGCATTTGCTCGAAATCTACTCAAACGCCATTAGCCATGTGGCTGATGCAGCTGCCACCCCCACGCTGATTGATGATGTCACTTCCGCCCCCATCATGGCCACTCCCACAACCACTTCTACCCTTCACAATTCCTCATGCATCACACGTGACATCACTTCCGCCCTTCACATCATCGCTGATGCCACATCCTCAGTGACTTTCGCCACCCCTACTGCCATGGTCACCACCACTTCCGCCCCCACCAGCGCCACTCACCTGCATTTTGCCGACATGCCCCCCACAGACCCCACTGTCAATATCCCCACCCCCCAGAACCCCGAGGGGAACACTACCCCTGCTCATGACTCCACCCCCATTCCCCCCACCATCACACCCACTCCAGTTACAGGTTCCGCCCCCACTCCTAGCTCTACACCCACACCAGATCCCAGCTCCCAGCCCTGCCGAGTTTTCACCCAGACCTCCCCCTCACTGAGGACGAACGATCAGTCCTCAGCAAAGGACTCACCTTCATCCCCCTCCGTCCACGCATCAATGAATTTAATACACACCGTGACGTCGAACAATTCTTCCGTCACCTCCACCTCCAAGCTTACTTTCACAATCAGGATTCCCGCCCACCTTCCGAGGACCCCTTCGCCCACCTCCAACACACTGCATCCACCTGGACACCCTGCGCTGGCCTTTTACCTGCCCTCAACCTCTTCATTTCCAACTACCGCCGGGACGTTAACCGCCTCAACCTGTCTACCCGTCTCCACCACTCCAAACTCTCACCTTCACAATGCGCAGCCCTCCAATCCCTCTGCTCCAATCCCAACCTCACCATCAAGCCAGCGGATAAAGGGGGCGCAGTGGTAGTCTGGCGCACTGACCTCTACACTGCTGAAGCCAAACGCCAACTCGAGGACACCTCTTCCTACTGCCCCCTCGACCATGACCCCACCCCCCATCACCAAACCATCATCTCCCAGGCCATACAGAACCTCATCACCTCAGGAGATCTCCCACCCACAGCTTCCAACCTCATAGTCCGGGAACCCCGCACTGTCCGGTTCTACCTCCTTCCCAAGATCCACAATCCTGACCACTCTGGCCGACCCATTGTCTCAGCATGCTCCTGCCCCACTGAACTCATCTCTAACTACCTCGACACTGTCCTATCCCCCCTAGTCCAGGAACTCCCCACATATGTTTGAGACACCACCCACGCCCTCCACCTCCTCCAAGACTTCCGTTTCCCCAGCCCTCAATGCCTCATCTTCACCATGGATATCCAATCCCTCTATACCTCAATCCGTCATGACCAGGGCCTCCAAGCCCTCCGTTTTTTCCTCTCCAGACGTCCCCAACAGTATCCTTCCACCGACACTCTCATTCGTTTAGCCGAACTGGTCCTCACTCTTAACAATTTCTCCTTTGAATCCTCCCACTTCCTCCAGACCAAAGGGGTAGCCATGGGCACACGTATGGGCCCCAGCTATGCCTGTCTCTTTGTTGGCTATGTAGAGCAGTTGATCTTCCATAATTACACCAGCACCACTCCCCACCTCTTCCTCCGCTACATTGATGACTGCATTGGCGCCACCTCGTGCTCCCGCGAGGAGGTTGAGCAATTCATCAACTTCACCAACACATTCCACCCTGACCTTAAATTTACCTGGACCATCTCTGACACCTCCCTCCCCTTCCTGGACCTCTCCATCTCCATTAATGATGACCGACTTGACACTGACATTTTTTACAAACCCATCGACTCCCACAGCTACCTGGATTACACCTCTTCCCACCCTACCTCTTGCAAAAATGCCATCCCGTATTCCCAATTCCTCCGCCTCAGCTGGATCTGCTCCCAGGTGGACCAGTTCCACCACAGAACACACCAGATGGCCTCCCTATTTAGAGACCACAATTCCCCTTCCCACGTGGTTAAAGATGCCCTCCAACGTATCTCGTCTACATCCCGCACTTCTGCCCTCAGACCCCACCCCTCCAACTGTAACAAGGACAGAATGCCCCTGGTGCTCACCTTCCACCCGACCAACCTTCGCATAAACCAAGTCATCTGCCGACATTTCCGCCACCTCCAACAGACCCCACCACCAGGAATATATTTCCTTGCCCACCCCTTTCCGCCTTCCGCAAAGACCGTTCCCTCCGTGACTACCTGGTCAGGTCCACGCCCCCCTACAACCCACCCTCCCATCCTGGCACTTTCCCCTGCCACCGCAGGAACTGTAAAACCTGCGCCCACAACTCCTCCCTCACCTCTATCCAAGGCCCTAAAGGAGCCTTCCACATCCATCAAAGTTTTACTTGCACATCCACTAATATCATTTATTGTATCTGTTGCTCCCGATGCGGTCTCCTCTACATTGGGGAGACTGGGCGCCTCCTAGCAGAGCGCTTTAGGGAACATCTCCAGGACACCCGCACCAATCAACCACACCGCTCCGTGGCCCAACATTTCAACTCCCCCTCCCACTCTGCCGAGGACATGGAGGTCCTGGGCCTCCTTCACCGCCGCCCCCTCACCACCAGACGTCTGGAGGAAGAACACCTCATCTTCCGCCTCGGAACACTTCAACCCCAGGGCATCAATGTAGACTTCAACAGTTTCCTCATTTCCCCTTCCCCCACCTCACCCTAGTTCCAAACTTCCAGCTCAGCACTGTCCTCATGACTTGTCTGGAGTTGTCCTACCTGCCTATCTCCTTTTCCACCTATCCACTCCACCCTCTCCTCCCTGTCCTATCACCTTCATCCCCTCCCCCGCTCACCCATTGTACTCTATGCTACTTTCTCCCCACCCCCACCCTCCTCTAGCTTATCTCTCCATGCTTCAGGCTCACCGCCTTTATTCCTGATGAAGGGCTTTTGCCCGAAACGTCGATTTCGAAGCTCCTTGGATGCTGCCTGAATTGCTGTGCTCTTCCAGCACCACTAATCCAGAATCTGGTTTCCAGCATCTGCAGTCATTTTTTTTACCATTCCAGATTCCCACCACCTTCTGGGTAAAAAAGCATTTTCCTCAAATCCTATCTAAACCTTCTGCCCTTTTAGAGTGGCACGGTGGCTCAGTGGTTAGCACTGCTGCATCACAGCGCCAGGGACCTGGGTACAATTCCCGACTTGGGCAACTGTCTGTGTGGAGTTTGCACATTCTCCATGTGCCTGCGTGGGTTTCCTCTGGGTGCTCCGGTTTCCTCCCACAGTCCAAAGATGTGCAGGTTAGGTGAACTGGCCATGCTAAATTGCCCATAGTGTTAGGTGCATTAGTCAGGGGTAAATGTAGGGAAATGGGTCTGGGTGGGTTGCTCTTCGGAGGGTTAGTGTGGACTTGTTGGGCCGAAAGACCTGTTTCCACTCTGTAGGAAATCTAATCTTCACCTTAAAATTACTGTTTTAATTGTTACTGTTATTGACCATTTCACTAAGGGGAATTGCTGCTTCCTATTCAGTACGCCCCTCATAATCTTATGCATCTCAAGAAGAGGCCCCTTAACCTCAACCTTCTCTGCTCTGAAGAAAACAGTGAGCTTATCCAGCCTCACTTAAAATGTTCCAACCCAGGCAGCATCCTGGTGAATCTGCTGTGCAACCCCTCCAGTGCAATCACATCCTCCCTTTAGTGCAGTGATCAGAACTGCTCACATTGCTCCAGCTGTGATCTAACTAAAGATTTATACAGCTTCAACATAACCTT
Source organism: Chiloscyllium plagiosum (assembly GCF_037043375.1). Classification (NCBI taxonomy): domain Eukaryota; kingdom Metazoa; phylum Chordata; class Chondrichthyes; order Orectolobiformes; family Hemiscylliidae; genus Chiloscyllium; species Chiloscyllium plagiosum. The sequence continues at coordinate 98,021,895 of NW_028270141.1, read as the reverse complement.
CCTTCTCTTATGGTATATACCATGAATGGTAATGTCAAGTGTCTTGTATGCCTTCTTAATCTGTTAATGTATCCTGCCACCTTCAGGTGTCTGTGGACCAGTACCCCAAAATACCTCTACTCTTCTGAGCGTCCTGTTGTTCTTTGAGTACTCCCTTGTCTTATCTCATCTAAAGTGCATTGCCTTATACATTTCGGGTTTAAATTCCATCTGCCACTGACTTGCCCACACGACCAACTCATTTATATCTTCCTGTAGCCTAAGACCTTCTTCCTCACGAATAATCACTTGCCCAATTTTTGTGTCATCCACAAACTTACTTATCATCCTCCCATATTCTCATCTATATCGTTTATATATCCATCACAAACAGTGAGGAACCCAACCATGATCCCTGTGGTATGCAACTGAACACTGGTATTCAGCCACATTAATAGCATTCTATCACCACTCTTTGCCTCATATCACTCTGCTAATTTTGGATCCAACCTTCCAAGTTGCCCTGGACCCAGCTTACTTTTACCTTTTTTATCAGTGTGGGACCTTGTCAAAGGCTTTGCTGAAATCCAAATAAACTACTTCAACTACACCACCATCATCTAGACACCTGATCACATCCTCAAAAAGATTCACAATTGTCAGGCATGACCTCCTTCTGACAAAGACATGCTGACTACCTGTGATCAAACCTTGCCTCTCCAAGTGCAGATTAATTCTCCCCTTCTGAATTTTCTCCAAATGTTTCCCTGTCACTGATGTGAAACTCACTAGTCTGGAATTCCCAGGTTTATCTCTACCAACCTTCTTGAAAAGTGAATCCCATTAGCTGTCCTCCCACAACTGCCTGGGATACTACTCATTTGGACATGAGGATTTTCCTATTTTTAAGCCTGCTGAAACCTACAATACCTCCTCACTCCCTATGTCAATCTGTTCAAAAATCTCACAGTCCCTCTCCCCAAATTCTGTACCTGTATCCTCTTCCTCCCAAGTGGAGATAAAATGAAATACTCATTTAAAACCCTACCCATATCCTGTGTTCCATGCACAGATTGCTCCCTTTGGTCCATAATAGGTCCTACTGTTTCCTGGTTACACTCTTCCTCTAAATATACTTACAGAATATTTTGGGATTCTCCCAAATTTTACCAGCTGGTGGATTTTCATGCCCTCTCTTCCCTATGCCTGAAGTTAACACTTTGGCCACAGTTATGGTTTTCGGTTTACCTTCATTTTACAAAGTGAACCATTGTGCTTTGAGATCGGTTCGAAATTTCTTGATTTTTTAAGACATTTTACAGAAAACACCCATACCTTAGAGAGAGGGATCATTTTCAATTTAATTTTATTTGGGCAAGGTCTGTGAAGTCCTTGTATGGTGATTGTTGTATATAGAGAGCTCCTCGTTGCCCATTAAGTGGCTTGCTAGAGCCACTTCAGGGTACAATTACCATATAGCTGTAGATCTGGAATCACATGCAGACCAGGTCAAGTGAGGACAATAGATATCCTTCCCTGAAAGATGTTAATGAAGTGGATGTGTTTTTTCGAAATTACCAATGTGTATATTGGTTGTAATTAGGTAATCTGGCCCTGAATCCAGTGATTCCTGAAAAGATCACCACCAATATTACTACCTCCATAGTCTCCTCAGCCAAATCCTTCTGAAATCTGATGTATAGTTATGTACCTACTTTTGGACATTTCAGTTTCTCTAGCACCTTCTCCTATGTGATGGCTACTACATTTACCCCTGCCCCCGACTCTCTTGAAGTTTTGGTATGCTACTGGTAGGTTCCACCTTGGTTACATAGAAAATGGAACAGAGAACAGCACAGCACAGGAAAGGCCCTTTGCCCCACCATATCTGTGCCAACCATTCTAAACTATCAAATCTGCCTGCACTTGGTCTGTACCCCTCTATTCCTGCCTGTACATGTGTCTGTCTAAATCCTGCTTAAACATCGCTATCCTCTCTATTTCTAACACCTCTCTAACCAGCCTCTCTATAAAAAAAACTTACCTTTCACATCTCCTTTACACTTACCACCATCACTTTAAATTTATGTCCCTTATTATTTAACATTTCCATCTTGGGAAAACAATTCCCGCTATCCAGCCTTTCCATGTCTCACATAACATTATATACCTGTATCAGGTCATCTCTCAGCCTCCAATGCACTAGCAAAAACAGTTCAAGGTTATCCAACCTCTCCTTTTGTCTAATATACTCTAATTCAGGCAACATCCAGGTAAACCTGTTTTGCATCCTCTCCAAAGCGTCCTCGTCCTTTCTATAATGTGACAACCAGAGCTGCACACAATATTCCAAAAGTGACCTGACCAAAGTCATGTACAGACTGAAACATGACCTGTCAATTTTTATACTCAGTGCCCTGACAGATGAAGGCAAAGGTCCTAGCACTTACTGTATATATACTTGTTGCATTTGGCCTCCCAAAACGTATCAGCTTAACTTGTTCAGATTAAACTCCATTTGCTTTTTCTCCACCCAACTTTCCAGCTGATCTATAACTTGCCCTGTCCTTTGACTATCTTCCGAACTATCCAAATATCCACCAATTTTTGTGGATTGGTAACGTACTAATCTGCAAACGTACTAATCAGACCACTTACATTTTCATCCAAATAATTTATATAAATTAGAAACAACAGAGGTTCCAGCACTGTTTCTTGTGGAACACCATTGGTCACAAACCTCCAGTCAGAAAACCACCCTTCCACAACTGTCCTCTGCCTTCAATGACCAAGGGGATTATTAGAGAGATCAAGGGTTATGATGAAAAAATAGAAAAATGGTGTTGAGAAACTATCAGGCATGCTCGAATGGGAAAGCAGACTCAATGGGGTGAATGGCCTATTTCAGTACTTGCATCTTACGGACTTAGGGAAAATCTGTATGTCACAATGCCAAACGTCAAAACTTAATTTTAAAATTAATGATATTAAAATATGAATAAACCACAATAGTTAGTTATTGCATATACCTATTTAATGCCATCAAATATCAGGTGGGCACAAATTATTTAGTAAAAATTTAGTGGAGACTGTTTGTGATTTATTTTCAGTGTCTTGAAGTATCTGATTGAGTACTTTTTCTTCTCCAGGATTTCACACAGATATACTGAATGATGGTTACTTGGGGAGAGCCATGCTGTCCATATTACTGTAGGTTTACTCAGCGGTAATGTCTTTACAGGCATAATCATAGGTTGAGACACCTGCAGTTGTTCAAAGTGGAAGGATCAATAGACGCATTTTTAAAAAAAAGAATCACTCATTACATTACTTTGCTAGTAATTAAAAGGACGCGGTCAGCAAACAGTCAGTAACAGGATAGTAGTTGCCTTATTAGAAATTAAACAAATTAGGGTGTTCTTCCACAAATAGCAAGCAACCTATTTAATCCAATGAGATCTGATGAGAGTGGCTGTAATAAAAAAAATCCAGCACTTGCTAAATTATAAAGACAATGTTTTGCAGATTTTATTGTTTCTTCATCCCTATTAACCTCTTGTTCCTGTTGTTTTTTTTTGTTTTATTTTTAAAGTTTTATCAAATCTTTTCAGCATTACTTCAGAGTCATAGAGTCAAACAACACAGAAACAGACCCTGCAGTCCAACTTGTCCGCACCAATCAGAGATCTCAAACTAACCTAGTCCCATTTGCCAGCATTTGGTCCTTATCTCACTAAACCCTTGCAATTTATATACCTACCCAGATGCCTTTTAAATGTTATCTTGTGGAGGTGCTGGTTTTGGATTGGTGTAGATAAAGCTAAAAATTGCATAACACTAGGGTTATAGTCCAACAGGTTTATTTGAAATTGCAAGCTTTCAGAGCACTGCTTCTTCAAAGTTACCTGATGAAGGGGCAGTGCTCCGAAAGCTTGTATTTTCAAGTACAAGCTCATGTTGGACTATAACCTGGTATCGTGTGATTTTTAACTATTAAGGGTTGTAATTGTACCAGCCTCCACCACTTCCTCTGGAAGCTCCTTCCAGACACGTACCACCCTCTGCGTGAAAATGTTACCTCTCAGGTCCTTTTAAAATCGTTCCCCTCTCACCTTAGACCCATGTCCTCTAGTTTTGGACTCCCCCATCCTAGGAAAAAGACCTTGGCTATTCACCCTATACATGCCCCTCATGATTTTATAAACCTCTACAAGATCATCGCCTCAGTCTCCGATGTTCCAGTGAAAAAAAAGCCCCAGCCTATTCAACCTGACCCTATAACTCAATCCCTCTAGTCCTGGCAATGTCCTTGTAAATCTTTTCTGAATCCTCTCAAGTTTAACAACCTTCTTCCTATGGAAGGGCGACCAGAATTGTATACAGTAATCCAAAAGTAGCCTCATCAATGTCCTGTATGGCTGCAACATGACCTCCCTACTCCTATATTTAGTGTTATGACCAATGAAGGCAAGCATGTCCAATGCCATTCTTCACTTCCTTGTCTAGGTGCAACTCCACTTTCAAGGAGTTATGCACCTGCACTGTTAGGTCACTTTGTCCACTGTTAACTGTATACGTTCTGCTCTGGTTTGCCTTACCAAAATACAACACTTCCCATTGATCTAAATTAAACTCCATCTGCACCCCTCGGCCCATTGGCTCATGTAATTAAGTTCTGGTTGTATTTCAAGATAGTCTTCTTCACTATCACTGCACCATCTATTTTGGTATCATCTTCAAACTTACTAACTTTACCTCCTATATTTACATCCAAATAGTTTATATAAATGACGAAAAGCAGTGGACCTAGCACTGATCCTTGGGCACTACACTGATCACAGGCCTTCGGTCCAAAACACAACCGGCCAAACCAAACCTCTGTCTCCTACATTCAAACCAATTTTGTATCCAGTTGGCTAGCTCCCTCTAGATCCCATGTGACCTATCCTTACCAACCACTCTAACATATGGAATCTTGTCAAATGCCTTACTGAAATCCATACAGACAACATCACTGCTCTGTCTTCATCAATCTTCTTTGTCACCTCTTCAAAAAGATCACTCAAGTTAGTGAGGCACGATTTCCCATGCACAAAGCCGTGCTGACTATCCTTAATCAGTCCTTGCCTTTCCAAATGCATGTAAATACTGTCCTTCAGTATCCTCTCCAACAACTACCCACCACTCATGACAGACTCACTTGTCTGTAGTTTGTGGTTTTACCTTACCACCTTTCTTAAATAATGGCACCACATTAGCCAACTTGCAGTCTTCTGGCACCTTGCCAGTGACTTTCAATGCTACAAATATCTCAGCAAGGGATCCAGCAATCTTTTTGCTAATTTCCCACTGAGTTCTGGGTAACACCTGATCACATCCCAGGGAATTATCTTTTTTTATGCAGTTTAAGATGTCCCATATTCTGTAATATTTTCAAGAAATCACTATTTATTTTCCCAGGTTCATTAGCTTTCATGCCCTTCTCCTCAATACGGACTGACTTAAAATGTTCATTTAGTATCTCACCCATCTCCTGCAGTTCCACACATACATGGCCATGTTGATATTTAAGGGGCCCTATTCTCTCCCTAGTTACTCTTTTGCTCTTTTGTACTTATAGAATATAGAGTCATAGAGTTAGAGAGATGTACAGCATGGAAACAGACCCTTCTGTTCAACCCATCCTTGCCAACCAGATATCCCAACCCAATCTAGTCCCACCTGCCAGCACCCAGCCCATATCCCACCAAACCCTTCCTATTCATATACCCACACAAATGCCTCTTAAATGTTGCAATTGTACCAGACTCCACCACTTCCTCTGGCAGCTCATTCCATACACATACGACCCTCTGTGTGAAAAGGTTGCCCCTTAGGTCTCTTTTATATCTTTCCCCTCTCACCCTAAACCTATGCCCTCCAGTTCTGGACTCCCCGGTCAGAGGGAAAAGACTTTGCCTATTTATCCTATCCATGCCCTCATTATTTTGTAAACCTCTATAAGGTAACCCCTCAGCCTCTGACGCTCCACGGAAAACAGCCCAAGCCTATTCAACCCCTCTCTATAGGTCAAATCCTTCAACCCTGGCAACATTCTTGTAAATCTTTTCTGAACCCTTTCAAGTTTCACAACATCTTTCCCGATAGGAAGGAGACCAGAATTGCATGCAATATTCCAACAGTGGCCTAACCAATGTCCTGTACAGCCGCAACATGACCTTCCAACTCCTGTGTTCAATACTCTGACCAATAAAGGAAAGCATACCAAATACCTTCTTCACTATCCTATCTACCTGCGACTCCACTTTCAAGGAGCTATGAACCTGCACTCCAAGGTCTCTTTGTTCAGCAACACTTCTCAGGACCTTACCATTAAGTGTATAAGTCCTGTTAAGATTTGCTTTCGCAAAATGCAACACCTCGCATTTATCTCAATTAAATTCCATCTGCCACTTCTCAGCCCATTGGCCCATCTGATCAAGATCCCGTTGTAATCTGAGGTAACCTTCTTCGCTATCCACTGCACCTCCAATTTTGGTGTCATCAACAAACTTACTAACTGTACCTCTTATACTCGCATCCAAATCATTTATGTAAATGACAAAAAGTAGAGGACCCAGCACCGATCCTTGTGGCACTCCACTAGTTACAGGCCTCCAGTCTGAAAAACAACTCTCCACCACCACCCTCTGTCTTCTACCTTTGAGTCAGTTCTGTATCCAAATGGCGAGTTCTCCCTGTATTCCATGAGATCCAGCCTTGCTAATCAGTCTCCCATGGGGAACCTTGTCGAACGCCTTACTGAAGTCCATATAGATCACACCTACCGCTCTGCCCTCATCAATCCTCTTTGTTACTTCTTCAAGAAGCTCAATCAAGTTTGTGAGAAATGATTTTCCATGCATAAAACCATGTTGACTATCCCAAATCAGTTCTTGCTTTCGAAATTCATGCACATCCTGTCCCTCAGGATTCCCTTCAAAAACTTGCCCACCACCGACGTCAGGCTCACTGGTCTATCGTTCCCTGGCTTGTCCTTTTCACTTTTCTTAAACGGTGGTACCATGCTAGCCAACCTCCAGTCTTGCGGCACCTCACCTGTGACTATTGATGATGCAAATATCTCAGTAAGAGGCCCAGCAATCACTTCCCTAGCTTCCCACAGAGTTCTAGGGTACACCTGATCAGGTCCTGGGGATTTATCTACTTTTATGCTTTTCCAGGCATCCAGCACATCCTTCTTTGTAATATGGACATTTTGCAAGATGTCGCCATCTATGTCCCTATATTCTATATCTTCTATGTCTTTTTCCACAGTATATACTGATGCAAAATACTCATTAAGTATCTGCCCCATCTCTTGCGGCTCCACCCATTGGCTGCCTTGCTGATCTTTGAGCGGCCCTGTTCTCTCCCTAGTTACCTTTTTGTCCTTAATGTATTTGTAAAAACCCTTTTGATTCTCCTTAATTCTATTTGCCAAAGCTATGTCATGTCCCCTTTTTGCCCTCCTGATTTCTCTCTTAAGTATACTCCTACTGCCTTTATACTCTTCTGAGGATTCACTCGATCTATCCAGTCTATACCTGACATATGCTTCCTTCTTTTTCTGAACCAAACCCTCAATTTCTTTAGTCATCCAACATCCCTATACCTCTCAGCCTTTCCTTTCACCCTGACAGGAATATACTTTCTCTGGATTCTTGTTATCTCATTTCTGAAGGCTTCCTATTTTCCAGCCGTCCCTTTACCTGCAAACATCTGCGCCCAATCAGCTTTTGAAAGTTCTTGCCTAATACCGTCAAAATTGTCCTTCCTCCAATTTAGAACTTTAACTTTTGGATCTGGGCTATCCTTTTCCAGTACTATTTTAAAACTAATAGAATTATGGTCGCTGGCCCCAAAGTGCTCCCCCACTGACACCTCAGTCACCTGCCCTGCCTATTTCCTAAGAGTAGGTCAAGTTTTGCACCTTCTCTAGTAGGTACATCCACATACTGAATCCGAAAATTGTCTTGCACACACTTAACAAATTCCTTCTCCATCTAAACCCATTCCACGATGGCAATCCGAGTCTGTGTTTGGAAAGTTAAAATCTCCGACCATAACCACCCTATTGTTGATATTTCCTTACAAACTTGTTTCTCAATTTCCCTTTGACTATTAGGTGGTCTATAATACAATCCCAATAAAGTGATCATCCCTTTCTTATTTCTCAGTTCTACCCAAATAACTTCCCTGTATGTATTTCCAGTAACATTCCTCCCTCAGTACAGCTGTAATTCTATCCCTTATCAAAAACACCACTCCCTCTTCTCTCTTGCCCCCCTTTCTGTCCTTCCTGTAGCATTTGTATCCTGGAACATTAAGCTGCCAGTCTTGTCCATCCCTGAGCCATATTTCTGTAATTGCTATGATATCCCAGTCCCCTATTCCTTACCATGCCCTGAGTTCATCTGCCTTTCCTGTTAGGCCTCTTGCATTGAAATAAATGCAGTTTAATTTATCAGTCCTACCTTGTTCTCTGCTTTGTCCCTGCCTGCCTTGACTGTTTGACTCTTCTTTGTTCTCAACTGTATCAGTCTCAGATTGAAATCTTTCCTCACTATCTCCCTGGGTCCCAATCCCCACCTTACTAGTTTAAATTCTCCCGAGCAGCTCGAGCAAATCTCCCTGCCAGTATATTAGTCCCCTTCCAATTTAGGTGCAATCCGTCCTTCTTGTACAGGTCACTTCTACCCCAAAAGAGAACCTAATGATCCAAAAATGTGAATCCTTCTCCTGTACACCAGCTCCTCAGCCATGCATTCATCTGTTCTATCCTTGTATTCCTAACCTCACTAGCTCATAGCACCGGGAGTAATCCAGATATTACTACTCTTGAGGACCTCCTTTTTAAATTCCAGCCTAACTCTCTGTAATCTCCCTTCAGCCTCTCAACCGTTTTCCTTCCTCTGTCATTGGTTCCAATGTGTATAATGACCTCCTGCTGGCCCCTCTCTCCCTTGAGGACATTCTGCACCCTCTCCGAGACACCCTTGATCCTGGCACCAGAGAAGCAACACACCATTCTGCTTTTTCATTACATTACCTCTTATTGCATTAGAGCCAGTCTCAATACCAGAAACTTGGCTGTTTGTGCTACATTCCCCTGAGAACCCATCACCCCCAATACTTTCCAAAACAGCATACTTGTTTGAAATCGACATAGCCACAGAAGATTCCTGCACTACCTGCCTATCTCTCTTACCTTTCCTGAAGTTAACTCATCAATGTGACTGTATCTGAGACATTCCCCTCTTCCTATAACTGCTATCCATCACATCCCCTTGCTCTTGTAAATTCCTCATTGCCTCTAACTGCATCTCCATCTGATCCATTTGATCTGATAGAATTCACAACCAACAGCATTTATTGCAGGTATAATCCTCAGTAATCTGTAAACTCTCCCTAAACTCCCACATCCAACAAGAAGAGCACTTCACTCTACTAAGGGCCATTTTTGCTTCTTTCAATCGACAGACCCAGAAAATAGCACTGTCTTATTCCTCTACAAAACACTGCTCCAGGTTAAATGAATACTTATGGCTTATATTTTAAATTTAATCAAGAGACATAGCTCAATAAACATATAATCAAGAAAGAACCCACTCTACTCACTACAGCAGACTTATTTTAAGGCGGCGCTTAAAATTAACTTATCTGCTTCTCTGATGTGACCTCTCCCAAACAGGTTCCTCCAAGATCAGTTGTGAAGTTCACTGTTTTTAATTTTCCCAGATGCACTTCGATGTCCAGTGATACAGAATTCAACAGCAAAGGCAGTAACTGCTAACTCTGCCAGTTAACAATGTGGGTTTCTTTCTCTATCTCTCTTTCTCTCCTGCACTGACCTCACCGTGTGCTTCCTTTGTCTATTCTTCCCCCTTTTAAAAGTGCTGTTGTTTTGACTTCTTTTTTCTCCAAAATTCCAAAACAATACAACAGCATATAAACAGTAATTGCTGCTCCTGGAATTCAAGGAAATCACCTCCAACACCTAAAATACCTCAAAAAAGGAGCAGCTGTTACAGCCAGAAATATTCTCCTGAGGATTCACTTGATTCCAGCTTACTATATTTCATATACAGCTCCTACTTTTTCCTGACCAGCGCCTCAACTTCTGTAATCATCCAGCATTCTCTACACCTACCAGCCTTGCCCTTCACACTAACAGGAATGTACTGTCTCTGAACTCTCATTATCTGATTCTTAGAGGCCTCCTATTTCCCAAGCGTCCCTTTACTTATGAATAGCCTTCCCCAATCAGCAACTTTTTGAAAGTTCCTGTCTAATTTAGTCAAATTTGCCCTTACTTTAACTTCGAACTTTAACTTTTTGATAAGTTCTATTCTTTTCCATCACTTTTTTAAAACTAAAAGAATTATGTGCAAAGTGGGACGGGGTGTACTGAATTATGTGCTGGGGGTGCAAAGTGCTCCCCAGTGACACCTCAGTGACCTGCCCTGCCTTATTTCCCAAGAGTAGATCATGTTATGCTCCTTCTCTAGCAGGTATGTACTGAATAAGAAAATTTTCTTGTACACATTTAACACCCCACCCAAGCTCTTAACACAATTGCAGTCCCACTCTATGTTTGGAAAGTTAAAATGTCCTATCTGTGCAACACTATTTTTCTGACAGATATCTGGACTCTCTTTACCTATTTCCTTCTCAATTTCCTGCTGACCACTGGGGCCCTAGACCGCAATCCCAACAAGGTGATTATCCCTCTTTATTTCCCACTTCCACCCAAAGAACTGTACTTGATGATCTCCCAGGAATATCCTACCTAAATACAACTCTAATGTCATTCCCCCCTCCACTCTTGCCTCCCTTTCTATCCTTCCACAGCATCTATACCCTGAAACATTAAGCTGCCAGTCCTGCCCATCCACATTTCTGTAATAGCTATGATAACCTAGTCCCATGTTCCCAACCATACCCTAAGTTAATTTGTTTTAACTGTCAGGACTCTTGCATTAAAGTAAATGTAGTTTAATTTATCAGTCTTATCTCATTCTCTGCCAAGCTCTTGTTTCCCTTGACAATTTGACTTGCTGCCATTATGTACTGTACCAGCCGAAGCCTTTTCTCTTTTCTTACAATTGCTTTGGTTTCCACCCCTCTCCCCCTACCCGTTACTAGTTTAAAGCCTCTTCCAATTCAGGTGGAAGCCGACTCTTGTACACAGGTCAACTCCATCCCGAAGAAATCTAAACATATGAATCCTTGTCCCCTGCACGAGTTCCTCAGCCATGCATTCAACTGCTCTATCCTTCTATTCCCATTGTAACTAGCATGTGGCACCAGTAGTAGCTCAGATATTACCACGTATTAAACTCCTACATCGTTTCCTATATTCTCCTCTGCAGAACCTTATCCCTTGCCTTACCTATTTCATCGATCACAAGATGCATAACAACCTCCGTTGGTTATTCTCCCCTTTCAGAATATTCTGCACCCTCTCCGAGCCTTTACTCTGGCACCAGGAAGGCAGCACTATTCTGATGTCTCACTGTCGGTCACAGAAAGATCTGTTTGTGCCCCTAACAATAGAGTCCCCTATTACAAATGATCACATGGAACCTGACATACCCCTCATTATAATAAAGCCAGTCATGGTACCAGAAACCTGGCTGACAGTGCAATATTCCCCTGGGAGACCACCCTTGCCTACGGTATCCAAAACAACATGCCTGCTTGAGATGGGAATAACAAAGTTAAAAATCACACATCACCAGGTTATAGTCCAAAAGATTAATTTGAAAGTACAAGCTTTTGGAGTGCTGCTCCTTTGTCAAGGAGCTAATGGGGCAGGGCACGAGATGGGGATAGCCACAAGAGACTCCTGCATTACCTGGCTACCACTCCAACCATTCCTACCAGTCAACTATCTACCTGACTGTATCTGCAGTGTCTTCAACTTCCTGAAACTGCCATCCATCATACCCCCTTATGCTTGTAAATTTCTCATTGCTTCTAACTGCCACTCTAACTGATCTATGCCGTCTGCTAGGTTTGCAACTAATTACACTGCCTGCAGACATAGTCTCTAGAAACATTCAAAATCTCCCTGATATTGGAAGGATGTTGTGAAACTTGAAAGGGTTCAGAAAGGATTTACAAGGATGTTGCCAGGGTTGGAGTGTATAGGGAGAGGCTGAATAGGCCAGAGCTGTTTTTCTTGGAGCATCAGAGGCTGAGGGATGACCTTTTAGACGTTTATAAGATCATGATGGGCATGGATAGGGTTAATAGACAAGATCTTTTCCCTGGGATGGGGGAGTCCAGAACTAGAGGGCACAGGTTTAAGGTGAGAGGGGAAAGATATAAAAGGGATTCAAGGGGTAACTTTTTCACACAGAGAGTGGTGTGTGTGTGGAATGAGCTGCCAGAGGAAGTGGTGGAGGCTGGTACAATTGCAACATTTAAAAGGCATCTGGATGGGTATATGAATAGGAAGGGCTTAGAGGGATATGGACCAAATGTTGGAAAATGGGACTAGATTAGTTCAGGGATTTTGGGTGGCATGGACAAGTTGGACCGAATGGTCTGTTTCCATGCTGTATATCTCTATGATAGGTAGAGCACATCACCCTACTAAAAGCCATTTCTGCTCCTTTAACAATCTACAGAGCCAGAAATTAACTAAAAATAAACACAACATACTTTGCTCCAAATGCAGCATTAACACAGTCTTACTGCTCAAAAACACTGCTATGGGATAACTTAATACAATCCTTAATATTAAAATTCAAGCAAGAGATAGATCACAGTATAAACATTTCTTTGGTTTTGGCAGGCTCATAGTTTTGTAGTTTTCAGTTCAAACATGCTCAACCACAAGTATTCATGCAGCAAAATAAAAATGATTTCAAAGTGGGAGCAAAATTCTTCTAATAATAATCATAGAAATGAAACCATGTTTTGAGCACTTCACTTTTGCTCATCTTTCTCTTTACTTTCGTCCCTATAATCTCTCCTTTATGTTCTCCCATCTTATTATTATTCTATACATCAGACTTCCATCAAACTGTCTATTGTCACTTAAAAAAAAATTTAAGCATCTGACTGATCTTGAGTGTATTCTGATTCTTGCAAAAGAGTAGTTGAAGAGATGGTTCTTCTTTTGTAGACACTGACATTTGTCGCCCCTGAAATTTAGTCATTCATCTTTCAATAATTACTGGACAATTATTAAACATTACAATGTAGTGATTTATGAAATTTATCTCAATGATTCAAATTATGTCATTGTCATCTAAGGCAGAATATAAGCCTTGTTCACATAAATAAGCCATTATTCCATATTTTTGCAAGCCAGAGCATTTTCCATCAATTTGAAATACATTCTTTTTATTTTAAATGAATTTTATTTTTCTTTAAATAGACACTATGCTTGTAAGGACCATGTGAGTGCCAGATGTTAAGTTCCATTGGCCAATATCCAAGTATGTTAAACCACAAGCATCTGTGATGATTAAAAAATTAGAAATCCAGTTTCACTCTTAATTAGATGCTGATGTCAACCCAATAATTGATCATTAATAACTTGGGAATCCACTGTCACATTTATAGGTGTTTATACTCCGCAGAACATAGCTCCCAGAGTCAAATGTTGATTACTCTATACTTTTAAGGATTCGCTTATTAAGCACTGAAGTTTTGTCAGCACAACACCAACAAATTTTCCAGAACTCTGGAATCTCTTTATTTGTTGAATGCTGGAAGTAGTCAAGGATGCAAAGCTTCTGCCATCTGCATTTTCTTTAGGGTGGTAAAGAAGGCATTTCACACATTTGCCTTCCATGCTCAGACCACTGAGGGGGTTGGAATAGGAGTTGGGATATCATGTTGCGATTGTACAGGATGTTGGTGAGGCCACTTTTGGAGTACTGTGTACAGTCTGGTCACCTTGTAATAGGAAGGATATTATAAAATTGGAGACGGTGCAGAAAAGATTTACAAGGATGTTACCGGGACTGGAGGGCTTAAGTTATAAAGAGAGGTTGGGTAGGCTGGGACTTTTTAAAGTCAAGATTAGAGTGGTGCTGGAAAAACACAGCAGGCTGGAGTGTAGAAGATTGAAGGATGACCTTATAAAGGTTAATGAAATCATGAGGGTATAAATAAGGTGAATAGCAAAGGTGGAATGAACTGCCAGAGGAAATGATCGATGAAGATACAGTTACAACATTTAAACGATATTTGGATAAGTTCATGAATAGGAAAGGTTTAGAGGAATATGGGCCAAAGGCAGGCAAATGGGACTAGTTTAGTTTGGGAAACTTGGTCAGCATGAACAAATTGTGCCGTTGGGTATGCTTCCATGCTTTATGTCTCTATAAGTATTCTTCACGGGCCAGCTATCTTCTGGTTTTATCTAGTAATTTCAAAATATCTTCTCCAAGATGTTTTCTTGAATGCATTGACTCCTTGTTGAGGACTGAATCACAGACACAAGTTGTCCTTTGGTAGTAAATACCCTTTTTCATGTACAATCCTGAACAGTGACTGTAGGCAGACTCGTCTGGCAAGTCTGACAAGTTTCAGTCCTTATCCCGAGTCTACAATTGCATGCTTCCATGTGTGGGTTGTTCTTAGTAATCAAAAATGGGAATTCTGGCCAGTTTTCCCTCTTAAAATCAAAATAGCAAGGTGGATAAAAAGAACTTCTTTCAGTACTCTTGTCATTAATGACTCAGTACAGGTTCAGAATTGGATGTGGGATCTCTCTGCTCTGTAAGTCTTAATTGCTTTCCAGTAAAAGTATCCATGCTAAATGCTTTTTCCATCAATGCAAAATTTCTAAACTGTTAAGTTCAGTTATTGTGTCATTGTACTTGTTGAGTTTAGTGTTGACTTACGCTTGTACAGTTGTGTTTTGGCAGGAAAGTAGGGTTTCCAAATTGTCAGGCATTTTCAGTTTAAAATATGACAAATAAGTTGGAGATTAGGTATGGTAGGAAATCAGCAGACAGATCTTCAACCTGGAGTCTGGATCAAATGAAGCTCAGGTTGGAGGACCATGAGTTTGAAGGCTATGGAGGGAAAAATCTCTAGGGGTCATAGCTCAGGGAGAGATAGGAGATAAAGTCAGAAAGTTGGCATTCAATCTCGGATAGGTAGAAGTTAGTTCAGTAACTGCCCTTGTCAGTAGGTTTGATGATGATGTTTGGATTGGACCAGAGTGAACAGAGGGCTGCCAGATCAGAGAGAGGTCAAGTTAGAGCGAGTGAGGTGAGCAGGGACATCCATTCCCTTGTACCTTGGCACTCTGCATTCTTTGTGATTAAAGCTACTGGCTTTGATTGGTTTAAGCCTGGGGGTACACAGATCTGTTTTTAATATCAATCCTCCATCTGTATAGAAAAAAATAACTGAAAAAATTGCTGATGCTGGAAATCAGAATCAAAAACAGAAATTGCTGGAAAAACTCAGTAGAAAACAGAATTAATGTTTCAGGTCCACTGACCCTTCTTCAAACCCTTCTCTTTGCTCTATTGATATAAATTGAACTTTGGTGGAGCTTGGAACTGAGAATTCTCACTGTAATTATTTGGCCAGCAGACTTTGATCTTTCTGAGCAGATTGCAGGGCAGATCAATGTATTACAGTCCCATGGGACCACCACTAGATGTCAGTACAGTATTTACATTACTTAAACAGTTAACAGGTTGTGTTCTGCTCAGGTGGCATCACATACAATATATAATGAAATGGAGCTTGATTCTAATCAGAACTTGGAGGCGTTAATATAGCTGGTCTCATACTTTCTACGCTAGTCAAGTACCCTGGATTGCTATAACAACAAAAGAAGAAGAAATATGGAGCTTCAATCAACGTTTCTGCTTTCTGACCTTAATCCTTAATGTTTTATGAGTAGACACTACAGCTAAAGTTATCACCATCAATGCATTGATGCATTAATTGAGGGTTGAGAGGACTTCAGTTTACTTTTCTGAATTATTCTAATCAATTGCTATTGTTAGTACAGACTTGGGAGTCTTGGGCAGGTTTGCAGAGCCCATGAGCAAGTCAGAAGAGCCAACTAAACTGGGCTTGCATGCAATTGTTAGTTTATGGTTTGGGTTTATTTAGTATCATCAATATTTTCTGTTGATAACCTCCATTCCTTTTCAGTAACATTGACTCTTTCTAGGGATAGAATCCCATGAGACCCATTTTACAATGTGACTCCTCACAATCAGAGGACGATTTTAACTGCTGGTGGGAAACCAGTGTGAGTGAACATCAACAAACCGTGGGAGCAGGAGTCAAAGACCTGATAGACAGCAGCCTGCTTTCACTTGAGTGGTCCAGGCCAGCTGCTTGGCTGTTATTGGTGCAAAAGAGCAGCTGGCTGATGGAAAGGCCCTAAGATTGATTAACATTGTCCTAATTCTCAGATTTACACATTAGAAAGGGCTACTCAAGCTGCTTTGGAAAGCACATGGAGAAGGCTGATCACACAAGGTAAGTCTAGTGGATGGAGGTGGTTTGAAATAGAAAAAAAGGACTGCTATCTATATTATACTCTTTAAATTGTGACAATGCTGCCTCTTCAAAAAGGTTACTTTGTCCTTGGGTTTTATTTCAGAGAGGTTGTAAAGATGGCAATGCCAAAATGTCTGAAAAGACCCTAGTTTAACAATGGCAGGGAAATGGCCAGTTCTCCCAGTTCAGTTTTTTTCTAGTTTATTTTAATTGTAACAGTGAGAAGCTGCAGCAGTCCAGGGACAGGTTTGAAGCTTCAGCAGATGATTCCTGATTGGCTTTCTCTCTGAAATCTCTTTGGAAGTTGTTTCCTCCTGCCTGTAAGAACCTGTATTGCATTAACTTTTTGCCAAGGGGTATGTTTATGGAATGTTGCGGGAATTGGAACAGCTCTTTAGTTAAGTTGCTATATCAAGTTGATTGGGTTTTCAAATAGTTGTTATCTAAATTCTGTTTTCTTTTGTTCGTGTTTCAACTGTAGTGTTTAAATAAAGTATGCTTGCTTAAAATCGAGTGGTTTGACCAGCTGCATCACTCCTGGAATATCCACTTCACATCTGCCTTTAAATTAAGAAAATGTTAGAGTCTGGGCTACCTTCTTAAAATATTTTGACGGGGTCATAGAGTTATAGAGTCATAGAGATGTACAGCATGGAAACAGACCCTTCGGCCAAACCCGTCCATGCCGACCAGATATCCCAACCCAATCTAGTCCCACCTGCCAGCACGTGGCCCATATCCCTCTGAACCCTTCCTATTCATATACCCATCCAAATGCCTTTTAAATGTTGGAATTGTACCAGCCTCCACCACTTCCTCTGGCAGCTCATTTCATACATGTACCACCCTCTGTGTGAAAAAGTTTCCTCTTAGGTCTCTTTTATATCTTTTCCCTCTCACCCTAAACCTATGCCCTCTAGTTCTGGACTCCCCATTCCCAGGGAAAAGACTTTGTCTATTTATCCTATCCATGCCTCTCATAATTTTGTAAACCTCTATAAGGTCACCCCTCAGCCTTTGATGCTCCAGGGAAAACAGCCCTAGCCTGTTCAGCCTCTCCCTAGCAACATCCTTGTAAATCTTTTCTGAACCTTTCCAAGTTTCACAACATCTTTCCGATAGGAAGGAGACCAGGTCAGGTCTGATCCATAACAATGTTCACCAAAAATCTCAATAAAGTACTTTTTGAGATGTGGTCCCCGTGTAATGTACAACATATTGCAGCCAATTTACATACAACAAGCTTCCAGAGACAACAGTGCTATAATTACCATATAATTTGTTTTTTCATGATTGACAGATCTACAATACAGAATGATATCATAAATTATTTTAACATCTGTATTGTTTAACTTTCTTGTTTAACCTTTAAATGGACTTTGCTCTACTATACATGACGATCATTGATCATATGGTTTAAGTTTACTAGAATTTCTGGAGATTTCCGATTGGCAATTAAAAGGATAGGGCATAGATACCGTCTTCGTGCAGTTACACATTTTTGCATTGTATTGACATTGTAGTCACCAGGGACACAAACAACAGTCAAGGAAATTTGCCCCTAGCAGGGTCTGCTAAAACAAAGAGATCTAACAAAAAGCATTATATCTGAAAAGGAACTAATGACTATGATCTATTTCGTACAACAATGGGTTTTAATCAGGGACATCAAAAACTTAATCTTGTTTTCCTTTTGGTGGTGCTAATAATTCCATTTATTGCCTAGGGGGAACCCTTGACCAGAGAGATGGAAACTAATTGTTGGATTGAAACATGCTTCTTAATGAGCCTGTCACATGACTGAAACTCCTTTTTTTATTGGAAGAGCTTTAATGATACATGTCTGAATACTTGCCTAAGTCTGGTAAAAATCTAATCTACCATTAACCTCACAGTTTGCTGAGAAATTAACTACTTACCACAACTAGAATCCATGCTCCTGTCTCTGGTCAAAATCTATTTCAAAACATAATTCTGGAAGAATACTTGTATTTGGCGGAGTGAGCAAAGTCTGTTCACAGATATCATCTTGCTAGGCCGTCAAATTTAAGAGCAATTCTTTACTTCATCCAATTGTACCCACCTAAATCTCAGTTCCTAAAGGAACATAACCTTCATTGGACATTGACTTTCTAAATTCTGACAAAGCCAAGTTTTCCTTAGTTGGAAACTTCTTCTGTTCCATCTCTTTATTTTCCTTGTATACTTCTATTTGTTGCAACAATCATTCTCTGAATTCAAATGCAAGAATAAATTATTCTTCTGATTTCATCTTAAATTCATTGAATGGCGTTTACAAATGAACTTCACAAACAGAATGTTCACACCATAGCCTATTTCAAAAGAAGGGGAAAAATAAATAAAATTCAAAGCAGTTTTGCAAAAATGTGAAGAACTCCTCTGACCTTGAAAAGATCCTGGGGTACTACTCTGGCCATCCAAGAGATGAGATTTAAAAACTGATCCAATCATCAGCACTGAAGTATCAATCTTGTACTTGAGACCTGGAGTGAGACTTGAATTCAGAACCTAATGAATCATAGGCAACCGTGTCATAAACATCACACTCTCATGACTGAAGACTCAATGTTGCTGAGTGTCTTAGAATGGCATTACTATTGCTGCAGGTTCACAATTTGTGTCATATACTCAGTGACTTTATTGGTTTCTGATGTTTTGAATTGGTAGGACAAATGCAGTGTATGAATAGAGTAAAAAATCTATTCTAACTAATCTGTCTGCTCTTAGCTTGCCATTCAGAGAGAGTTAAAATTACTCATGAGGCTATTCAACTGTGGGAATATTACAACAAATCAATCCTTTCCATATTTGCAATCTACAGTTGTAAACCTCTTGTAAAATATCATGGAATACTGTTAGTGTTAACAATAGCATTGGTAACATCTGGTTTCTCTTTAAGCTTCAATTTCTTGCTCATACTGATCAACTCTGTGCTTTCAAGCATTTAAAGTCTACAGTAAAAATGTCTTTCTTTCAGTTGATAATGCATGTCTGTATGAAAGGAGTCAGCTTGTTTTGGGTGCCCTGCTGTTGTGAGCTACAATCATTGTATGAGCCTTTCAATTAGAGCAGACAGTAATTTGCCCAGAAGGCATAGAGTTTCAACATGTTGGACAAGTATTTCACAGATACGTCTATGCTTTGAACTTCACTGGAGATGGAAGTATGAATGGTATGACACAATATCAATAAATCTCAGTGAGCCCTTTCTGTGTCTTTTTCTGCTTATATTCACAGTGACGATTTTCCTGACTCTGCTCATTAGCGATACTTTCCTCAGAATGGTTTCTGACTCAACTTGTTCGAGTAATTTGGTACCATAGTGCTGTACCAGATGTCTGAATTTTACAGTCAGCCAATTGATAAATATGCCAATATAACAAATTGTATCTACATAGTTCTTTTAATGAAATATTTCAATGTACTTCAAAGACATTGTAGGTAGCAAAGCCTCAAAGAACATAAGAATTATGAGCAGCATAGGCCTTTCAGCCCCTCTTTAGCTGTTTTTGGGAAGTCAACCGCTTTATCCCAGGAATCAGCCTAGTGAATCTCCAATGAGATTAGCCTCCAATGCCATCCTTTCTCAAATATGGGGGAGCACACCTGTACAGAGTGAACCAGGTGCAGTATTACAACTACCCTGTACAGTTATAACAAGACTTCTTCATGTTTCGAGATACGCAGTTATAGGAGATATTAGGTCAGATGATTCAAAGCTTGATCAAACAGGTAAAGTTTTTGTGAATTTTAGAAAGGAGGGAAGCACAGTACAGAGGTAGAAAGATGTAGGGAGGGAATTCCAGCAGTTGGGACCTTGGTGGGTGAAGGCGTGGCTACCTACTGTGAAACAGTTAAAGTTGAAGATGCAAAGAGGCCAAAATGAGAAAAGTCCAAATATACCAGAGGATTGTAGGGCTGAAGGGGATTACAGAGTTTAGCAGGGATGAGGATGTTGAAGAAGTTGGAAAAAGGGATAACTTTAAAATCAGGCTGTTGCTTGGCTGAGAGCACATGTAAGTCAGTAAGGATAGGGTGATAAGGGACTAGCTACAAATTAAGACACAGATGGCAGTATTTTGGGTATCCCTAAATTTGTGGAGCACAGAATGTGAAAAAATGTGTTGGAATAGTTGACTCTAGATGTTACCAATACATTAATGAGGATCTGACCAGTATATGAGCTGAGACGGGAGAAGTTGGGAAATGTAAATGGGGCCGAACACATTTCCTTGAGGGTGCTGGGGGCAATGGAGGGAAAGGTGAGGGATGAGTCTCTTCAGCTGCTGCATTGCAGTTGGGTTAGGGAGGCGGTGGCTTTGAGTCAACTTTTAGATGCTAGTAATGAATTTCTTAAACAAACTATTGACATAAGAGAAAGGAAAGGAGTTTACGCCATGAAACAGAAAAACAGCTTGCATGTAGTTTACTGCTGCCAATGGAATTATTTTTGTGTTGTTTCCTCACAAAGCTTGTTATTTCAATCTGGCCTCCTTGCAAGAACTATGGCCAGTTCCAGGCTATCTCCCTTAAAATGTCTGATGTAAGTGCTTTTTTTCCAAGTAGTTGACAAGAAGTATTACGGTCTTGAACAGTTAAACTATGCTTCTACTTTGTTGAACTTGTTTAGATTAGTTTTTTAATCCAAGACAGGTTAAGCCATCCCTTACTAATGGCAGATAATTGAGGTAGCAGGCAGCTCTTGTTCACTATGTAACTACTTTGCTACTACATGAAAGTTCTTATCTGTAATTCAATCCTAACGCTTTAAGGTATATTGTTAAATTTCTCGATCTCAACCTTCAGTGGGGAGCTGCAGTCTCCTGATGTGACAGACTAGTCAGAGTTGTGGAGAAATGGATGGAAAAGACTGCTTATACATTTCACTGGGATTAGTCTTAATCTTCCCTCAGTGTGAGACCAGGCCAATGGTTATGAAAATTAAGGGCCACCATGTGTACAATGATAGCTGGTTTTCAATATTTAAACTGAAGGGCCTCAGACCCAATCAAATCATGAATGTTTATCTGACCACTAACTTATCCAAATTGTGTGGAAAGTCTCATGTAGGTTTCTAACCCTTCAACCATTCAACCATTCAACCCCCAGGCATGTTCCATCATTCATGAATGATTAGTGCTTCAATCCTCTTTAATAACCTTTGATACTTATTTCTTGATATCCTCACCTAAACCCATCAATCTTAGTCTTGAAATATTCAATTGACCTAGAATCCACAGCCGTTTGGAATTCCATATTTCCACTTCCTCTTGTGCAAAAGCACTTCCTTATTTTGCATCTGAACCAGTTTGTTCTTTCTTTTAAGATTGTGAAGTGGATTTTTGAATAGCAGGTAAGAGCTCGCAAAATGAATAACATCGATCCCTTTCAAAGGAAAAGCAATTTTTTGAGCCTATCAATCCCATACTATTTTTGTGTGGCCTTTTCACAGGTCAAGAAACCCTTGGGTGCAAGCTACCCATGCACCTCTTCCTAGGCCAGGGACTGTATTGTGAGGAACATAAGAAAATTGTATTCCCTCCCTCAAACATTATGTGGCCCCTTCATACACTCCCAAATATGCACCACCTTTGAAACTTCATAACAAATGTGGGATGATTCTGGGGAGTTGAAAACATTCTGAAAGGTAAGTGTAGAATGCTTGGTCACCTAAAGTGTTAACATGTTTTTCACAGTATTCATTTTATTAGAGGAAGTGTCATAAAGCATTCATAAAAATAGAAAAATATGTGGATAAACTCCTCTGATGTGTTTGGCTCTTTAATTTAAATATACATTCTGCAAAGGATACTGGCAGTTGGTGAGCAAGAAAGTCTGAATCTATCTGTAAAAATCTAAGGGGGAGTCTAATAGGGGTTTCAGCAAAGTGGGCTTGGGCAAGATTTGTGGAACAATCAGGCGACAGTTGTGGCATGGACCATTTCAATGCTGGGAGCAATTAGTGCCATGTTTTATTGTTTTTACAAGTGACACGGTGAGATTTTCCCTCGGCTGAAGTGAGTTGCCAAATCACTGTCATTATTGATGGTTAAACATCTTGTTAAGAACTTAAATCTCATTAACATTGAGCATCCTATCTTAATGAGCTTGCCAATTAAGCTCGAGAAGGAAACCAGAACCTTGAGGTTTCAGCTTGCCTCTCATTCCAAACGACCTCCATGTTGGACGCTGGACAATACCAGCTCAGGACATGGTCCATGGACACCTGCTGCATGCACTTTTCACCATGAACATTGGCATTCTTCATCTGCCAGCCCATCGTGACTGTCATGGCACCCCACTGATACACTGGCAGGCCATTTCAGAAGCACAGACATGCACTGCAGGTTATAATAGCAACTAGCATTGTGAAGGCAGAAACACTTTTCTTGCAGGGACAGGCACTCAGCTCATGGAATGGGACAGGTTGCACCTCAGGGCTGTTTACTGACTGTCTTAGCATTTGTTCACTTAGTGCCAACCAGCAAGGTCACACCATCCATGCCGTGTTGTGCAGTGTTGTACCATGTTGTTGGCGCTTTGGTGATTCAGGCAGAGCCAGAGCATGGTGCTGATGGTGCACACCATTTTCTATTCTCTAGATGTGGAGTATTATTAGAAAATGGCTGGGACAATACCTAGGCTAGGCAGAGAAAGTGTCTATTTGATAGGCAATAGTGTGGGATCCACATTTACTGGATGCTGCAACATTACACGGACAGAGTCATGAAGCAGCTGCTTGTGAAGTGGACTGGCATTGGATTTGCAATACTTTCATTGTCCATTTGCAATGCATGAAGAGTGAAAGTGCTAAGGTAGAAAGTGCTTGCCAAAGTCAATTTGTTGTATGTCAACGGTACTTGCAAACTAGTGTTGCACAGCAGGCATCCCTTTCTTGATGCTGGTCCTCTTCTGGTGGTCAATTGAGTGGCATGTCAGCTTCACTAAGTTGCTGCTGGTGCTGGGCCTGAATGTTAATATATGATCCAGATGTGTCAGCATCTAGCATGTATCATTGGGTGGGTCTGCCCAGCCCATATTTGCAGGCCTTGTCACCAATGACTGTGCTGAAAGTCAAGAATCTCTTTCACTCATTCTGTCCCCAGTCTAGGGGACTGAGAGTCCTAGGCCCTGCTACTTGTGACATGTTGGCTGCTGTTACTACTGACCTTAGAAGATGGATACAGGAAGATCAAGGAACAGGAGCATCCTATCGGGGAGGAAAAGGAGCACTCAGCTCTGGGAGAAGATGCAGCTGCTGGGCTCTTCAGGATGCCTGGACATTGCTGGAGGCCCAGAGTTTTCTGGAACGACTTCCTTCTCTGGGGGTGAGTAAGGTGTAGTGTTGACACAGGATCTGTATGTCCCAGAACTTGGTGACAGAAGCATGCTGGATGCCAGAGCAGGACCTGAGGGCTGCAGGGTGGGAGGCCATTCTCAGCTGGTGGCTGTGAAGGCACTGCAGTTCTGAACTTCTTTGCAACTAGTGACAGGTTCATTTTGATCCCCCAAGCACTGCAGCCCACACAGTTGGATTCCTGTAACTTAGCTTGTACCCCTTAGATCCAAGATGCCATCAATTTTACACACATGGCATTGAGAGCTATTGCAAACCTATGAAGTTGATCATCTGGAAGGTATTCCATTCAATTAATGTTCAGGTAATCTGTTCCCCGTTGCTGCAGGCATGTATCCATTAGCCTGGCAGCTGTGATGATTCGTAAATTCTGGAGCATTTGGTTTTCTGCTTTTGATTTTGATTTTATTGGTGTCACATGTACCGAGATACGGTGAAATGCATTGTTTTGCATGCTATCCAGGTAAAGCATACCATGCGTAAGTACATCAGGGTAATAGGACAGAATACAGAATATAGCATTACAGCTACAGAGAAGGTGCAGAAAAAGATATATAAGAGTCCATTCAAAACTCTAATAAGAGTAGGGAAGAAGCTGTTCTTCAATTTGTTGGTACATTTTCAAAGTTTTGTATCTTCTGCCTGACAGAAGAGGGTGGAAGAGAGTATAACTGGGTTGGGAGGGTTTGAATATGTTGGCTGCTTTCCTGAGGCAGCAGTAAGTATAGACTGAGTCAATGGATGAAAGGTTGGTTTGCATGCTGGACTGGGCTGTGTTCACTGGGATCTGTAGTTTCTTACGGTCTTGGGCAGAACAGTTACCATACCAAGCTGTGATGCATCCAGGTAGGATGCTTTCTATGATGCATCTATAAAAATTGGTATGAGTCATTGTGGACATGCTGAAATTCCTTAGCTTCCTGAGGAAATAGAGGCCCTCTAGGAGCGATACTTTTTGGATGAAACAGATTGTTGGTGATCTCACTCCTAGGAACTTGAAAGTTCTCAGCCATCTCTGCTTCAGTACCATTGATACGTTCTCGTGTACTTGGTATGTTTGAGTGCCTTATCAGGCTGGTTATTGGGGGCCAGGTTTACCCACTGTAGCCATTATTCATGACACTATTGCACATCCCTCCAAGGCAATATGCTGGAGGCTGAGGAACTGGGGAGTAGGGCCAGTCTTCTGAGGATGAGAATGAGGACATTGTGGAGGAGGAAGCTCTCCTTGTCCATGGCAGTGTTCAACTGTGATAGGTTCTACAAGCCAGACAGAACCTCATTGAACATTGAAAACTTACTCCAGTAGATGAGAGCTCACAATAGTGTAAAATAATGTTTGGGCATGCAGCCTCAATGTTGTTGGCATTATGGGCTGAGGTTTAGTCCCTGTTATTTTTGTTTGTGTTCCAATTTGCTTTCTGTAAATAAAAGCTCACATTTGTCTTGGTATTTCTCTGATTGCTCGCTTGAATGTGCTGTTCTCTCCGGTGATAGACCGGAGAGGGGGTGGGGGCGGAGAGGTCGGGAAGAAGATTGCAGGTCAAAGGGACGGTGCTGAATCTGGGGGTTCGGACTGAGATAAGGTGGGGGGAGGGGAAATGAGGAAGCTGGAGAAATCTACATTCATCCCGTGTGGTTGGAGAATACCTAGGCGGAAGATGAGGCGCTCTTCCTCCAGGTGTCGTGTGGCCAGGGTCTGGCCATGGAGGAGGCCAAGGACCTGCATGTCCTTGGCAGAGTGGGAGGGTGAGTTAAAGTGTTCAGCCACAGGACGGTTGGGTTGGTTGGTGCAGGTGTCCCAGTGATGTCCCCTGAAACATTCCACAAGTAGGTGGCCTGTCTCCCCAGTGTAGAGGAGACCACATCGGGTGCAACGGATACAGTAAATGATATGTGTGGAGGTGCAGGTGAATTTGCAACGGATATGGAAAATCCCTTGGGGCCTTGGAGGGAGATGATGGGGGAGGTGTGGGCGCAAGTTTTGCACTTCTTGCGGTTGCAGGGGATGGTGCCAGGAGTGGAGGTTGGGTTGGTGGGAGGTGTGGACCTGACGAGGGAGTCGCGGAGGGAGTGGTCTCCGGAACGCTGATAGGGGTGGGGAGGGAAATATATTCCTGGTGGTGGGGTCTGTTTGGAGGTGGTGGAAATGACGAAGGGTGATACGCTGTATCCGGAGGTTGGTGGGATAGAACATGAGGACCAGTGGGGTTCTGTCCTGGTGGCGATTGGAGGGGCGGGGTTCAAGGACGGAGGTGCGGGAAGTGGAGGAGATGTGGTGGAGAGCATCGTCGACCACGTCGGAGGAGAAATTGCGGTCTTTGAAGAAGGAGGCCATTTGGGTTGTTCGGTAGTGGAATTGGTCCTCCTGGGAGCAGATGCGGCGGAGGCGAAGGAATTGGGAATATGGGATGGCATTTTTACAGGGGGCAGGGTGGGAGGAGGTGTAATCTAGGTAGCTGTG
This sequence comes from Chiloscyllium plagiosum, assembly GCF_037043375.1. Taxonomy (NCBI): domain Eukaryota; kingdom Metazoa; phylum Chordata; class Chondrichthyes; order Orectolobiformes; family Hemiscylliidae; genus Chiloscyllium; species Chiloscyllium plagiosum. The sequence goes on along the minus strand of NW_028270141.1, from coordinate 97,995,535 downwards.
GGAGTTGGTCGGTTTGTAGTAAATGTCTGTGTTGAGTTGGTCGCCCGAGATAGAAATGGAGAGGTGTAGGAAGGGGAGGGAGGAGTCTGAGACGGTCCAGGTAAATGTGAGGTTGGGGTGGAAGGTGTTAGTAAAATGGATGAACTGTTCAACCTCCTCCTTGTGAGCAGGCCTGAATGGTCAAGCAGAGAGAATATATAGAGTGAAGAACATCCTTCTCCAAACATATTTATTGCAAGTTGAAGGACAAATCCTACTTTAAACCAGGGATTAGATTAGTTTAGATTACTTACAGTAGTGGAAACAGGCCCTTCGGCCCAACAAGTCCACACCGCCCCGCCGAAGCGCAAACCACCCATATACCGACATTTACCCCTTACCTAACACTACGGGCAATTTAGCATGGCCAATTCACCTGACCTGCACATCTTTGGACTGTGGGAGGAAACCGGAGCACCGGGAGGAAACCCACGCAGACACGGGGAGAACATGCAAACTCCACACAGTCAGTCGCCTGAGGCGGGAATTGAACGCGGGTCTCTGGCGCTGTGAGGCAGCAGTGCTAACCACTGTGCCACTGTAAATTTGCTTTGTGATGACCACTTTTGCAGATACAGTAAAGGAGGATCATCAATTAGAATTGTGTCTATCATATGTTCAAGTGCATTCTACCAGCTGCTATAGGTCTGTATATAGTAATAAATAAGTGTTCCTGCAGTGGGGGAACAGACCAAAGGACTGTCACATATGCACTCAATCTGTATGTTATCAATCCCAGATGTTTGAGATACGTATAAGCCACAATTGCATTGTAACTTGTGATGCAATGTCTAGATTTTCCTTCTATTACAGGAAATGATGTGATACATTTGCCTTTTAATCGATTGATGTAGTATTTGTGTATTTTATATTTAATCTAGATATGAACATAAATCATCCTTTGCATATGCCCCCAACGTGCTACATGACACGCTTGCAAGGTTGTGTTCTGCATGTATGCTTAGAGTATATGGTTGGGAGGGTAGAATTACTCTCACGGCAGTCATCCTGATTCCCCAGCCATAAATTTGAGTAGGAAAGTTATGAATTGAATTGGGTATGCTGATTCTCAGAGCCATACACCTGAGGAACCAGGCTTAGATCCAGAAAATTGACAATGTTACCCTATTTTGTCATCGAAGCTCTGAGTTGGAGCTTGCAGTTGTGTTTGCATTAGAAAATATATCTGGTGGAAATGCTTGCTTTTATCAATCATTATACACATATAGTTGGTAGTGTGTAGCTGACTATCTGGCATTGTATAGCTTGTACACAAATTGTGATTATGGATACTAAACTAGATAAGTGGTCATTTGTATGTACAGGATAGAAAGGACTAGGATATTCTAATTAAATGAGCAATGAAAAGCTAGAAAAGGCCACTTTCCTGGCCTCCATTCAACTTGCTCCATATCATCATACACTCTCTATCCTATCTAAAACCATATAATCTTTAATCTTGAATTTTAATCCCTGAGGTAGTAAATTGGACCATTTCTCAATGCTGTGATCCTCACTCATGTCTAGCAGTGCCTACCCCTGCTATTTTCACACCACTGTGTTTGGGATAGGATTGGACCACAGTCTTCTCCAAAGGCAGGCCTTAGGCTGGAACAGGTGATGCAGACGTCGAGGTGGGCAGGTTAGAAGACATGAGGACAGTGATCCTGTTCTATACATCAGTGCTACTCACATTACACTTCAACTCTAACTCTCTTCACCTCCTATCCATATCTCATGCTTGCCTTGCCTGATCACCCGGGTGATCCACCTGCTCCATTGACCTCAAAGGCTGAACAGATGGTTGAGCTGATTACTTTAAAACCCTTGCAAGTAACCAGACCAGATAGCCATCTGTTCAAGTGCTCCAACGGATGGCTAGATTATCAATCAAAGAAAAGAGTGAATCACAAAGCAATTTTACACATTAGAATCAAACTTGGTACTACTGAATTTGGGGAACATGCAATCCAGTGCATAAAACACCCCGATAAATCTGAATACTTCCAGTCCAATGGTCACATTACTTTAATGGAGGCCTTTTCCTGTTTTTCATTGCTTGTTTCATTAGCATATACAGGTCTCTCCAATCCTATACATATAAATGATCACTTATCCAGTTTAATGTATACACGTTAATCATAATTTGTGTACAAGCTGTACAATGCCAGATAGTTAGCTATATCCTGTCAACTATATGTGTACAATGATTGATAAAAGCAAGGATTTATAAATGTAGCCTTATTACTAATCACTATATTAAAACATATTTGATATATCATGCTCATATATTGCAACCTGTAAAGTTTTCAACACCCTTGAACCTAGGTATTGACATTTGTAAAATTATGAGTGGCACAGATAAGGTGAATGGCGAGCGTCTTTTCCCTAGTTGGGGGAGTTTAAATTAGGGGGCATAAGATTTGGTGAGAGGAACAAGGTTTTGAAAAGACACAAGGGGCAACATTTTTAGAGTGGTTTGGTGTGGAATGAACTGGCAGAGAAAGTGGTGGATGCAGGTATAGTTACAATGTTTGAAAGATATTTGGATAAATACATGAATAGGAGTGGTTTGGAGGGTTTTGGGCCACATGCAGGCAGGTAGGGCTCGTTTGGGAACATGGTTAGCATGGACTGGTTGGACCAACAGTTTCCAAATAGGCTTCCTCCATGATCCATGACCCTACTGTGGTGTTGTAGATCATATCATCCACTGAAACAGGCCTGTCTGCATGGAAATAACATGGAGAAGGGCTGTCTTAATTGCAAAACTCAACAATGGAGTTCACAGGGTTGGATTGTTATGTATAAGCTTGCTACCCACAACCTTATCCTAGGGCCCAAAAATATCATATGACTGGAATGGAAGCAAGAATCCTAGAATCAGGTCCTGCCCTTTATTTTAAATCCTGTCCATCTCCATTCCAACGTCAAATGATACACATTTGAGTTGAAATAAAAAGAATTGAGGTAAGTTGTAGGATACATAATTTTTATCTGATTTCAACTTGTGATGTCCACATTGAATGTTATTGTTAATGCAATGTGAGTACCAGAATGCTAATTTTCACAGCTAAATGAATATGAAAACATTTATTTGACTTTGTCTCAACCATGATTTTGTCCCAATGTGTGGAATTTTACTAAAGAATCAAGTAATTCCCTTTTGTTCCCTGCCTTCCTCAAGCATGTACCTTGTAATCACCTGAGATTACATCAAATTGATCTCAGCTATTTGAAATTGGCAATTTTCGTCAAATTCTTATAAATGTTGAACAGTTTTGGAGCTTAGCAGGATAACGGTGAAGTTATTCCACCTCCACATTAACATTGCAATAAAATAATAATGGGGAATGACTGAGCTGAAATTATGAAGGATGAGTGATCATTTGAGCCAGCTTTATAATCCCTCTTATTCCTCCTCCAGATTCATATATCTGTGTGTGCTCCATTTGGCAGAGGCATTGATTTGGGGGTGCAGAAGAAGAATGTGTTCATTTCAAGTCATGGCAAGTATGAGTGAAATGGTGACATGGATCATTCAGGACACTTAGGGATTATGTATAGGTTCATCCATGGCGCTTCTTGCTCAATGTTGCAATGCTGCACTGCTATCAGCCAGTCAACCAGCCATTCTGCTTGCATTATCATTTGTACCATCTAAACTGTTAATAAATCATTTACTTCAGCTTTTCAATTCCTTGTTTTAACCTTATTTTGTAAATATTCAAAAATATCCTCAAGATATGGACTTAAGGAGTGGTACTTTATCCTGTATTGTTAACGGGGGCAATTACTGATGGCAAACATATAAAGGTCATAAGTAATTTCTTGTTTTGTTTTTATTGCTCTTAATTGCTCATTTATAAATCATCATTTCCAGTTATTTTTCAGAGGAATTATCTGAGCAGACAGAGTTGAGTATGGGTGGAAATTGAACCTCTTGTAGTGTGTCCATCTTACAGCACTTGAGATCAACATTTAATCAATCCCTTTAGGAGCTGGCTGAGGCCAAAGTAATGCCAGTTTTTGGCAGAACTATGAAATCTTACCCAATGATGTGAATGGACAAGATTTATACCAAGTCTCAAGAAATAGTCTACCATCAAACACTTATCAGAGATTGACAATTATGAGTGACAATACTTAGTTCTGGATTTTCATCTTTAGAGTATTTTACTGGTGTGTGATCTTATGGTACATGTTTTCATTTCAGGCTTACAAAATGTGAGTTGGACTAGTTTGTAGACCTGCAAGTGTCCTCCTAACTCAGGTCCGACTTTGCCCATAATTTTTATTTATTCAATAAGCCACATACACATGTCCTTCCCTCATCTTTTCCCCACGTCTCATGACCCCTTCATGTCCTCTTTGAACCAATTGCCACCTTCATTTACACTTGTATCCTCCATAACCATTCACCAAGTACTGATCATGGGTTATTCTCAAAAGTTATGCAATGAGAGTGGGAATTATTTCAAATGCATGTGCAAAATGACAGGAGATGGTGGTGTAATGGTAATGCCACTTGCCCAGTAATCAGGAGGCTCAGGCTACCACTGTGGGGGCATGATTTCAAATGCCACCATGGCAGATGGTGGAATTTCAATTCGATTAATATATTTGGAATTTAAGATAGGTAACTGTCAATGATGACTATCATTGATTATTGTAAAAATGCAGTTGGTTCACTAAGGTCTTTCAGAGAAGGAAATCTACCATCCTTGCTTGATCTGATCAATGTGACGTCAGACTCACAGCAATGTGGTTGATTCTTAAACATCTTTCGAAGTGGTCTAGAAAATAGAAAGCAGTACAAATCCTTTAAGTGCCCATAATTAAGTGAAAAAAAAGCCACTCACCATATCATGTTAGTTTATGTTATCACAATCGGTTAATACTGTCAACCTTACCCCTGAGCATCTGTGCCAACAGAACATTGGCGAACTCAAGCCATTCCAGCTTTTGCAACTAAGACAAACATTCATAATAGCCAAAGGTGTCACAACATTGGGTTTCAGCTACCAAGGATCTGAAATTGAAAAAAAACAACTGCTGGAGAGCAGTATTTCCATTTCAAAGTAGATTGGTGGTCAATCAAAGAAAGGGAGAAACTGTTTAGAACATTTTCACATTCAATATAGGGGGACAAAGGAATATTTCTTTCAAAGTCAGAAGTGTTTGTATGCTTAAAGTATAATACAAAACAGCTCAGGAGAGTTTACCACCATGTTTGTCTATATTTTTGAATGAATTGTGGAATTTTCTTCATGAAAAAAGGTACTTCATTGAATGTTAGCACTTACATAATGGCGAATATGATGTTAAGTGCACTAGTTGGATCATGACTAATAATTAAATGCCGAACTTTGTTTAAATTTAAATATGCAGGTTGACTATGATTGGTTAAGGTATTGTCCTGAGAACTGATAGAGAGAATATATGTATTCTCTTAAAGCGGGCACGGTTTATATTCTTCCTGCAAAAAACATCACCCTGTGTATTAATGTATATAGCTTCCATACACACAAGTGAGTGACATTATGAGCCTGACTAACAATCTGAAGTTGGTTGTTAATGTAATGTATAGCACACTCAGGATTATTTAGTGATTGTAGTCCACTCACAGAATTGCTTCTAATGTTGACATGGGTTTTTGAGTTCTGCAAGCACTGTCAGTACCTTGCCCATTGTTATCAGCTGATGGTGCAAGCTGTTTTAAAACTATCCAACAATCTTTTGAATATATGGAGACATTCCTAACATCACACAGGCACGAAATGTTCAGCATGTTCTGGACTCGTTAACAAACTTCCCTAAGTTGTGATGAAATTTTGAAGGAGGTTCCTTTTTTGAGGCTTCCATAGCCTCGTCCAGCACCAAAAAATAGAGTATGCGAAGGAGTACACATCTCCAGTACTCCTCACAATGTTGTCAATGACCTCAAAAGAGGCATGAACATGTTTTGCACCCCAAGCCTTCCCAATCCTTTAAAAGATCTCACCAAAATGGCAGAGGATCAGGAAAGCACATTTCCTTCAAAAAAACTTAGCCAAGTTTTGTATTTTGTCAACTGTTTTTCAGCTTTCTTGAGACAAAGAATTGTCCCACAGTGTCCAAATTTTTATGAATCCTGCTATATCAGTGCAAGTGTGGTGGATCAAGCTGCCAGACTGAATTACGGATATTGGTGAATCTTTGGTTTTGTCACTTCTGGTCATGTAATAGCTGATCGTATGACATCTTCAAATGTTAATGCATTTAAAGGTTGGATCTCCTGTAGTTGACTGTCTGTGCTTTGTATTTTCAGATCAACAGCTATTTGTGTGAGATGTTATGTGAACCAAGTCACTTAGCAGATGAAGAGGGGAACCCAAAGGCTGGGATCCAGAGCAGGATGGAAAGGAACTGAAGAGCGGTGTAAACAGAATACTGAATTGGCTAAAACTGACGGTGGTGAAGAAACTGTTAAGAGGAATTGAGAACAAAAGGACACCAGTCCTGTCATGTGTGTGGGGCTCTTTGCAGGAGCTGCCCAATTAATGCCTTCCTCCCTGTTCTTTCTCCTGCATTTCTACGACTTAATTGTATCAATTACACCAGCAAAGATCAATGCTGATTTTTTTTCCCCACAAGAATGATCTGCAAATGGTGACACAAGCAGATTCAGTAAGAACTGTCAAAGGGAATTGAGTAAACTCCTTAAAAAAGGCTAAGTTTACAGGTGTTAGCAAAGAGTGAGCAAGACTTACCAAGTCTTCAAAGAGCTAGTATGGCAGGACAGGCCAAAATGGCTTCCTCCCATAGTGTATCATGCTGTGAACTTAGATATATCTTTCTCCCCTAACACAGAAAACAGGTCTATGGATGAAGTGGGTTGTTGTCTGTTACAGTTTAAACAAGTTACAGACAACTCTGACCAGAATGTTATGAATGAATTTGCCCAAGTATCTGACAAGACCGAAGTGGTCAAATCAATACAAACACAAGCTGGTACCAAAGTCCCAACTTTATTAAGAACAAAGTTACAATAATCTTTAATATCAAACATAATCCTGTTTGGTCCCTTAAGGTTATAGTACTTCCCAAGTCTCTTGTAGATTTTGCCATCGCTCTCACTGTGGTTCTGTCTCTGGGCTGCTTTCTTCCTCTCTCTCTCTCTCTCTCTGGATTGTCAACTTGTCTCTGCCTCTTGTGATGCTGGTCTCCTCCGAAGACCTCAGATGATTCCAAGAGCAGTTCAAGAGAGTGACTTACAGGTTAACCTTGTTTTTATGCTTTTTAGATGACTTTTTTGGAACTTTCTGTACTCTTGGCCAATCAGTGAGACACTCTTAACAGTTTAAAACAAGAATCAATCATTTAGATGGCATGTTACTGTTAGTTTCTTTGCGTAGTAAGATATGATGTTTTTCTGTCTGAGCTCTCCTTTGTTTAGTGGATAGATTGTTGGGGTACGCCTGTCCAGAATAACTGTTGCCTTTTATGCTATGCTAATGTCATTAGCACCTGGCTGCTGTGTTTGCACTGTTTCTGGAGTGTGGGATTTGTGGTTTCAGAGTTTTACTTGGCCAATGTACCCATCATCCCTTGCTGTTTGGCCAAGTTATCAATCTTTGTATTTTAACAGCCAGAATGCTACTATAGGGTGGGATCTTCTGTGTGACCAGTTCAACTACTGCATCCATATCAATTTCCAAACCTGATTAGATCACAAACAAATTAGGATATAATAAGGCAGTTTGAATTGGTTTAGTTTCTTTTGAATTGATCACAGAATAGGGTTTATGTTCCAATTGAAAAAAAATCAAAGGTGCTGATGAACTGAACCATTAACTGTTCCTCTTGAAATCAACTTTTTAAAACACAGTTTATAAGAAATGGACAGTTTGTAAATGAGCTTTTACCAGTCTTATTACTCAGTGCCCAGTTAATGAAGATTTTTAAGTTTTCTCTTATCCAGAATAATGAAGTGAGTACTGCAGTTATGTGTTTTTATAATCCCCGCCACAGAGAGATTTTCTCAGGCTCCACTAATTTTCTTCAGCATCAGCACAGTTCACACTTGTCTCAGGTCATTCCTGAAGAAAACTAACCGACAGGTATTCTTACTATAGTGTCATCACCATAAAATCTGTTGACTCAATAATGGCTCAGAAGAATTGGGTCGATTTGAAAAGAAAATTTATTTTAAAAAATACCCCTGGAGATTGACCCTGACCTACAACCTCAAAGAATTCCTGTTTCTCTGGGCAAATGGATTCTCCTTGTGAAATAGGTGTCTGCCGTTCCTCTGTGCAGCTTTGGAATGTCCAGGGTTCATCTGACAGTATGTAGGGCTTCCCCTTGTAAGGTGAAAGAATATTTCCTGAGGAACTGCTCACTAGATATCCCACAGCAGGACACAGAGTGAAAGGGACTTATGCTTATAGCTGACTCAAGCTGACCAGAAGTTTAAAGAGAATATTGTGGCTCTCTTGGCTTACCACACAAAAGAAGACTTGGAAAACATGAAATAACATCTTTGTAAGATCTTGCTCTGCAATCCCCCTGAAATCCAAATGGAATAATTGCAAAAAAAATTGGGAAAAGCATATAGAAAATCTGAAGTCCCTCCGCTCTCATTAACATTTCCATTTGCATTGTTGGAACCATTACTAATCACCTCTTTCCTCATTTGCTGAATGTAAATGATGCCAGAGAGATGGAACCTGATTTCTGGTGGACCTTCCCTTTAGTTCTGTGTCCCAGCAGAATCAGGGGAAACTGGTGTTACAATTGGAAGGCCCGAAATGTGATAATGAATGGAGAAACCCAAGAGATAGTCACCAAAGACTAACTTCTGTTGGACTCAGCCTTGCCTGAGACGCAAAACAATTCAGTGGAGTTCACCTTTGGTCGAATTGTTCGGATTCAATCCCCTTGAAACCCAGATGTGTGCCTCAAGATTTGCTTACTTGTAATGGACTGAGTAATTGAGGAGTGAAGATGCCTAAATCCCTGGTGGGAGCTGCTGGTGGATGAACCTCTGTATCAGGGGATGGACATCATTAAGTCATTCCATCTCATGTTATAATTCCCAGAATCTGTGAAAAATCATTGCAATGATCATTTCAGTTAATGAAGCTATATAGGCTAGATAAGATGGATGAAAGTTCAAAGGGGCTTAAGAGACTTAAGGAAGAATTCTGTTGTTTTTCTGTGGGCTTTGGTGAAGGCTGAGGCCTAGAAAGTTTTGCCTTTAGATCTAATTTCTCTGACTTCTTTCTGTTTCTATCTAAGTTTCTCCCAGTAATTCTGGGCACAGAGCTAACAAGAGTGGCCACCAAGAAGCTCCAGCAGAAATGAAGATTTTCATCCCTGGTATCATTTACATCCAACAGATGGGAAAGGACTGTGAATTGATTTCTTGGAACAAATGCCTCTGTCAGTATGATATTGCCTGAGTGCTTCCTTATGTCTTAGTTCAGTCAGCCATTCCACAAAGACTGGATTCTTATTGAGATGGATGTCTAAAGTGTATTAATAACACTATGTGATCTGTGGTGATATCTAAGACTTACATATTGTCTGGGTTCTAGATGGGTTCTAGTCTGGGTTCCCCTCATTCCTGATGAAGGGCTTCTACCCGAAATTTCCTGCTCTTCGAATGCTGCCTAACCTGCTGTGCTTTTCCAGCACCACTCTAATCTGGATTCTAGTCTTACCGACTGTGACAGTTACATTACATACACATAAATGAATGACTGAATGCATCACATAGACTCCATTGCACTGAGCAAGGAATGACTAAAAGCCACCTTTATACTGGAGGGTCAATTGTCGTAATGTCATGTAACTGCTTAAAAGGTACATTGCCTGTCTGGTCTGGAATCTGTGCAATAGCACAGCAGAGTGATCAATTGAAAGTCAGACAGCAAGTTAGATACAGGCAGAGGGATCGCGCTGGATGTAATTCTCAGCTTTCTGCTGCTATCCAATTTGGGTTTTCAGGGAATTGGAGAGGAAAGTCTGGTGCAGACTGCTACTTCATATTTTCCTATTTCCTTTTGTGGCAATGCAAGAGGGCTACAGTAATTATAGAATCATACAACATGGAAAACAGACCTTGCGGTCCAACTCGTCCATGCTGACCAAGTTTCCCAAACGAAACTAATCCCACTTGCCTGCTTTTGACCCATATCCCTCTAGCCCTTTCCTACGCATGTACCTGTCCAAATGTCTTTTAAATGTTGTAACTGTGCCTGCACCTATCACTTCCTCTGGCAGTTCATTCCACATACGAACCATCTTCTGTGTGAAATTTAGAAAACAAAATCAATTTTGGACTCCATCTTGGAATGTTATTGACAAGGTAAGCATTTCTAGCTCATGGCATTTCACCAATCCAACTAGTTCACTCCAGTAGTGTTGAAACTAGCTTTTTAACCTCTGTTCTTGGGCAATTTTCCAAAGGAAAAACATAGAATGTGTCTCCAGTTTGGAACATAATCCATAGAGGCTGACTTGCTGTTGTAGTCACAAGAAATCACAGTTCAGTCTGTTTGATGTTTCTTTGGCACTATGTGTTACATTCCATCATCTTCACACAGGACTTAGATATTCACTTATTTTAAATCCACAGTTTTTCTGTAGCTGTGCTCCCTTTAGATGCAACAAATTTTGGAATAAGAAGTAAAACAAAGGTCATTCTGATCTATCATCATGACAATCCAGGGCACAGGGTGACTTCTCAGTTCAGCAATGTTTGAAACATTTTTATAGTTTGGAAGAGCAAAAGGGGACACTCGGATAAGACTAAAGATCAACTTCCTCACAAGGAAAGACCGCGCAGTGCTGTCTTGGAGATGGAATCTCCGATGTTTGTGTGCTGCTGCATAACTACTTGCTTTTACAATCTATTTTGTGGAGAGAAGCTGAGCATTTGACCCAACAGATCTGTGCTTGTCTTTATGCTCCATTTGCAACCCTCCTCCCCCCCCCCCCCCCCCCCTGCTTTCACACTATACCCTTTTCCATTTGTATGTTGTTTGTGTCACTTCATAAGTTGGGGGTGAAGCCACCATCAAATCCACCAACATCATTATTTATTTCTAACTTTGTGCTATACTCAGTCAGATTCCCCTTTGCAAGAGTGAAGTGTTATGTGTGTCCTGGCCCGTTGTTTGTATTTATTCAATCGAGAAAGAAGTGACAAAGAAGCATAAGGAGAATGAAATAATTTGGCTGGTTATTTCAGAATTTCACGAGGCCAGGAAGTGATGACTGTACATTTTCTGTTTCCACATTATTTTTTTCTGTTCACTCGTTGCACCTCTCAACATTGGAAACAATTAGTTCTGTATTTAATCCCCAATGAACTTAAATTCCTACCATTGCCCTATACTGTGGGATGGCATTGGTTAGTTCAGATGGCTGGCCAGCTGGTTTATGGTGCAGAGTGATATTGACAATGTGGGTCCATTGGATTGGCTGAGGAAGGACTCTCCTTCTCAACCTCTACCCTAGTCTGAGATATGATGGTCCTTCGGTTAAGCCACCACTAGTTCCCTCTCTAATAGGAGAGCAACCCTATGGTCTGGTATGACTATGGCGATTTTACCTTACAATGGGTAATGTGGTGCTGTTTACTCATTTATCTAATTATAAGATTGGCTAGAATTGGGCTCACACTGTTGACTACTGAGCGTGCCGCAAAAAGCAACATTTTTAGAAAACATGTGATGCAGCTCGTTTACTCCTTTTAAAGTTTGTCTGTCCCTTTGTCTGCAGGGGCTGTGTTACTGGGTCATCAGAGACAAAGGAAGGCTCCCAGATGTAATGCTGGTGGCTTTAATCATAGAAGTGGACAGGACAAGAGAGGTTGTGTTCCCACATTTTGGGGGAGTAGGGCTCAAGAACCACCTGTAAAAGGACTAGCAATAGGTATTCCAGGTGTTCAATGTAAGGAGTCTGGCCCTGAGATGGGACAGTGATTCAGCAAGAAGTGAATTGACCTCATGGTCAATGAATGGATCTACAAAGGCCCTCAAAATCACTATAACACCAACTGTTTTACTGCTCAATGGATCACACCATCATTCAAGTCTCACCCTTACTATTTAGATGCTCAATGTTGGTCTCTCACACACATTCCAATCGTGCTCTTATTTTCCATGTTTCTTTGGCTGTGAATTGATTTGAATTCTTTGGAAGGCGTCTCGCTGTATGGCATAATGATGTTTCTTGCCATATTTTACCAAATGTACCTGTCAGGCGTAAGCACATCTATTCAAACTCGACTTGAGAAAGATTTCCTCTTAAATGCTCACAAATCTGTCAACATTAAAAAAAGCCATTTAATAACAATATCAGATTTACATTATCATATTTAGTGGGCATAGCCTGTTGATCAGGTCTTCAATACCTATGTGTATAATTTCTGCTGAGCTAAGCACACTAGTGGGGGTTGGAACCTAGTAAAACATTTGGCTCGAGATGCCATTTCTATAAGTAAACCTTCCTGAGCTGAAATGCAGAGAATTTTGAAGTTGAGTGAAAGGTTGGCTAACCAACTGGTCAGTCTTATCAGAGGCTTAGCAGATAGATTTTCAATTCAAGAGGTCAGCGACGCATTCGGTTTTTCATAAAGGTACATCCTGTACAAAAAAGCGGGACAAATCCAAACTGGCCAATTAGATCCCCATCAGTCTAAACAAAAACTGAAAAAAACTGTACATGCTGTAAATCAGAGACAAAAATAGAAGTTGCTGGAAAAGCTCAGCAGGTCTGGCAGCATCTGTGGAGAGAAATCAGAATTAGTGTTTCAGGTTGAGTGAGGAAGAGTCACTGGACCAGATTACTGAGCTTTTTCATCAATTTCTATTTTGAACCCCATCGGTTTGGACTTGACTGGTGTGTGGTCAAAAATAGAAATTGTTGCAAAAGTGTTGGAAACAGTCACCAACAGTCCTAGTGAGTAGCACTTGCTGAGCAACAACCGACTCACTGATATTCAGTTTGGTATCTGCCAGGGCCACTCTGTTCCTGACCCTTATTACACCCTTAGTTTACAATTGGAATCCCAGAAGTGAGGTGAGACTGACAGCCCTTGACATCAAGGAGCATCAAGAAGCTCGAACAAAAGTGGAATCAATATAAATCTACTGGTTGGAGTTATATTTGATACAGAGGAAAATGATTGTAGATATTGGAGGCCAATCATCTCAGGTTCCAGGACATCTCAGGTTAGTTTCCTTGGCTCAACCACCTTCAACTACTTCATCAATGACCTCCATAATAAAGTCAGACATTCGCTGATGATGGTACAATGTTCAGCACTGTTTGGTATCCTCTGACACTGAAGCAGTCCGTGCCCTGGATAGACCTGGACAACATTCAAGTTTAGCTTGACAAGTGGCACCATACGTGCCTAGTAATTACCACCTCTAACAGGGGAATCTAACCATTAGCTTTTGATATTCAACATCATTAGCATTACTGAATTCCCCACATTCGACATCCTAAAGGTTAACATTGACCAGAAACTGAACTGAACGAGCAATTTAAATACTGTGGCTACAAGAACAGTAAGTTTGTGAGAACATTTTCCAGATGGCCATTATCAATTGTTTAAAATGTGCTTCCTGCTTTCACTCCTGAATCGCCAAGCTCTGTTTTTAAAAGGCTCACCGCCAAATTCTAATCTCGATTAGGCCTAACATTGAACTTTGAAATGTCTTGGGAGAACTTATTATATTAAAGAGGTCACATAGCTGTACATATGTTCTTGCAAATGTTCTCTTTTTAGTTTTATGCTTTGTTTCAAAAGAATGCTCAGAAATGATTGTAAAAAAAGAACAATATTATGTCCTTGTGAAACTTGTTCAAATATTCTAATAATTCTGAATTTGTTTCACCTGTTCTGATACTTTGTGACAAATTAGCATAAATCATTTAGAAATAAATGTCAAAACAATTTGATATAGTCCTTATTAAAAGTGTGCCTGACTTCATAAGCAATACATTTGCTGACAAATTAAACAGTTCAGTCTCATATGTGGAATAATAACTACCAAATGGTCAGAAATAGAGTACCGGGTATTAAAGAGTTTAGAATAGTAAAGATGAACGGTTATATTTCATTTCTGAAAGTCAGCTGCTGGAAGTTCAAGGCGAAAGCGGGGACTGCAGATGCTAGAGATCAGAGTCTATATTAGAGTGGTGCTGGAAAAGCACATCAGGTCAGGCAGCATCTGAGGAGCAGGAATGACTTCCTGATGAAGGGCTTTTGCCCGAAACGTCGATTTTCCTGCTCCTTGGATGCTGCCTGACCTGCTGTGCTTTTCCAGCACCACTCTAATCTAGACTCTGCTGGAAATTCAAGGTTAAAGTTATTTATATTGGGTCATATGATATGTTGAAGACCCTGCACAGGTCTGTAAAGTGGTTGAGATCAGCTTGAGGTGGAAGTCAGCTTTCATTACCTCTAACCTGACAGGCTTCAAATTTGTACATGCATGAAGCTCAAAACATTGCTCATATCTTGTCCTGTGCTCAGCAATGCTGTCATCCTTAAAAACATGTGATTTCAAAGTTATGATGAAGAAAGAGGAATAACTCTGTCTGCTTTCATCTATGGTGAGTGTGTGATATGTATAAACATTGAATGTTATAACTGTGCAGTTTTACACTGTGAATTTTCATCTACAAGGACTTAAGATTGAATTGCCCCCAAACAGTTTTAATTTGATCATTCTGATAAAATCATACAGCACAGGAGGAGGCATTCAGCCCATTGTGCCTATCCTAGCTCATTGAAAGACCCATTCAATTAGTCCCATTCCCTTAAATAACTCAGCAAATTGTCTTCCTCAAATATTTTTCCAATTTCACTTACTATTGAGTCTGCCCTCAATGTACTTTCAGGCCAGAGATTTCCGATCAATTTGTTACATAAAGAAAATCTCCTCATCTTACCTCTTTGGGCACTCCCTTAAATCTGTTACCTCTGGTTACCGAACCTCCTGTCAGTGAAAATACTTGCTGTCTACACACTCTACCAAAACTCTTAGGTATAGATATTCTGATGGCCAAAGAGTTACCGGAGCAGGGCAGACTGGAATTACATGTTGCAGAATCCCAATGCAGCAGGTTCCATGGAAATTGTCCAGGAATTCAAACTTCCGGTAGCAATTTCACTGCACTGGAAGCATTTCAAAAAACCTTCTAAGGTTGGAAATGTTGGAGGGCTCTGACTCATTTGAATTTAATTGATATCCAGGAAATGTTAGAGAATTCATTTCTGGATGACAATTAAACTCAACTGGCATTCACCCTGACACCCATGAGCTACATCTTTCCAACACTTGCGCTATCCCTGACAGACCACTGGCCTGATATGACACCGAGTTATCTCGATTTAATTATTCCCAACTTCTGGACCCAACACGACCAGGCCCTCATATAACTGGCACTGAAACCCACTTTACTAACCTAAATCTCCTAACCTGACCCAACTCTGTCAGAGATGACATTGCCTACTTATACCCAACACCTCTCCCAATCCCCACCACCACCACCACCTCCCATTACAATTATGGTTTGAAATCCTCTTGACCCGATCCAATAACTCTCTGGCCTTACACTCCTCTTCCAATTGGCCAGACCTAACATTCCATTACCCCAGTGTGACCCTTCAACCCCCATCTCCCAACACTAACTCTCCACCCTGCCCTGAACCCAACAAAGCCCAGGATCCTTGTATACTTTATCATAACAGATTTCTCATCTTGCCCTTCCATCTTCAAAGATATGTGTACATAAATCCCCAAGTGCCTCTGTTTACTGTTTAGTTTACATTGTCTCTCCTCAATCTTTCATTAAGATGTATCACATCACACTACAAACACATTCATTTTACCTATTACATTTCCTCAGCTTGCCTAAATCTTTCCAAGTTTATTGTTAACCTCCCCATAAGTTTCACGTTATCTGCAAACTTTATAATTATGACACATAAAGTCAACCTCATTACTACATGTCATCAAACAAACAGTCCTAAAACTAAAACTAAGTGCAGGATGTTGTATGTGGTGCTTTTATGTTATAGCTGAGTTTGACCTGTATTCCTTTTTATTGGGTTTCTTTGTTCATGGTAACAAACAATGAAATAATTTTTATTTTGCTTTGTAATATCATAATAGCATATAAATTTTGGTCACTCTTTTTGCAGGAAACATGAGGAAACTGGCTTTTTATTTCTACTTTGTCAATCTCCTTCTGCATCTTTATTTCAATTACATCTCCTTTCATTCTTTTAAAATCCAAAGAATATAAATCTATACTACTCAATTGCTCTTTATAAGACAAAAGTTTCATCTTTGGAATCAATCAAATAAACCTCCTTGGTACTGCCTCTAATGCAATTACACCCCTCCTCAACACAGGGGATCAATACTTCGGGTGTGGTCTCACTAATACCGATAGAATTGCAGTAACACTTCCATATTTATATACTTTATTTCTTTAGCAATAAATGAAAAAGAATCTATTTAGTTTCTTTCTTATCTGCTGTACTTGTATATTAATTTTCTGTGATTCATGCACAAAGACATCCAGATCCCTCTGCACTGAAGCACACTGAAGTGTTTTTTTTAATTTAAATAATAAGTTGACTTCTATTCCACTGACCAAATGGATAATGTCACACTTGGTGATGTTAAACTTCATCTGCCACATTTTTACCTATTCACCTAACCCTTCATATCCACTTGTAAATTTCTTATTTATTTCAACTTACCTTCCCACCTGTTTAGTGTCATCTACAAATTGGGCTTTCGCATCCAAGTCATTAATATTGATTGTAAATAGTGGGGGCCCAAGGATTGTGGTGACCCATTATTTGCAGAAAAAAGTTACTTTTCTCCCAACTCTGTTTTCTGTTGGTTAGCCAATATCCTGTTTAAACTAACAATTTACCCGTAATCCCATGTGATCTTACTTTGTGGAACACCGTTTCAAACGTCTTCTTGAAGTCTAGATACACTACATCCAGAGGATCACCAGTATCCACATTGCATGTTACATTTTCAATGCACTTATAAAGCCATTGCGTCCTTAATGATGGTTTCTATCAATTTCCCAATGTCCCATGTTAAACTAACGGTTCTGTAGTTTCCTAACTACTGCTTTCCTCTCTTTTTGAATAAAGACATTATATTAGCACTTTTCCAATCCACAGGAATTTATCCTCCTTAAGGGAATTTTGTAATATTAGTACCAATGCATCCACTGTATCTGCTGCCATGTCCTTTATGACCTCTAGAGTGTAGAAATTAAACCATGGGGACTTGTATGTCTTCAATTCAATAGTTTACTCAAAACTTTTTCCATAGTAATGATGATTATTCTGAGTTCCTCCCTTTCTATTAACTCTGCGTTACCTGTTACTATTGGGATTGTACTAGTGTCCTTCCTTGTGAAAACTGAAGCATAAACTGCATTAATGAAGACACCAATGGCTCAGATTTGCAGATGGACAGAACCCAATTTGCTCATTTAATTCCTGAGTTTGAGGAGGCAGAAGTAGAAGTTTTCTCTATCCCATTTGAATGCATAACACAGCAGCTAAACTAGTGAATCCAACATCGGCTCCTATAACTGAAGAGGAAGTGCTCGGAAGAAGTGCACAAAATTTGCTCCCTCTTTCCTGTCTGATCATAAAGCAGTTGAAAAGGCCATTTTAATTGTGTGCTGGTTAAGACTAGAAGGGCACCATCAAAAATTCCTGCTGTATCAGAAGGAAACAGCTGTATCAGACATGTCTGGGATTATTATGGTGCAAAATGAAGCCATTCATGCTTGCACTGGCTCTTTAAACTCAGAAAGGATGACATCTTCCTCTGTTCAACCATCACGGACATACTTAATGAATCCAACAGTTTTACTCCATTTGAATTAGTTTACAGGTGCCAAGTGCAAAGGGCCTCTGAAACTACTCAAGAAGATTTCTTTAGAAGTCTACATGTTAGACCACAGAGTGGAGCTCCATGGGTGACTGTTGCGAGCCTGTGATGAGAACCAAGAGCACTTGAAAATTTCTCAAACAATGATGAAACAAAAAGCAAATGAATATGCCAGGGTGAGAAGCTTTCAGCCAGGAGACCTTTAAATATGAAGCGAATCCTAAAAGGTCCGGTTCCATGGCCTATGCAGAACAGCAAAGAAACTCAGGGAAGTGAATTAGCTGACTGAAACACTATCTGGATCAGTGGTGCTGGAAGAGCACAGCAATTCAGGCAGCATCCGAGGACAGGCAAAATCGACGTTTCGGGCAAAAGCCCTTCATCAGGAATAAAGGCAGAGAGCCTGAAGCATGGAGAGATAAGCTAGAGGAGGGTGGGGGTGGGAGAGAGTGGCATAGAGTACAATAGGTCAGTGGGGAAGGAGATGAAGGTGATAGGTCAGGGAGGAGAGGGTGGAGTGGATAGGTGGAAAAGGAGCTGGGCAGGTCGGACAAGTCCGGACAGGTCAGGGGATCGAGTTTCTGGAGGTTAGAAGCTAGGATGAGGTGGGGGAAGGGGAAATGAGGAAACTGTTAAAATCCACATTGATGCCCTGGGGTTGAAGTGTTCCGAGGCGGAAGATGAGGCGTTCTTCCTCCAGGCGTCTGGTGGTGAGGGAGCGGCGGTGGAGGAGGCCCAGCACCTCCATATCCTCGGCAGAGTGGGAGGGGGAGTTGAAATGTTGAGCCACTGGGCGATGTGGTTGATTGGTGCGGGTGTCTCGGAGATGTTCCCTAAAGCGCTCTGCTAGGAGGCGTCCAGTCTCCCCAATGTAGAGGAGACCGCATCGGGAGCAACGGATACAATAGATGATATTAGTGGATGTGCAAGTAAAACTTTGATGGATGTGGAAAGCTCCTTTGGGGCCTTGGATGGAGGTGAGGGAGGAGGTGTGGGCGCAGGTTTTACAGTTCCTGCGGTGGCAGGGGAAAGTGCCAGGATGGGAGGGTGGGTCGTAGGGGGGCGTGGACCTGACCAGGTAGTCACGGAGGGAACGGTCTTTGCGGAAGGCGGAGAGGGGTGGGGAGGGAAATATATCCCTGGTGGTGGGGTCTGTTTGGAGGTGGCGGAAATGTCGGCGGATGATTTGGTTTATGCGAAGGTTGGTAGGGTGGAAGGTGAGCACCAGGGGCGTTCTGTCCTTGTTGCGGTTGGAGGGGTTGGGTCTGAGGGCGGAGGTGCGGGATGTGGATGAGATGCGTTGGAGGGCATCTTTAACCACGTGGGAAGGGAAATTGCGGTCTCTAAAGAAGGAGGCCATCTGGTGTGTTCTATGGTGGAACCGCTCCTCCTGGGAGCAGATACGGCGGAGGCGGAGGAATTGGGAATACGGGATGGCATTTTTGCAAGAGGTAGGGTGGGAAGAGGTGGGCATTTTTGCAAGAGGTAGACATCTCCGAGACACCCGCACCAATCAACCACATCGCCCAGTGGCTCAACATTTCAACTCCCCCTCCCACTCTGCCGAGGATATGGAGGTGCTGGGCCTCCTCCACCGCCGCTCCCTCACCACCAGACGCCTGGAGGAAGAACGCCTCATCTTCCGCCTCGGAACACTTCAACCCCAGGGCATCAATGTGGATTTTAACAGTTTCCTCATTTCCCCTTCCCCCACCTCATCCTAGCTTCTAACCTCCAGAAACTCGATCCCCTGACCTGTCCGGACTTGTCCGACCTGCCCAGCTCCTTTTCCACCTATCCACTCCACCCTCTCCTCCCTGACCTATCACCTTCATCTCCTTCCCCACTGACCTATTGTACTCTATGCCACTCTCTCCCACCCCCACCCTCCTCTAGCTTATCTCTCCATGCTTCAGGCTCTCTGCCTTTATTCCTGATGAAGGGCTTTTGCCCGAAACGTCGATTTTGCCTGTCCTCGGATGCTGCCTGAATTGCTGTGCTCTTCCAGCACCACTGATCCAGATCTGGTTTCCAGCATCTGCAGTCATTGTTTTTACCTGACTGAAACACTAGATGAGTGAGAAAAGTAAAGGACTACATTGTTAACCAACACAAATCTGCTGCCATAGTGAAAAGGAATACAAATCTGATAACTAGGTTTCACACAACAAGTAAAGTATCTCTACTGAGAAGGTGACGACTGGATATGATGGTGGGCTATTTCCAGAAATGCCGATTCTCCTTCTGCTCCGATGCTGCGTGACCTTTTCCTGCACCACTTTCTCAGCTAAGTTGGTGTTCTTCCTTGTCGACAATATGTGTCGATTTATACAACTTCAATGGCCGTCAAAGGGCACAGTTACCGGGCACAGATTCTTTCTGTACCAGTAGTACTTGATTTGCTATACATGCAAAAGCCGTCCGGTTCAGTGTTATGGCGCACATTCATTTGCTATTGTCACAGCGCACAGTGGATTCCTCATGTCACCGTCTCTGTCAAATGCATCAAGTAGGCTCTAAAATTGATTTTTAACAAATCAATGCTCTGTGCATTTGCCATTATCTGTGAAAGGCATGAAATTGTCCATTTTGTCCTTGAGGAGGAGGGAAACCACTAGATTTCTGTGTTATGACATTGTGTACAACACCCCCCACTCCCCCGCTCCCCATCCCCGCTATTTTAAACCAGCAACATAAAAGATTTATCCCAGGCGGCAATCTGTTTAAAATTCGAGAAGCCAAGAACCAGTGAAAATTAATACTTTCTTTTTAAAAAAAAGTCTAATAGAGAATAATTAACTAACAACTATTTACAGCTCCTTTCTCTAACCTATCTTTTACTTTCCCTTTTGCAATACTAGTCCAATAAAGCCCCTGATTTAAGATTTCCCAAAAAATTCAAATTTAAAAGCTAGCCAGCTGTAAAATCTTCTCTTTGAATCTTCCTCTGTAGATTTGCTCTCCAGGGCAGTGTTGATGCCTTTCTCAGTGCAAACTCCTTCTCTATAAAGGTTCCTCTCAGAGAGTTCTGACTAGCCTACATCTGTTGTTCTTTTGGCAGTTCTCCTTGTCGCTCTGACTAACTGTTCTAAAATGTCTGATTTTATAGCCTAAAGCATCGGGTCATTTCATTGGTGTTAATATTATCAAAATACTAAATTCAAACTTGATTGGAGTTTAGTATCTTGGGGCATAATTTAAACTGGCTGAATTTGAATTTGTTGTGTCTAATAGCAACCCAGGTACTGCTAGCTGCTGGACAAAATGTTACATTGTAAGTTTTCCGGTACTCTGTGTGCTTGCTAAATCCTTTAACTCTCTCAAAAGTATGGTATGCCTCTACACTTTCATACACATGCAGAAGATGGGAAACCTACATTTTGATCACAAGAAAAGCATGGAAAGCCTCCGCAAACAGTACTATAGTTATGTAGCATTACCGTTTAATAGAATGAAAAGTTTTAGGAGAAGGAAAAGTCAGCATTTTTATTTACAGAAGTAAAAGTCATCAAAGGAAATATTACAGCAGCATTAAAACTTTGCAGAATTTAAAAGCCTTAAAATAAGAATAAAAATCGTCAAATTAGAAATTCATGGCATGTGAAATAATATAATCTGCAAGCTTTAATAACAGAGATAGGGCAAATAGAACATGGGATGCGACATCTTGAAGAAAACAGTTTTTAAGATATAGAATTTCTTAATAATTAAATACTAAATTGCAAGATGAACAAGTAAATACTTTACAGTATTCAGGAGGACTTATAGCTAATATGTTTTTCATTGTAAAAACATAAAATAAAGCACAGATACTTTTTAACAGATGCTACAAGCTTTGAACAATTACTTTAAACTGAGAACACATAACATTCTCAATAGATGAGTTCAGTAGCCAGATGAATCCCTAGGTAATTTAATCAATGATCTTTGGAGATAAGTGGAAAACAATAATCAGAATTTTAAAATGAGAATTCACAAGGGGCAGAATTATTGCTGGGAATATTGAGAAGACTTTGTTAGATATATGACTGAGCAGAAGAGATTTAACTCTGGAGCAAGTTATTGAAGTGTGATGGAAACAGAAACTAACAGGAATCATGGACAAGTCTTGAAAGAAAAACAACATTTTCACTGGAGAGAAGAAAGAATCCATTAAGGTCATTATGTATAACTATCCTCGAGACACACAACAAGCCAACACAAAGAGTAGGCCACACAGCAGATACTGACAGTCAGCGTCAGCAACATGGAACAAGGACACCTCACATGCACAAGCTGTGCTTGACTATTAAAAACAAATGTTTTGGCTGTGTGTCACTTCTAGAAGATAAGCAGAAGTAGCGCACAATTTGAAGAGCAGCAAACATTCAAATGCCTTCTCTTACAAAGATAATTATGTGGTAGAACTATCACCATTAGGGAAGACATCCATTCTATTCCTAGGAGAAATTGGTGATCTAAAGAACTTGAGCTTGACAGAACTTGCTAATGTGAATGCACATTTCATTCATCTTTAGCTTGATATAGTGGTAAGTGTCGCAGTCTTATCAAATACCATGGTTGAAGAAATGTAAGTCCCAACCTATGAAATGAAACTATATAGATCAGATGGCATAATTCTCAACAATGAAGACATGCTACAAGTCACTTGCAACACAAAGCACATACTGACAATAAGAATGAGTAGTACAAAGCATTTGAGTTCATTGAGTAATTATTAACTGAATTTATTCAGACAACAAAATTATGAACTCAGCAAATTGCTATTGCAAACTTGTGTTGGCTCATTGTCAGACAGCAAATTCAAGCACAAAAGGGATATTTCATTTCTTCACCATTCATACCATCTTGACATTTAAAAATGATGTAGTTGAGAATGTGGGTAGAATGTTAAATATGTTTGCAGATGACACAAAGATTGGATGGGTGGTTGGCAGTTAGGACGTAGGTTTTAGCTTACAGGAGAATATAAATGGATTGGTCGGATTGTGAGATCAATGGAATTTAACACTCACAAATGTGAAGTGATGCACTTTAGAAGATGGAAAAGGATAAGAGAGTATTCAATGAATGGCAAAATACTAGAAAGTTCAGAGGAACAAAGGAATGTTGGGATCATTGTCCACAGATCCTTAAAGGTAGCAGGACAGGTAACAAGTTGACTAAGAAGGCATTTGGGATGCTTGCCTTTATCAGTCATGATAGAGATTAGATTAGATTCCCTACAGTGTGGAAAGAGATCCTTCGGCCCGACAAGTCCACACCGATCCTCCGAAGAGTAACCCACCAAGACTCATTTCCCTACTTTACCTTGACTAATGCACCTAACACTATTGGCAATTTAGCATGGCCAACTCACCTAACTTGTACATCTTTGGATTGTGGGAGGAAACCAGAGCACCTGGAGGAAACCCATGCAGACACTGGGAGAATGTACAAACTCCACATAGACAGTCACCTGAGGCTGGAATCGAACCTGGGTCCATGGCAATGTGAGACAGCAGTGCTAACCACTGGAACACTGCATACAGTTTTGATCACTGAAACATAGAAAGAATACAACTGCACTCGATTGGGTATAGAAGTGATTCACCAGGATGCACCTGGGATGGAGTATTTCAGCTATGAAGACAGACTGGATAAATTTGGGTTTTTTCTTTTGAGCAGAGAGGTTGAGGTGGGACCTGATAGAGGTGTATAAGTTTGAGAGGGGCATGGACAAGGTGAATAGAAAACATCTGTTCCACTTTATTGAAGGGTCCCTAACAAGGGGTTATAAATTTAAAATAAAAGGCAGGAGATTTTGAGGGGATTTAATGAAAAAACAATTTTACTCAGAGGATAGTGGGGGTCTGGAATGCACTGTCTGGAGGGTAATTAACGTGTGAAATCTCACAACCTTTAAAAGGTACTTGGATGTGCACTTGAAGTGTCACAACATTCAAGACTATGGGTCTATTGTTGATCTAAGCAATAGTGACTAGTGTAGTAGTAATATATTTTTGGCAGTACAGACGTGCTTTACCACAGGGCTTTTTCTATATTGTATAATTCTATGATTCAAACTGAATTATCAGTGCGAATGACAGATATAATGCTAACTAAGTAGAATTAATCCAGTATCAAATCTGAGGATTGGAAAACACCTGGTGCACCAATGTAACATGCACAGAAAGTAAATGAAGATGTCCAACCTAATCAATAGTTGAAGTGAAGAGTTTAAACACTTCAATGCAGATCTATCAACAAAGATTTGCTTGTGATGTCCACAGGTTAGGATATAATGAAACAGCAGAAACTACTTGGTTTAGAAATCAGGGTATCATGAAGAAGAAAGTTATTCTTTCTACCAAGCAGGAATCTTCCATGATGGAACTTCATGAGGATTACAAGCCACCCAGGTGTTGTTATTGGGTAACCATCTGATTCAGCAGGAAGAATTCCTCTGTGAGAGACATTGAAGAGATTAAATATCCTTCAGATAAGATAATTGACCATCCAGCTGGGTTAACAGGAATAACATCCTCAGTGAATGGCCTCTAGGACATAAATGGTCCTCCAGTGGAGAGATAGGGTTTATGGACAGTGCAATGTTAAGGTCTGAATCAAAGTGAAGAACAGAACCAAGGTGAATAATACTGAAGTCTGAAGAGGAGTGCGAAACCTCCAATTCATGCAAATTTTCAAAGTTAGAGTTATCAGGAGGGGGTGGTGAGAAATATAATTATATGTATGAATGTATGTATGTTAATGGAGAAGAAAAAGATCAGGGGAATATTGTGATAAATGATGGTCCAGGAAGGGTTAATGTTGTGAATTTCATTAAACCTAGAATGCAGGCTTGAGTCGGAATAAAATACAACATTTTACAATCTTGTTCAGTGCAGAACAATTTCTACTGGTCTCATTGTAGTCTTAATGACAATATAATCTTACTCCATAATGTAACATGTACCTGATTGCTATCATTCAATAATCTACAGTTTGCTAAGACAAGAGCCTCTTTATCACAAGATCACCCATATTGTTTCTCCAAAACTGAAATCTACAAAGACTTTGAAGTCAAGGCTCAGAAAGAGGAATGTGGGAAGGATTCTTCCTTCTGCAAATACTACTGTTACATTCTCATTTTGCCTAACAATAGGAGTAGGTCTTGCTTTGAGGTTTTCAATTGGTCCCACAAAGTAGTTTGATGGTCAAAGACTCTGAAGGAATGAGTAGGAGAGTCAGAGAGAAACAGAGTGAGGATCAGTGAAGTAAGCTCCATGCAGGAAAAGTGCTGTTATTATCTGAATGCTGCAAAGGTGACTGAAGGCTCTATGTAATTGGGGCTCAGGAAGAAACCCTGGCAACTGGTGGTAACCAATCAGGAAGTTAGGGATAAGGAGATGGCTTGGGAGCTAGTTGACGCAGCTAGGCACTGGGGCTAGGGTGAAGGAAAGGTCCTGGGAACCAGGAGGACTTCGAAGAAAGCACTGAACCACTAATAGTTGGGTGCAGCAGAGTGCAGTTGAAGAAGGTTACAGCCAGGTTTTGTTTTATGAAACCGAACAAAGTTAGAGCACAGAGAAACCCAAGGGCCTGGCAGTCTTATTGAAGCTAGCTGTCTATGGAAAAGCTGAAGCTAGGCCTATGAGTATTTGCACAGTTTTCAAAAAAAAAGGTGGGAATATAGACCCAGGGAAAGAGAGTGAATTACCATCATGTGAACAGTCATTGAGTCAGTCCATAACAGAGTGGCTTTTGAGGGATTTTCAAAAGCCAGGTTTTGAAAGTGAAAATTTGGCATCCCTCGTGAAGATTTAATGACAGCTTGAGACTCAGAATGTCACTGCCACCTTAGGGCATTGCTGAGACAGCTGTGGGATCTCCCTTTGATGTTTGCTGTGTTTGTGGGGTGTTCAACATTGTTTGTCTCCAACCCATATTTACCACATTTTAATTCTGGATGTTAGAGATTATATTATTTTCAAGAAGGTGTTAGATATATTTGTTAGAGCTAAAGGTATCAAAGAGAATGGGAGGAAAGCAAGAATGGGGCACTGAGTAAGAAGATCAGCTGTGATCATATTGAATGGTGGCGTGGGTTTGAAGGACTGAATAGCCTACTCCTCCTCTTATTTTCTATGTTTTACTATCTATGAGTGTATGTATGTAAATAATAGATTGCACTATTCTCCTCACTTTGTGTAGTCAAGTTTATTTTTGTTTATTCAAAATTATTGTATACTGTTGATTTTGTTCTATTAATACATCCTGGGATCTCATACCTTTTCTACTTTAAAAAATAAATTACTTGTCCTTAGCGAGATTTTAAAATAAATTCTGACGTAGGATCATGGCATGTTCCAAAAAGAATGTGATCCCAACAGAACTAATAAGGTGCTAAATGGTTACTGTTCTCCAACCAAAATAAATACAGGCCACTTTCTTTTCAATGTTCATGCTTTGGGTAAGTAACCTATTAATATCCTTTAAAGAATTATTGTCAGAATCCTACTGAAATTTGCCAGCTAGCCTCCAGGCTTAGAGGTTTTGGGGATCAACACCTGAACGCCTGACCCGTTGGGATGGTATGGTGGATGGATAAAGTTGATTGTGTTGATGGGCAACATGTTTGATTGCCTTTCACAATGGTGGTCCAGGGATTTTTATTTCAGTAGTTAAACATATTGAAGAAAAATGGGCCTGCTGCTTCTTTTGAGCTAGAGTCTCCTGTTGATCTTCCAGTTTTAAAGCTCACCCCATTTCCTTAACTGGACAATGAGCTATCCCTCTGGCCACTAATTAGACAATTTAAGGAAAATCATGACCAGGTTTCCCCCTCAGTGCGATGTTTTGACCCCCATTTGATCTGATGTCAGGGACCTGAAGCCTGCAGTGACATTTAGTTCTACGTGGTTGTTAGAATCATTCAAATAATTTTATCTCTTGCAGTGCGTCCCACGGACGGTGACATAACCTTGTGGAAAGGCAAACATTCAGTGAGGAACTGCCAAGCCAAGTCCTGGTTTGGTTCAAATTTGCTTCTTTTTTTCAGAGTGTTTGCACAATCCTGACGATTTTCCTACATTCTACTTAAACTTTCTGCAATTACTATCAATAAGAAATGTGAAGGGAGGACAATTGTTTCTTCTTGCTGTTCATTCCACAATAAATTTATATCTTCTTTGTTGGGATGAGCAAAGTCATTTTTTCTCAGGTTAAGTGCCTGCTCTTGTTCTGTTAATTAAATGTTTCGCTGGGTTGATGATATGCATACGTTGGGGAAGTGTGTCTCCTGAGACTTTTTAATCATTTTATTTCCTACCAACTGTAATCTCTTCTAATTAAGGGACAGAATGGTGTCATGGAGTCTCACAGATCCTAACTTTTGAGTTAAATCCCAGGTAGCCCTGAGAAATGAACCGAGTTGAGAAAGACAAGCTTCTGTCCTCCAAAGGTCAAGTTGACCAGAATAGAAACAGTCTGTTATATTTCACAGAAATGCATTGTTTTTAAAGTCTTCAGGCTGTAGACACTGAAAGGAACTCAGAGTTGTTTGGTCCCTAATGAAAGCATACCAATGTTTGTTTGAAAATGTTGTTATGTTTTATGTGCACAAGGGACACACGACTTGAGGATCAGTTTAAAATATTGGCTTTAAAAAAGCCCTAGAATTTTCGGAATACTGAAAACTGAACATTGGCCAAAAGTAGCAGTAATCTGGCTGTATGAAGAATGAAAGCGGTTAAGCATTCAAGAGAAAGTTACTTTGTTAAATTTTGGTTAAGACCCACAACATTCCAGCTAACTGGAATGAAACATAATCTGCATTTTTTTATCTCGATGCATTGGTCACAGTTTTTGAATGTTCATTTTCAAAGTAGGCCTCAGTGTCTTTTGATTTGGAGGAAAGAAAACTCCATCAACCATAAAAATAACAAGAGAAATTTAAAAGTAAAGCAAATGCCACTATTTAGATGTCGTCTTGATGTCTATTGACAAACACGATGTCAAAGGTATATTGGACTATTGCAGAGTAGCTGTTTCTTTTCTCAGAATTAGATAGATTTCTTCACTCCAACTTGTTTCTCCCAATAACAGCACTGGGATCTTAACTAGGTTCCTCCATCGCTATTTATTGGTCAGGAACTGTTCGGGCCTGCATAGGTTTCATCACAGGGTGACAGAACTGGAGGAGTCTGCCAAATGTTAACATTAAATGATTGTTGCAGACCCCAGATGTGCAGGAATACACCTTCAGAGCCTATGGAAATAATCTGAAGAACTGCCTCCTGGATCTAGCAACCTCAGTGATTGTAATTCCCTCACCCCAACAATTTACCTGTTAGCTATTCCACAGGCCTGAATTTGAAACTTCAATCTGGTGAGCTGCATGGAGATATCTGTTTGGTGTGACAACTGAATGGGCGACTCACCAGCATGCCTGAAAGTCAAAGTAGACCCCTTTCCAATGCTTAAAGCTAATGCTAGTACAAAAGATGACAGGTGTGAGGTGGGGAGCATGTGAAGTTATGAGGATTGGAATTTATAGTGATGATATTTGTGAAGAATTAAATATTAATTTAAATTAGATTAATATTAATTCTTTCACAAGGAAAATGGCTGTGTGTTTTATTTCGGGGATGGAAAATAAATGTTCCAGAAAATGTTGATTTGTTTAGCGGGAAGTCTTTATGCTTATCAATAAGTTTTAAGAGTTAAGTTAGCATACAACTATGGCCATGTTTTTATTAATATGTATTTTTATATAGCTTTATTTATATACTTTTCTAAACACATTTCAGTATTCAGAACCTTTTGATAACTTCAGTCTTGGAAACTATCTCCTTAGACAGCATCAAAACCAGTCCATTTCTTTCAGAATATTTAATACAGAGAATTGTGGAAAAATTAGAAGATAATTACTTCAGGCTTTGCCTTTTTCAGACAATGGCAGTGCTTGTGATTGGTTCCATGACAGCAGTAGGAAGGCAATCCAAAATCTGGTTAAATGAAGTATGAATACTTCATTTGAAATGCTCTGAATTCCTGCACTTCACTGTGTGAAAAAGAATTGAAATTAAACAAATGAATTCCATGAATGATAGCTTATGTCACAAAGTTGTGGGTAATTTATAGCTTCAGTGGTAAAACATGAAAGTGACAGTCCATTTCCTGTCTGACCATATTTACTTCTCATGTTGCTAGTCACAGAGTTTTCATTTGGATAGAGGAAAAATATTGAAGTTAAACAAGAGGAAATTGGATTTTAAGAGAGACAGGAACCGCATGAAAATTTGCTTGCTATTAATATTGACTTCATACATGAAGTCTCAACTGGTCTCCATTAATTGTCTCCACAGTCTAACTGAAAGAAATACTTTTCTAATTGGTAGTGAAGCTGAGTGTCTTCCCAGCCCCTGAACATCATGGACACTGATAAGAAAGTCGGGAGAAAGGTGTAAAATGGTCAGTTAGGAGCTTCCTGATAGCGAGAGCAGAATATTCAATTTTCAGCTGAGTGATTGATCAGCAGCATGAATTTTCCACTTGTGAATGAGATGCCAAATAGCATCGATGATCAATCCCATTACTACATTACCTTGTCACATTGATTCTCCTGCTCCTTGGATGCTGCCTGACCTGCTGCGCTTTTCCAGCAACACATTTTCAGCCTTTTCTTCTGGCCAGGTTAAAAGCTTGATGTGAAATTTCCAACATGAAATTTGTATAATAACCTAGCAACTCCAGCTTTTGCTCCTACAGACTTACACCAGTCACCAATATCTCAGGGCCCACTTCATGGGCAATGACCACACACAACCCTCACACTCTACCAGGTCCCTGTCGGCAAAGCAGGGAGCCAATTTCCCTCTGTCCATCACGTCTGAACAAGTGCCGGGTACTGTGCAGGGCAGCTGCCAGCACTTGACTTGGTGCCTGGCTGGGCTTTAAATAAAGAGCTGGTGCCAGGAAACCTGAGATCCTGGCAGTGGTTAATATTTCTGCCTGTGGTGTGTGGGATAAAATGATGAGTGGGATGCCCTAACGCTGTGGTCCATAGGTAATGAGATGAGTGTGGGAAGGTAGTGTGAGAAAACTCACTGCACATCGCAGGGAGAGACCCTCCAAGAAACTTGTCAAAATTGACACTTATGGTAAAATACAGAAAATTGTGTCTATTAAAGTTAAAATATCTAGCCCTGTACTCTTATATTTCTTAGTAAAAAGATTCTCTGCATCTATTTTCCTTTTCTTGATATCTATATGATATCATACTATATCAAACAACATGCAGCCAGAGGACTCAGTGCTAGATAATTGCCAATTCTGCAATTGATATGGCCTGTAGGAGGTGTCTTCTCCCTACAATTCTCTATCTCTGTTAAGAATTGTCCAGCGAATGCTCCTTTCTCCTTCTGACAGGAAATTAAGATTTGTAACTTAGTCTGCAGATAATGAACCTAATTCCTGCAGTCTGTGCCTCATTGTTTGGGAGATAACAATGCAGTATGGCACAATCCAACGAATTTTGTGAACAATGTTTCAATGTTTTCAGGAAGTTTTGATTTGACTGTTCCAGAAATTTTACAATTGTGGAAATGGTAATGAAGGAAGAGCTTACATGTCATTTTTCTATTACTTACAGTGACTGCATTTTGCCTGAGTATCAGGTTAACAATGAGGGAGTCGGAAAAATAAAACTGTTTTAACATAACGGTTTCTATTTTCACAAATGTTTAAAAGCATTTTCCTTCGCTTGAGCTTCTAGTTGTGTTAGATTTGAATGATATACTGGATACACCTAATTATAACGATAACCTCAAATTTGCATATTCCATTAATGCTCCACTTAAGTCATATTTTCCCCAGTAGGAAAGTTGCATTTATTGTACAGAAGAGAAGATGATGGGTGAATGTTATGAACTAGGCCTTTACGGATAGAAGATCATGAAAGTGGAGTAATTCTACAATCCCAAATGCCTAATATGCTGCAGGAAACTCTTCTGAAGTTCCATATTATAATTCTATCCCATAATCATGGGTTAGAACAATTGCATTCTTTTGCCAGTTTATCACAGTTTATCAACTGGTGGACAAATATCTTTTCTTTTACCAGCAGCAGTGTGTAACAGTAACTCATATACAGTTAGCTAATTTTTTCTTCAGGTTAGGTTAAGGTTCTGACTGTTGCAGACTAGATGGACCGAAAGGCCATTTTCCTGTGTTCTATAACTGCATGGCTATGACTAATGGTACAAGCAATGCACAGATGGGGCACAGACGTATGTGATTGTCAGTAAGTATTGGAATAGACCGTTAAAAATATTTCTGGTGTAACTTTAATCCTAATGGTCACTGATCTGGAACTCCAGGCAAAGTAATTAAAATGAAGTTAAAAGGGGAATGAAGGAATATTTTGTTTCATCTTTCTGCCACTTGCCTCAGTCTTAAGAATTTTAGGGCAGTATTTTCCCCTTGCTGGTGTGGCATGAGTAATAGCAAGAAATGTAGGAAGAAATTCATTGGATTCATCTGAGAGATGAGGGCTTGTTTTGTGAAGAGAGATTGAGCTGTTTAGGCCTATATTCTTGGGAGTTTAGAAGAATGAAAGAAGGCATAATTGAGGTATATAATAAGGCAAAAGTGAATTGGAAAACTAGATGGAGAAAAGATGTTTTTTTCTTGTGGGGCAATCTAGAATTAGAGGTCATAGTGTTAAGGGATAGCAGAATGAAAACAGAGAGGAGGACAAATTACTTGTCTCAAAGGGTTGTGAGTCTACAGAGTTCCCCACAGCCAAGTGCAGCGGATGTTGGAATGTTGAGTAAATTGAAGGAAAAGACAGATGAATTTTTCATTAGTAACAGATTCGAGGGCTATGGAGAGTGGGCAGGAAAGTGGAGTTGATGTTAAGATGAGATCAGCCATGATCATATTAAATTGTGGAGTAGGCTCAAGGGGCAGAATGGCGTCCTCCAGCTCCTAGTCCTTTTGCTCTTATGTTGTTAAAGTGTGGCATGAATAAACAAATCTGATTGTTGACCTCAGGAAAAATGCTGACAATTTTCCCCTCAAGTCCTAAATGTTGAATTCAGAATTTTGCCACTTATTTACAACCACCTTATTTCCATGAGTTTGCATCTCCTTAAAGCCCAAGCTGACCTTATTTATACACCACTTCCTATTCTGTTTTCTTTCCCTGAGAAACTAGGTGGTAAAAGCTCAACATATAAATCAGGCCAGGTTCATAGTGGCTGCAGCTGCTTGTCCTAGCCACTGTCCTCCTTCACCTTTGTCCATGCAAGGCAGCACCACTTTCACTCACCACACCATCAAGGTCTCAGACCAATTCAAACACCACTTCAGCCCTTCAACTCTGGGCTCTGGGACTTGAATACTACGGCCAGGTCACCTTGTACACAGAACCACCCATGCATTTCATGCATCATACAGGATGCATCTTGCAGCTTATAGCTTGAGCTCTTAGTGTGACTTCACATTGCAATCTGAAGGCATGCATCTCTTGACTTCGGCACGCCTCACTGACTTCGGCACACACTTTTGAGCTGCCAGATTCTGTGTGTCCCAATTGCTGTTTAGTGCAGAGGCTGAGGCAGGCAGCTTGTTAATGTGGGGAGTCAACATCTCTCAGTCAGGCCAAGCTACTCATGTTGCTGCGTAGCACTGTGCTCTGTCAACAAAAGACATGCAGCATATGCCAGCAGTTCATGTAGCAAATATGTTGCAAGTGCTTTAAGCAAATGACAATGTGAAAGTTTAAGAGGTTGAATTCAACCCTGGTCAGGTGAAGAGGATTCCAGTCACTCAGGGTCTTGGTCCTGTTAGAGTCCAAGGAACCATGTCCTTGTATTCTGGAGATTAAGTCACAGTCAGTCCTGCAGGTCAGGTGTGTCCAGTTTAAAAGGCTGTAGAGTTCCTAAGCCTGAAATGTAGAAGTGGTAAACTACAACAGACCATTGTGTTCCCTGGCCAACATCTCTGTCTCAGGCTTGCTGCAGTGCTCCAGTGAAACTCAGTAAAAGCTGAAAGAACAGCACCTCATTTTCCACTTGGGAAATCTACAGCCTTCTGGTCTCAATATTGAGTTCAACAATTTTATGGCCTGAAGCACCTTCTCCCATATTCTTAACCCAATCCCCACACACCAAATCTTGTTATCACACGGTCTGCTCTTAAACACAATCCACTGTTAGCCACTAATAGTCCCCATTAGCAGCCATTCATTGTCCCATGCCTTTGTCTGTCCAACTGTTCTTCTCTTTCTTTGGGCTCTATCTCCACTTAACGTTTACTCCTTACCCCCACCCCCACTCTATCTTCTGAGCTACCATCAGTTGTGAGGAAAGGTCACTGGACCTGGAACGCTAACTCTGTTTTCTGTCCACAGATGCTGCCAGACCTTCTGAGCTTTTCCAACAATTTCTGTTTTTTGTTCCATTTTGTCCAAGTGGCCTTTAAGTGCTGCAGCAACAGGCCCAATGTGACTTGGCAAACAAAGCACATTGACGTTGAATAGTGCTTGATTCATAGGATTCACAGTATGTGTTCCGACTTTGGGTTGCAGAATTCTGCAATGCAAAAGTTCCACTATGTTGCTGAATGTATAGATTCAATATTATTTGACAGTGTTGCCAAAAAGCTGCAGTAATACACAGCATTCACCATGTTTAAAGTATTACAAGTACAGTTATTATTCAGCTGCACCAGGAACTGTTTTAAACCCACCATAAAGAAGTTCTCTGCACAGAATGACAATAATATTTTAATAAAAATACAGATGTGTTGGATAACAATAGCTGCTTTTAAACTAAAATTTGGATATGGCATAAATGGTTAAACAGTGTTATTCAGTACACAGCCAGAACTTCCTACCTGGTTAAGATTGAAACATCTTTCAAACATAAACCATGTATTTTCATTGATATATTGGAGCAGGGGCTCAGACTACCCTATGTGGAATTTCTTGGTTTTAGCTTTGTTAGTAAATACCCTCTTTTGTTTCTCATTCCTTACTTATTTGGATCAGGTATGGGTATAACCAGAGAGAACGAGAGCTGGTTATTTACATTTGGAGCAATGAATTGTCCTAAGTAATGCAAAATACAGTTTTTTTTGCCAAAAATGGAAAGCAATCAGAGATGTTTCATGACTATTTCAAAAGATATCTATCTGAATAAACTATACTGCCTTCTGATTTCAGTTCTCTTCACAGTATTCCTTTCGCATGTGTTTAAAGCAGAATTTGCGACACTATCAAACTTTACACTGAAACAGCACGTCTGTCAGTAAAGTAATTATTTTAATTATTCACCCCCTTTTTAAGTTCATTATTTGGGAGATAATATTCTGTATAAGATAAAGAAGGATGATGATCTCTGGTGGCCTGCCCTTATTCTTTGGTTTGTCATGTTTGGCACATTTCAGGGACTTACTTTATGGGGAGCTGTCAATCTAAAACCTGTGAATGATTCGGCTGTGACGCTGTACCTCAAAAGACCACCGTCCCAAACCACCACACCACAGCAAGAAAGTGTAATTTACAGTAATAGACATATCAACACTGACACAAGTGGATGTTGAAACTGAAAAATTTGGAGAGCATTAGTCCTGAAAGCTTTTTAAAATTAAGAATACCCCTGAGCTCTCTATTTTTAAAAATTACAGAGGTGAATCCTCTGGGAAACTATCAATCACTGAGCTTTATGCTTTTCATAGCACACATGAGTCAATGAAATAAATAAAACAATTAAGCTGCAACATGGTAAATAAATATTGCAGCAAAATTCCACCATTGGAACAAATCTCAGTTATACATTCAGTGCCATGCTTTTATCTTCAGACTAATCACAATGTCATTTTTCATAATTTACAGGAGTGCAACATTATCCTGAATTTTACCTCTCTCTTATCATATCTTTATTCCCATAAGTTGTTGTAAGAGCTACCTGACATCCTCATGAAATATAATTATGTGATGATCAATTAAAGAGATTGATCGATAAATAGATTACACTCCTTTATATTTATATGCATCAGTAATTCTGATGCAAACATAGCATAAGAGCATAATTTAAGCTTGGAAAATATGGAATTTATATATATTACACTGGCAAACAGTAAAGCAGACATTGGACAGGGGAACTATGATGATGTGTTCTCAAGCAGATGCATATACTCGTGTGTGTGCGTGTGTGTGTGTGATAACTTTTACACTGTGCCATAATTCTTTAAATAAGGAATGCACTTCCACTTGACATTAGGGTTAGATCATTCCATTTTGAATAGGAATTTAAAAATAAAGTAGACATTTACAATTAAAAACTGTTTCTCACAGAAGTACCATTGAAAGTTTAGAGAACCATGTGATTATAACTGTGGGTCTAGCCTTCATCTGCTGACTTCACAGTCTGTAGTTAGAGCCAAATTGATAATTTCACGCTTAGGCCCCTATCTGCCTCAAAGAACAAGGCATCTCTGTCGACTTTAGTCCAGATTTAGGCCACCACACAAGAAAGGCCTTTCTTGTAGGCCTGACAACGTGGAGCCACTTTTTCTTATTGGCCTCCTGGTAACTGTTGAGCCAGCTTTCAATCAAAAGACCTGAAATGGGGCAAGGATAATGAGCATGGAGCATATCAAAAAGGGGATGAGTATTAAGACTCAAAAGAAAAGCTGTTAAAGACAGCAAGCAATAGCCACATCAAAGGGAGGGTGGACTGCCTTGTCATCAGCCTCATAAAGCATCATTTGTTCCCACTTGACTTATGCAAAAGGTTTGGCATGTTAAACTCCCATCTTGCAGACGCAAGCCCTGTTGTTCGTGTGTCAGGAGTTAGGCAGCTGGGTACGTTACTCGAGCGGGAAAGCGTATAATCGCTTGACTCCATCGTAACAAAGAACACTTGTAGGGGGCTGGCTAAAGGGAGGAACCCACGTACAATGGAAACACAAAATTGCAGCTGCACTGAGAGCAATAATTCTGTATGGGGAATGGGACAGAGTTCCCCACACTGACAGATTCTGTTTTTTTTTATTCATAAGCAGATTTTTAACACTTTCAGCTGGCAGTAGGGGGCCAGCAGCTGCTTGTGCTCAGAGGATGTTCAGATTGTACATTCTGACGGAGGTCATTTTACTTTTGACCTTTTACTTTATGATTAGAGAAGATTTGAGGACAACTGTGGCGTGTGGAAGGACGTCAATAGAAAGGCATTGACTCTTAATTAATCGCAATAAATTCATATTAGTTACTGCTTTCTGCGAACCGTCCTGCTCTGTTGTACGGTTGTCTTGACTTTTACAAATTATTCTGCAAAGCTTTATTGTGACAATATACACTAACCAATGCACAATAAGTGGCTGTTTTTCTCTGTGCATTCAATAAGGATTTACTGCCAGATAGAAATAGCATTATCAATCAAATACTTCCCTTAATGATATATAAAAATCTGTTGTTTGAATTTTCTGCTCACCAGTGGCTGTTTTCTTTGACTACTGGAAACATCTCCTGGAACAGTGATTATTATCCCATTTCTGTGATCAGCTGCTTTGTATAGAAAATAATTTACAATCTTTTATTTATAATCCTTTCCTTACACAACTCCATCCATTTTCTCAGTTCCTTTGCACTGAGGAAGCACTTCAAATTACACTTCATTATTTGTTAAAGAAAGCAGAAGTGCAGAGCTTCCAGTTTGGGCATAAATGATTGAGAAATTGTCTGCAAATCTCCTTGAACACAAAACAAAACCTAAACATGCTCTTTTTTTCAGACAATTCCAATGCTACAAGAAGTGTCAGACCTAGCGTGATCATAAGTCAGAAGCTCACCAAAGAGAATGGATATAATACTTACATTTAGCACTGGAAGTATTTTATTATGAGATATTCATTCTTGTGCTGAAATAGCTACAGTGAGGTATTCCTTATACAATGCCCATGTGTGCCATTGTTTTTGAATGTATTTTGTTAGCATTTTTCTACTTTATATTTTCACATTTTACCTTCCTCAAACCATTCAATGAACATTCAGTGAAATAGAATTGAAATTGCCAGGAATACAATATCTTCGACCTATATGCCACATTGGATTAAATTTGACTTAAGATCCATTACTATCCTGTTGCTTATTTATCCCTTCAAAATCTGAAAATTGCTGTTGTCTTGACAAATGGGTACTCATATATTCTACTTTGCTTATTTATGAACAGAGTGTATCTCAGTATTTTATTTTCAGTTGCAGGAGTGGGAAGAATTAATGTGGCTTTCGGAGCAGAAGGAAGTGTGGATTGTTTTTATTCACATGTGGGATGTGGGTGTTGCTGGCTGGGCTAGCATTTATTTCCTATCTCTAATTGCCCTTGAGAAAGTGATAGTGAGCTGCCTTCTTGAACCGCTGCTGTAGGTAGAGTATAACCCCTCATGAATCCATCACGTGCACTCACTGTCCTGAGTATGAAACATGTATTTTACTGCTGAACATTAATAGATACTAATTCATTTATCTCACTGAAACAGATCAAAACAAAGAGTTTGAAAGATTTGTAATTGGGGGTATACTATTATCAATTTAGTGAACAACTAGAGATGGTCAGTAAATGTGCCATTGCCTGTATCATCCATATTCCAAGAATAAATACATTTTTAAAAAGGTTATAATTTTGGCTGTATCTTAATTATCTGAGCAAAGTACAGTGATTGTATCGTACCTTTAACAATTTGACAAATGCTCCAAAATATTTTCAGGGAGCAAACGTTGTAGTATACCGGACCTATGGCATAATCTGATCAGATCAATATTGTACTTACTGGACAATGCCCATGTGCACATTGTCTTTATTTATTGTTACAATTCTATTACATTTCTAGTGTAATAATATTAGCTGCAGAGAGCTCATTTATTTGGGTTTATTGGGTATTATACTAAGCAGATTGTGATGAAAGATTATAAGGTATTCATGGTAAATACCTCTGCTCAGAAGAGTGAGGAGAATACATGAAGGAGGGAGAAACCAATTAATAAATCAGAAATTGGGGACAAATTTATGAAATTCATGATTTGGGATCGAATTAAAAATTATCACCAGGGCAGTGAACAAATATTCATTTGAGAAGCAATATTCATTTGGGGGAAGCCGTTAAGAGACTGCAATGCTTTGCCAGAGGGAATTGTTGAGGTGAACATCATTACATCTGTTAGAGAGGAATAGATGTGCTTGAAACAAAGGAAGATACAGAGATTGGTAGACAGTAGGGCACTGAGATTAGTTCTGGATTGCTTTAGCAAAGAGCTGACTGACCTTCTTCAATGCTGGTAATGTCTGGTTCTATGGGGCACCAGCCTTTCTTGTCTGTTTGCAAGATTCCCTATGCCTGTTCATTGTACATAATAAGGAATAAGAAAGCATAGGATGATAAAAGATATTTGGTTTGTCAACCCTGATTCCGCACAGGACAAGTATTTACATTAATAATTGCTTAACCAATCAGTTGGTGGGTAAGGTTTATACAATTTATTTCTGGTTCCAATATGCATTGAAGAAAACTCCAGATTATTTATTTATCTCTATATCTGCCTCATTTAGCAGTGGTTTTACACAGGCAAAGTTCTTTAGTCTCACAAGCACAGGAATCCTTGTTTTCCATGCTTTGCAATAGGTACTTAGAGAATGATACAATGCACTTGCAAACATATTCATTTGGGAAAAAGTGAGGACTGCAGATGCTGGAGATCAGAGCTGAAAAATGTGTTGCTGGAAAGGTGCAGCAGGTCAGGCAGCATCCAAGGAGCAGGAGAATTGATGTTTCGGGCATAAGCCCTTCTTCAGGAATTAGGAAGGAGACCAGAACTGCATGCAATATTCCAACAGTGGCCTAACCAATGTCCTGTACAGCCACAACATGACCTCCCAACTCCTGTACTCAATACTCTGACCAATAAAGGAAAGGATACCAAACACCTTCTTCACTATCCTATCTACCTGCGACTCCACTTTCAAGGATCTATGAACCTGCACTCCAAGGTCTCTTTGTTCAGCCCAAAACGTTGATTCTCCTGCTCCATGGATGCTGCCTGACCTGCTGCGCTTTTCCAGCAACACATTTTTCAGCAAACATATTCATTTAGCAGGTCCTTCTGAGGTATTCCTATGTGGTCTTCACTCTCATTGTGGCTGGACACAATCATGCTGCACTGAAAATAATGTCATCGTATTACCAAATAGATTAGAGAATAGAATGCATCAAACTTAAAGGTGCTCCTGAGAAAATAATGTTACTCACAATTAAAATACTTTCAAAATGCAAGAGGTTTTTAATTCTGAAATTTAAAGAATACTACTTCAGCAAAAAGTATGAAATAAGTGACTATATTCAGTCACTTAGCACCACTGTCAGAATTCAAATTATAGCTGATTTTTTGAAGGAAGGGAAGGTAACTTTTTATTTAAATCGAAAGGTTTACTGACTCTTTTTACAAAACTTTGTAAAAGTTTATATAATATCGCTGAATCAGCAAATAAATGCAGATATGAAATACATACAGGAAAAAGCTACTGTTTATTGTAGATGTCTCATCCCAAAGTAAACAATACATTAACATGTTTTACTGGTGTCCTGTGCAGAATTTTAAAGAAATTCAGGAGGAACTATTTATCACTGTACTTGTTTCCATTTTGTGATGCCGTATGCAATTGCAATTCAAAATGTATAATAATTTGGCTGAGTAATTGATGTTTGATCTGAAAGTAAACCTTTTCTGCTGTGCCCTCATTTATATTGGCAAATAAATGTTGGCAAGATCTTGTGCACAGACTTTGTAGACTCTGTGATACTGCTACTCCTTCAACAAGGTTTTAGAGTCATAGAGTCATAAAGATGTACAGCATGGAAACAGACCCTTTGGTCCAACCCATCCATGCCGACCAGATATCACAATCCAATCGAGTCCCACTTGCCAGCACCCGGCCCATATCCCTCCAAACCCTTCCTATTCATATACCATTCCAAATGCCTCTTAAATGTTGGAATTGTACCAGCCTCCACCTCTTCGTCTGGCAGCTCATTCCATACACGTACCACCCTCTGTGTGAAAAAGTTGCCCCGTAGGCCTATTTTATATCTTTCCCCTCTCACCCTAAACCTATGCCCCCAGGTTCTGGATTCTCCGATCCCAGGGAAAAGACTTTTTCTATTTACCCTATCCATGCCCCTCATAATGTTGTAAACCTCTACACGGTCACCGTTCAGCCTCCGACGCTCCAGGGAAAACAGCCCCAGCCTGTTCAGCCTCTCCCTATAACTCAAATCCTCCAACCCTGGCAACATTCTTGTAAATCTTTCTTGAACCCTTTCAAGTTTCACAACATCTTTCCAATAGGAAGGAGACCAGAACTGCACGCAATATTCAAACAGTGGCCTAACCAATGTCCTGTACAGCCGCAACATGATCTCCCAACTCCTGGACTCAATACTCTGACCAATAAAGGAAAGCATACCAAACGCCTTCTTCACTATCTTATCTACCTGTGACTCCACTTTCAAGGAGCTATGAACCTGCACTCCAAGGTCTCTTTGTTCAACAACACTCCGTAGGACCTTACCATTAAATGTATAAGTCCTGCTAAGATTTGCTTTCCCAAAATGCAGCACCTCACATTTATCTGAATTAAACTCCATCTGCCACTTCTCGGCCCATTGGTACATCTGGTCAAGATCCTGTTGTAATCTGAGGAACCCTCTTCGTTTTCCACTACACCTCCAATTTTGGTGTCATCTGCAAACTTATTAACTGTACCTCTTATGCTCGCATCCAAATCATTTATGTAAATGACAAAAAGTAGAGGACCCAGCACCGATCCTTGTGGCACTCCACTAGTCACAGGCCTCCAGTCTGAAAAACAACCCTCCACCACCACCCTCTGTCTTCTACCTTTTGAGCCAGTTCTGTATCCAAATGGCTAGTTCTCCCTGTATTCCGTGAGATCTAACCTTGCTAATCAGTCTCCCATGGGGAAACTTGTTGAACGCCTTACTGAAGTCCATATGGATCACATCTACTGCTCTGCCCTCATCAATCCTCTTTGTTACTTCTTCAAAAAACTCAATCAAGTTTAAGAGACATAATTTCCCACACACAAAGCCATGTT
Source organism: Chiloscyllium plagiosum (assembly GCF_037043375.1). Lineage (NCBI taxonomy): Eukaryota > Metazoa > Chordata > Chondrichthyes > Orectolobiformes > Hemiscylliidae > Chiloscyllium > Chiloscyllium plagiosum. The sequence goes on along the minus strand of NW_028270141.1, from coordinate 97,954,395 downwards.
GACTATCCCGAATCAATCCTTGCCTTTCCAAATACATGTACATCCTGTCCCTCAGGATTTCCTCCAACAACTTGCCCACCACCGACGTCAGGCTCACTGGTCTATAGTTCCCTGGCTTGTCCTTACTACCCTTCTTAAACAGTAGCACCACGTTTGCCAACCTCTAGCCTTCCGGCACCTCACCTGTGACCATCGATGATGCAAATATCTCAGCAAGAGGCCCAGCAATCACTTCTCTTGCTTCTCACAGAGTTCTAGGGTACACCTGATCAGGTCCTGGGGATTGATCCACCTTTACCTGTTTCAAGACATCCAGCACTTCCTCCTCTGTAATCTGGACATTTTGCAAGATGTTGCCATCTATTTCTCCACAGTCTATATTTTCCATATCCTTTTCCACAGTAAATACTGATGCAAAATACTCGTTTAGTATCTTCCCCATTTTCTGTGGTTCCACACAAAGGCCGCCTCGCTGATCTTTGAGGGGCCCTATTCTCTCCCTAGTTACCCTTTTGTCCTTAATGTATTTGTAAAAATTCTTTGGATTCGCCTTAATTCTATTTGCCAAAGCTATCTCATGTTCCCTTTTTGCCCTCCTGATTTCCCTCTTAAGTATACTCCTACTGCCTTTATACTCTAAGGATTCACTCGATCTATCCTGTCCATACCTTACATATGCTTCCTTCTTTTTCTTAACCAAACCATCAATTTCTTTAGTCATCCAGCATTCTCTATATCTACCAGCCTTTCCTTTCACCCTAACAGGGATATACTTTCTCTGGATTCTCGTTATCTCATTTCTGAAGACTTCCCATTTCCCAGCCATCCCTTTACCTGCAAACATCTGCCTCCAATCAGCTTTCTAAATTTCTTGCCTAATACTGTCAAAATTGGCCTTTCTCCAATTTAGAACTTCAACTTTTAGATTTGGTCTATCCTTTTCCATCACTATTTTAAATCTAATAGAATTATGGTCACTGGCCCCAAAGTGCTCCCCCACTAACACCTCAGTCACCTGCCCTGTCTTATTTCGCAAGAGTAGGTCAAGTTTTGCACTTTCTCGAGTAGGTACATCCACATACTGATTCAGAAAATTGTCTTGTACACATTTAGCAAATTCCTCTCCATCTAAACCCTTAACACTATGGCAGTCTCAGTCTATGTTTGGAAAGTTAAAATCCCCTACCATAACCACCCTTTTATTCTTGCAGATAGCTGAGATCTCCATACAAGTTTGTTTCTCAATTTCCCTCTGACTATTAGGAATAAAAAAGGTTTTGTTGTCCTTGGTTTCTTTTTCAGGAGGTTGTAAAAACACAGACTCTGAAAAGTCTGGGCTTGGATGGGTTTTACCGCCAATTTGATTACAGCTAACAGGTGTACTGCCTCAGGCAAAAGGTTTTCAAGTTTTTTTAAGGGAAAAAAGCACTTGTATAATGAAAGGGGAGTGGCCAATTCTCCTAACTCAGCTTTTCTCTGGTTTAGTTTGGTTTTGGCAGTCTGGTCATTCACTGAAAGTCGGTCATCAGTTGTGAACTTGCTGGAGCCAAAGAAGCAAGTCCATGCTGGTCCTCTCTCTCGGACTTCTCTTCTGTAAAACTCTGTGTTTGATTTTACCTTTTGTGCCAAGGGATGTTTATGGGGGTTGTTGCAAGTATTTGGAACTGCATCATTAAGTTGGGATGATCTGTTTGGTTTTCGGATCGGTTAAGTTACTTGGATTTTTAGATTCCTTTTAGATTACTTACAGTGTGGAAACAGGCCCTTTGGCCCAACAAGTCCACACCGACCCTCCGAAAAGCAACCCACCCAGACCCATTCCCCTACGTTTACCCCTTCACCTAACACTACAGGCAAGTTAGCATGGCCAATTCACTTAACCTGCACATTTTTGGACTGTGGGATGAAACAGGAACACCTGAAGGAAACCCACGCAGACATGGGGAGAAATGCAAACTCTACAGTTCACAGTCTAGTTGGATGTTTTCAGAAATGTGTATCAACAGGAAAATTAAACGAAAGAGATATTATAAATCTTGCAGCTGAAATAACTAGCTCTAGCAGTTATCTAGTTTTCTTTACACTCTGAAACTGGGCCAGTATTCATGATGAAACATATGAAAGTGTCCAATTCAGTCTTGTAGAGACTCAGATGCTCACTATTATGGCATGAATTAGCCATTTACTCATCGGGAACCATAATATAAATGTTCACCAATAAAAAAGGTCTATTTTTGTTGTGTTTTTACCTCCTTCCCAGTGACAGTTCAACAGTTTTCATTCATCCTCACGATGGTTCAGGTATTATGAATCTGAGATGAAAGCAGTTTTTAGTGGGAAGAGTAATGTGACTTCTCAATTGAAAATGCAAATGCTGAAATTGTGAAAAAGAAACTGAACAACATAGAAGGACCACAGGCAATTAATAGGTTAACATTTTCGATTGCCAGGCTTCTTTTATTCTAAATTGATCTAAATGATTGTTGGAAGCTTAGGAAATATTACAGCTAATTGTTCAGTGCTGCGTTCCATGGCCTTGAGATGGGCAACAACATCATCGCCCAGATTCTCTGATCTATGTTCTCTGAAGGTGCAGCAGACCACACAACTGCCCCATTCAGTATTCTCAAAGTCTTGTAATATATATAGAATTCCAGTTAGAGGTTTATTAAAAAGTACTAGTTCAAAAAATGAAAATTCTCTCTCTGAATCTGTCCTTAGCTTCCCCTAGCCCCAATAAGTATGAAAATGTTCAATAAGTTTCCTTTGCAACACAAAACCACAATTAATAGAAAATGTAATAAAAAACATAAAATAGTGTCTTGCAACACTACCAATGGAAATATTAACTACAGTTTAAACAGAGCTCTCATATTGAAGATTATTTCTGGAGGAAGAAAAACTCAATAGGACATGAGTTTGATGTTATCTAGAAGTTGTAAGATCCAAGAGAATCATGACTAATATACTGACTTTGATCTTGGCGGAATCATAGAGACTCCTTGGCATACCCAGAATGGTACGAGCACCCACTATTTGTGACAGATCCAAGTTTCATCAGTGAAGAAATTTAAAGATGGCAGAAACTTAACAGGGCCATTTAAACTCTTGGCTATGTACAAGCAGAACCCATTTTTTTCTGTAATACAAAACCTATCCTACAGAGTGTGACTTAGAAACTTTTAGTGTAGACACTAGCGATAGGTAAGTTTGGTGGAATTTAACCTAAAAGGAAAACAGGCTGCCTGTGTCTTTGAGATGAAAAAAATAGTGCTTATAATAGTTTAAATAGACATTTGTTAACACAGCCGTAAGTGCTATTAGTTTAGCATTATTACTGCTTGGACTGACTCCGCAGCTGTCATTAACACAGTAAAAGACTATAAGTTCACAGTTTAATAGAAAGGTGGGAAAACTTGTACAAGTGATTATTTGGAATATAATTGATAGTCATATGGAAAAATATGGTTGAGTGAGAAGAATCAGCATTGACTAGTTAAGAGCAAATTGTGTTTAATTCAGCTTGCTGGGTTTTCTTTTTGAAGAGGGTTGATCAACACAAGGCTGTTGATGTGGAGTATATGAACTTGCAAAAGGCATTTTGATACAATGCCACACAACAGACTTGTGAGGAAAGTTATAGTTTGTGAAAAAAAGGGACAGTAGCAACATGGATACAAAATTAGCTGAGGGACAGAAAACAGAGTAATAATTAATGAGTAATTTTGGGGTTGGAAGAAAATTTGTAGTGTAGTTCTACAGAGATATTGGGACACTTGCTTTTCCTAATATGCATAAATAATCTAGATCTAGGTGCGCAGGGGAGAGTTCCAAAGTTCATGAGTGAAATAAAACATGAAAGAATTTTAAATTGGGAGGAGCAAAGAGGTTCAAAATGACATTGCCTTATTGATAGATTGGGCAGACCGGTGGCAAGTGAACTTCAATGTGGATAAGTGTGAATGAATGAATTGATTGATTCATTGTTGTGTGTACTTTACAGTGAGTAATGCAGGAAAATACAGTGAAAAGCTTCAATTGTCACCACAATCTGGCAACATTTTAAATAGTTTAAGAATAAAAAGGTACAACTGAAAGGGAATCTATTTTCATTTCTCTGCCTCCACTTTATGTCCTTAGCTGGCTCACCAATAACAGCTGTGTTGTCACCTCTCCTTCACCGCCTCATTGGAGTCACCACTCCTCAGGCACTATGTCTTCACCCACTGGGTCCACCTCATCACTGCCACCACAGCTGCTATGTCCCATGCTGAATCCACACTTGCCTGCAACCAGCTCTGCTGTCACTGCCGTCTCACTAATAACCAGGAGTCCCTCATTCCAGTTCTACCATCACTACAACCAGGACTCCCGGTTGTAGTCCTGGTTTCAGGAGTCCCACTCTGGCTGCCCTCCTGCAAGATGTTGCCTTAGTGGTATCGCCATTTTGAAGAGTACACTGTTGCCGGTCGCTGCTTCCAACCTCCGAGAGGCTGCTGCCAATCCTGACTTCATAAATAGGGAAATAATGTTCAAAGCTAGGAAGGCTATGCTGAACCCATTATATGGCACTAGTTAGATCTCAGCTTGAGTATTGTGTAAAGTTGTCTGGGCACCACACATTACATAAAGGATTTGAATGCATTGGAGAGAGTGCAAAAGAGTTTTATAGCAATACTCCCTGGAATGAGAAACTTAAATTATGAGTAAAGGTTGGAGAAGTTGGGACTGCTTTCCTTGGAGAGGAGAAGGCTAAGAGGAGATTTGATAAATGTTTTTAAAGTCATGAGGGATCCGGACAGAATGAATGGAGAGAAACTGTTCATATGTGAAAACAGATCAATAATTAAAGAGCATTGTTTTAAAATGTTTTGCAAAAGAAAAAAGTGTGAAGTGAGGAAAATAAACTTTTTCATGCAACAAGTCTGGAATGCATTGTTTGGAAGTCTGATGGAGGTAGATTCAACTAAGGGTTTTAAGAGGGCATTGAATGATTATTTAGAGAAAAAAATGTATAGGTTATGAGAGAAGGTAGAAGATTGGCATTATTTTAAATTACTCAGAAATTCAGGGCAGACAAGTTGGGCTAAATGGCCTCCTTCTGCATTGTACCAGTTCTGGGCACTTACTTAGTATAGGGACTATAAGAACCAACTGGGAAGTGTTATGTCATGAGGTGGTCTGGATAATCTGAGGGGCTGTTTGGATGGGTGAGTAACATGGGTTTCCATGAGTTGGGATGCGTGGGTGCGAGGAGTAGGTGGTGGAATGAAGTGTAAGGGTTAGAAGGCCTAATATCTAACAATACATTTTAAATTGGGATGGACCTCTGCACTCAGAAACCCTGTAACATCTCTAATCTGCGACTTGGTCTACAGGTTCACTCTCCTGGAGAAAAGCTCCCATCATTTTATGGTCTTATATCCTGAGGGATTTGCAATAAGTCAGAACATTTCCTGATCAAACACACTTGCCTCAGAACAAAAATCCAGGCTAAAATCCAACAGCATTACTACCAACAACCTTTATTTGAAAGCAATGAAGTATGATTTAAAACTTAGTTATTCCGAGTTAGCCAGACAAGGTTGACTGAAGACCAATTGGATCTGATCCGATCCAGTCTATTTCCAGTCAGACTTCTTGCTTTGATGGTCTAGATGGCTCTGTCTTGATGAAGGATTTTAGCCTGATTTCATGACCAGACTGCATGACAATTGGTACCATGCTTAACCCCTCTCAGCCACTCAATTGGCAGTCTGATTGATTTGGCTACAGTATGTGGGAACATGTTCCAAGCCTTGTCAGCTCAACTCGACAATAAATTTAACCAAATCTTATAACATATTCTTACATAATTGATAGACATCTGTCACGTTTCTCAGTTAGAAAACTGAAGTTTTAATAACTGAGGCTAGGATATTGATGTAATATATCCATGATCATTTGGGCCACTAGGCGGCGATCTCTGGTATGAGTGAAAACTTGTGCATGAAACTTATTAATGTACAATATTCTCAGTGAAGGTTAGGAGTGAATTTGATCACCATCGAGATTTGCTCCGCACTAGTAGCTCGTTCAAGCCAGTATTCAGCATGTGCGAACTGCAATTTCATTTAAGGTAAGTTACAGTTTAACCTTGAGTGAAATCACAGATAATCTTAATTCTGCCCTTGTGTCTAGAAGAGCTCACTTGGTACTGCTCAGAATGGGTGTTCATGTTCCCCTCCTTGAACTAATTGCAACATCTTACACTTGTTTAGATCAGAGCCGAAATTTATATTGGAACATAAGATAGACAGAGAAGAGTGATCCAGTAAAGAACGGATCAGATCAAAGCACCATAGTCTTTTCCCAGCCAGCCTTGAATGGTGGTGGAGAATTAAATAATGAAACAGGAGTGGAGACTTCAGAGACATCCCAGGGTAGCCAAGCTCAGCAGTGCAGAATACAAAGGTGAAGCATTTGCAACAACCTTCAGCCAAAGTGACTGAAACATCTTGGCCATCTCCTGAGGTCCTGGATTAGTGGGCAGCATCCAACGAGCAGCGAAATCGACGTTTCGGGCAAAAGCCCTTCATCAGGAATAAAGGCAGTGAGCCTGAAGCGTGGAGAGATAAGCTAGAGGAGGGTGGGGGTGGGGAGAGAGTAGCATAGCGTACAATGGGTGAGTGGGGGAGGAGATGAAGGTGATAGGTCAGGGAGGAGAGGTTGGAGTGGATAGGTGGAAAAGGAGATAAGCAGGTAGGACAAGTCCGGACAAATCATGGGGACAGTGCTGAGCTGGAAGTTTGAAACTAGGATGAGGTGGGGGAAGGGGAAATGAGGAGGCTGTTGAAGTCCACATTGATGCCCTGGGGTTGAAGTGTTCCGAGGTGGAAGATGAGGCGTTCTTCCTCCAGGCGTCTGGTGGTGAGGGAGCGGCGGTGAAGGAGGCCCAGGACCTCCATGTCCTCGGCAGAGTGAGAGGGGGAGTTGAAATGTTGTACCACGGGGCGGTGTGGTTGATTGGTGCTGGTGTCTCAGAGATGTTCTTTAAAGCGCTCTGCTAGGAGGCGCCCAGTCTCCCCAATATAGAGGAGACCGCATCGGGAGCAACGGATACAATAAATGATATTAGTGGATGTGCAGGTAAAACTTTGATGGATGTGGAAGGCTCCTTTAGGGCCTTGGATAGAGGTGAGGGAGGAGGTGTGGGCACAGGTTTTACAGTTCCTGCGGTGGCAGGGGAAAGTGCCAGGATGGGAGGGTGGGTCGTAGGGGGGCGCTCCCTCACCACCAGACGCCTGGAGGAAGAACACCTCATCTTCCGCCTCAGAATACTTCAACCCCAGGTCATCAATGTGGACTTCAACAGCTTCCTCATTTCCCCTTCCCCCACCTCATCCTAGTTTCAAACTTCCAGCTCAGCACTGTCCCCATGACTTGTCCGGACTTGTCCGACCTGCCTAGCTCCTTTTCCACCTATCCACTCCACCCTCTCCTCCCTGACCTATCACCTTCATCTCCACCCCCACTCACCCATTGTACTCTATGCTACTCTCTCCCCACCCCTACCCTCCCCTAGCTTATCTCTCCATGCTTCAGGCTCACTGCCTTTATTCCTGATGAAGGGCTTTTGCCCAAAACGTCGATTTCACTGCTCGTTGGATGCTGCCTGAACTGCTGTGCTCTTCCAGCACCACTGATCCAGAATCTGGTTTCCAGCATCTGCAATCATTGTTTTTACCTCATCTCCTGAGGTCTGACTACTGCACATGCTGGTCTTCAATCAATTCAGTTCAAAACATTTGACAACAACAAATTGCTAAAGGCATTGAATGCAGCAACCCAGAGGTGAAAACACAGTAAAACAATACTTGCAAATGAATGTATTTCCCGTACAGGAGTTCCATGTTGAATTGCAGAAGGCGACTTGGATCACTATATTTCATTCGTTTTTCTTGTATCTCTTCCTGGGAAAAGTCCTGAGAACGCATGAACAATAGTACTGGAGACTTGTGCTCCACAATTATTTGCGTCTCCAGCTGAGCAATCTGTTTCAGTTCAGTTACATCACGAGGATCTAGCTGATAATATGGATGTGTTCAGATATGTCCTATCCACAGCTAAGACAAATCCAATCTGACTAACTATGTTTAGCAGTCTACTCTTGGCCATCAGCAAAGCTATGGAAAGTGTTACTGTCAGTGCAAACAAGCAGCTTTCACATAGCAATAGTCTACTTATTGATGCTCAGTTAGGTTCTAACTGATCCAACTAGTTGCTGATCTCATTACAACCTCAGTTTAAACATGGGCAAAAGAAGTGAATTGAAGATGTGAGCTGAGAGTGACTTTACTTGACATTAAGGCAATATTTCACTTAGTGTGGCACCAAGGACCCCTAGCAAAATTGATGCAGTTAGGCATTGTGGGAAAATGTCTTCATTGATCAGAGAAATAAGTAGCACAAAGGAAGATGTTTGTGATTCTTGTTGGCCTGAGGATAGGGATGCAGGAATTCCTCAGGGTATTGTCTGCCATAGTCTCAATCACCTTCAACTCCCATAAGGTCTGAAGTGTCAACATCCACTAAAATTTGCACAATGTTCACTTGTAATTTGTTAGGTATTGATGCAGTCAGTTTCTAAATGCAGCAAGACTTGGACAATCTTTACGGGTGAATATGACTCTAACAGCACTCAAGAAGCTCGACACCATCTAACGCAGTCTACTTGATCAACACCAATTTAAACATTCTCTCCCCTCAACATCAATGCATAGTGGAAGTAGTGAAACAAAACAAAATCTCTCTCTGGAGCCTTTGACACCTCGACAAACATGTGGACAGTCTCTCCCACAAACTCTGTGTAATCCAATCTCTCCTTCCTCAGGTTTTTTTTTCCTTCTTTCCTTCTCTATAGGACATTACTGAACCAGACTTTTTTTAAAAAAAAACAATCAGTAATGAATTTATGGTCATCATTAGACTCTTAATTCCAGATATTCATTGAATTCAAATTCCATAATCTGCCCTGGCAGGATTTGAACCCTGGTTTCTAGAACATTACCCACATCTCTGGATTCATAATTCAGCAATAATACCAGTAGGCCATTGCCTCCCCTAAACGATGAGGGCAGAGCACTAGAAATTGTTTTCACGGACTTCAGTAAAGCCTTTAACAAGGTTCTACATGGTAGACTAATTAGTAAAGTTAGATTCAGGGAGAGCTCATCAATTTGGCTTGATGGTAGGAGATGGAGGGTGGTTGTGGACGATTGCTTTTTGGACTGGAGGCCTGTGACCAGTAGTGTTCCACAGGAATCAGTGTTGGGTCCACTTATTTTTGTAATTTATATGAATCATTTAGATGAGAATTTAGGAGGCATGGTTAGTGAGTTTGCGGTGACACCAACATTGCTAGTATAGTTGACAGTGGAGAAAATTATCTAAGATTACAAAGGGATCTTGATCAATTGGACAAATGAGCTGAGGAGTGGCAGGTGGAGTTTAACTTGGATAAATGTGAGCTATTGCATTTTGGTAAAAAAAACAAGGGCAGGACTTGTACAGATAGTGTTGTTGAACAGAGAGACATAGGAGTTCAGGTATATAGTTCTTTGAAAGTTGCATCACAGGCAGACAGGGTGATTACGAAGGCAACCAAATGGTGGCAGACTGGCTCAGTGGTTAGCATTGCTCCCTCACAGTGCCAGGGACCTGGGTTCAATTCCAACCTTGGGTGACTGTTTGTGTGGAGTTTGCACGTTCTCCCCGTGTCGCCATGGGTTTCCTCTGGGTGCTCTGGTTTCCTCCCACAGTCCAAAGATGTGCAGGTTAGGTGGATTGGGTGCCATACTAAATTGCCCTGTAGTGTCCAGGGATGTGTAGGTTAGGTGCATTAGCAGTGGGAAATGGGGGACAGAGTCTGGGTGGGATGGTCTTTGAAGGGTTAGTGTGCATTTGTTGGGCTGAATGTCCTGTTTCCACATTGTAGGGATTCTATAAGGCATTTAGCACACTTGCCTTCTTGCTCAGATCATTGAGTATAGGGGTTGGGATGTCATATTGAGGTTGTACGGGAGATCGGTCAGACCACTTTGGAGTACTGTGTATGGTTCTGGCTGCCCTGCTATAGGAAAGATACTATTAAATAGGAGAGGGTTCAAAAAGATTTACCAGGATGTTGCTGGCAACAGAGGGTTGGAGTTATAAGGATAGGCTGGGACTTTTTTCACTGGAGCATAGGAGGTTGTGCTGCGACGTATTAGAGAATTAAAAAAAATCATGAGGGGTACAGATAAGGTGATTGCAAAAGTCTTTTCCCCAATGTGGGTGAGTTCAAAATTAGGAGGCACATTTTTAAGGTGAGAGGAGGAAGATTTAAAATGGACCTGAGGGGCAATGTTTTCACACAGAGGGTGGTTTGTGTGTGGAATGAACTGTCAGAGGAAGTTGTGGAAGCAAGTAGAGTTGCAACATTTATAAGACATTTGGACAGGTACATGAATAAGAAAGGTTGAGAGGAATATGGGCCAAATGCATGCAAGTAGGACTAGTTTAGTTTGGGAAACTTGGTCAGCATGGACAAGGTGGACCGAAGGGTCTATTTCCATGCTGTATGATTCTATGACTCGATTGATTAAATGCAATGCAGCAACATGCTAATATTCCTTGCCAACCCAGTACTACCACTACTAACTAAAAGGACAAGGGCAGAAGATGCATGACCACCTGCAAGTTCCTGTCTAAGTTACTAATGTCCTGAATTTGAACGATATTGCTATTCATTAACTGTTCTTGGGCCAAATATCCTGAAACTCCCTTCCTGGCTGCACTCTGTTTCAGCATCAGACAGACTCCAGAAATTCTAGCAGAAGAGTCACCATCAACTCATGGGTAATTAGGACTTTTCCAGGGATGCCCACATACCATGAAAGAATTTTAAAAAGTAATGAAAACTTTGGAAAAATCATGTGCTGTATGTGGCAATTATGATGGCTTTTCAACATTTCCATGATTCTTGTTGAAGGCATTCAGGATGAGTAGAAGACCCCCTGGGGAAATGTTTGAATCTCCAAAAACACTGATGTAGTATTTAAATTTGCTTCTGCCTTGCAGAAGGCAGTGATTCATATTGGCAAATGGCACTGAAGCAACACTCCCTGTACCGTGAACCTCCTGTGTCTGCAGGAATATAGCCACATCCAATGCTGATCTTACTTAACACCTCTAAGTGCACTTTAGGATGTGTCTGCTGGATAACACAAGAAGAACTGGATAGTAGTTTGGGAAGCAAGAGATAATGTAGTTTGTGAAATACTTATGGCTCCGTCAGCTAAGAGGCACTAGAATGGTCCTAACTTCTCTCGTTTATTCATGTGAGGTCCCTAAGGGCAATTATAAGCCTCATGCCTTTGGTTCTAGAAGTCCGGGGATGACAGGAAGGCCATCAGGATGCTGTTGGCTCATCAGTCCTGAGACTGAAGGATTGATGGTTGGGGAGTGGATAATGGCTGTAGATAATTCATAAAGCAGAATGGAAGTCACGGTGGCACGGCGGCCCAGTGGTTAGCACTGCTGCCTCACAGCGCCTGTAGACCCGGGTTCAATTCCCGACTCAGGCGACTGACTGTGTGGAGTTTGCACATTCTCCCCGTGTCTGCGTGGGTTTCCTCCGGGTGCTCCGGTTTCCTCCCACAGTCCAAAGATGTGTGGGTCAGATGAATTGGCCATGCTAAATTGCCCGTAGTGTTAGGTTAAAGGGGTAAATGTAGGGGTATGGGTGGGTTGCGCTTCGGCGGGTCGGTGTGGACTTGTTGGGCCGAAGGGCCTGTTTCCACACTGTAAGTAATCTAATCAAGTCTACGTAATAATTATTCATTGGTGTTGTAACATCTGATTTCTTGCCTTTAGACTGAGCTGTTACATTAAAAGGTTTAAATTCTGCTTTAATCAGCAAAGTTCAGCCTTTGTAAATTCAATAATCTTTTGTGTGCAGTTTTTTGCATTCCTGCTATTGCTCTGTTGTTTTTCGTGACAACATTTGTCCAAAATTGACCAAACTGGTGCATTGCAAATGGAGATTCTATTTCCTTTTATATTGGTTTTTGCTTTAAGGAAGCTGCTGGAGAATGCGGTCCCACTTATATAAGCAGCCATGTCTTCATAATCAATTAATCACTACAATGAGTTTCCACTAACTGTGTACAAGAACAGTTTTGAGAAAAGATTCTTAAAATTATTTTTCTTTACTTTAGGTGCAAAGATCAACAAATATTGAATTTACTAAAAACCTGAATTGTGTATATCAGTGCCTATAAGTAGCATTTGGTTCTATATTACTCTTGAAGGTCATTTAAAATTTTTTAAAAAATTGAGTTACTCTAAGGTGGTGCATGAGGCACGCTCATTAAAATGATTTTTAATTTTTTAAAAATTTTTGTTTCTATGATAAAATAAAATTTCAACTACATTCATAGAAATTATTATCTTATGTATATCAAGTTAAAAATCACACAACACGATTATAGTCCAACAGATTTAATTGGAAGCACACTAGCTTTCGGAGCGTCGCTCCTTCATCAGGCGACGCTCCGAAAGCTAGTGCTTCCAATTAAACCTGTTGGACTATAACTTGGTGTTGTGTGATTTTTAACTTTGTACACCCAGTCCAACGTTGGCATCTCCAAATTATGTATATCAAGAGATACTTATCAATGTTCAAATATACATTATGTTCTAAAATGCTTTCTGATGGTATGAATTCATGGATAAATGTGCATTCAGGTATATGCAAATAAATTTGAGTGGAAACTTAAGCAAAGTGTTCAATTCAGAAAATTATTACATTTTACATAAAAAATGTATTTGGTAAAACAGGGATCACTCAGAAAGCATTGCAAAGTGATCAGAAAATTCAAAATAAAGTCAAGTCTATTGGCTGTAATGACTTGGATGGAGATAATCTAGAAGCTGGAACTATCAGTACTATTGACTTTCATAAACGTACTGATAATAGCAGTTTATCTAATAAAGTTGAATAATAATTAGATTAGATTACTTACAATGTGGAAACAGGCCCTTCGGCCCAACAAGTCCACACCGCCCCGCCGAAGTGCAACCCACCCATACCCCTACATTTACCCCTTACCTAACACTACGGGCAATTTAGCATGGCCAATTCACCTGACCTGCACATCTTTGGACTGTGGGAGGAAACCGGAGCACCCGGAGGAAACCCACACAGACACGGGGAGAATGTGCAAACTCCACACAGTCAGTCGCCTGAGGCGGGAATTGAACCCGGGTCTCTAGCGCTGTGAGGCAGCAGTGCTAGCCACCGTGCCGCCACGGTGTAGTTCAGAAAACATCCAATAATGTTGGATGTTTTCTGAAGAATGTTGTTTGATGTCACATTTTTCACACTGTTTAGCTTTAATATTATTTTGCTGTCGAGGCAGATGTAATTTATCGATAAGTTGCAGGTTTTTCATTGAGGAAAGGGTATGGAGTCTGTGTTTTCCTGTTGCATTCCCCATGACAATGTCCTGACCAAATGAAGTCTTCCCTCCTGATCTGAGTTTAATCAGTTAAATAAGATTTCCAGTTAACAGTCCATCAAGTCAGCACCCTCTTCTCATGCTATGCAAGTTGAAAAAAATAACCAAAGAACTGCAGATGCTAGAATTCAGAAATTAAATCAGAAATTGTTTAAATTATCACCAGTCATCTCACTCTAATGAGAGAACACTCATATGATCTGGCAAATTTACATTTTTACCATACTATATTCTTGTTATGTGCTGTTGAAGAATGTTTACAATCTGCTAAGGTAAGGAAAACATTAAAGTGATATTAAAAATATCTTATTATGTCTTCATCTTTGCACAGGTCTGCAAGAGAGAAAAAAAATCATGCACCACTATGCCACTTGTGATGATGTATGCTGTGTCTTATTGGTCTATTGGACAGTCAAACCTATTACCTTATACGACAGATAGAAGGAATGAAGGACTTATTTTGAAAACTGCAAAGATCCATCATGTCTCATAGAGATCTAGTTAGTTTTGCCAAAGGCTGAAACTGTTCCAGAAAAGGCACAAAACATTTCTGATCTCATATCACAAAGTGATTGTGATGTAACTCTCCCCCCAACACTTTTTTTAAAGAATGTTCTTTTGCTTATTTCAAGCTCTGATTCGCACATTCAGTTTTCCTTTGGTGATAACTGCAGTGTGTTTGTTGGAATGAAACTCAAAAGA